>NC_143437.1:39370384-39679423 GCF_987193195.1 Phasianus colchicus | reverse complement strand
TGTTGTTTCATTCCGTATTTTTTTTTCTCCTTTCTTGTACTCTTTGTAGTGTTGCCTGAAAAAAAACAACAAGGTGTGATCACAGCATTGATGTTGGGACTGTTCAGCAGAGCCTGGGAATTAGCATGGAGGAAGGACTACATGATGATTAGATAATTCATGTAACAGGAGAAAAGGAAACAAATGAGCTCATAATGAGCAAGACACTGCATTGTTTCTCTGCTCATCCTCTATCCATCCATCCAGGATCTTCCAAGGCTATCTACACAGTGGGAATTTTTGTTGCTTTCTCCATTTTGTGCCCAAATTGAAGTGCCTTAAAATAATTCCAATTTCTTGCCTGCACTAAATGCTCACTTCTTGCAGTATATAAATTGGATGAATTTCAGTATATAAAATGGAGAATTAAGGCATTAAAATAAATGAACGAATAAAACCAAATATTTGTAAAAAATGTGTGCATACAATGTTTATACATATATAATACTAATACATTTTATACACACTGTATAAAAATATTGTTTTTTTTACCATCCCAGCCTTCCTTTCTCTGCAATCAGAAGGTACTTTCTGCGGCTTGGGCAGCCTCACAGTCCAGCTGAGGTAACAGCAGGCACCCAGCTGACACGCACCCTGTTATGAGCTGGATCTTGAGGAATTCCCAGTTTCTCCGGGTAGCCAAGGCCATGTCCTGAGTCAGCTTCTTATGTTTCAGCAGACAGCCACAAGCACGTCAGGCTGCAATGCTGGAAATCCAGCTCTTGGAGCAGCTTCAAGCCCCTTGTTTTACTGTGGCTGGCAAGAGACAAAAAGCATGTGGAGGCACGGAGCTCACT
Source organism: Phasianus colchicus (assembly GCF_987193195.1). Lineage (NCBI taxonomy): Eukaryota > Metazoa > Chordata > Aves > Galliformes > Phasianidae > Phasianus > Phasianus colchicus. Next base: position 39,678,587 of record NC_143437.1, on the reverse strand, counting down.
GTCTCCAAAGGACATGCAGCTCACACTTCCCCACTGGGCGAAGCACCAGCTGCTGGTAACGAAGCAGCAGTGATTCATTGTGGGGACACAACCATCAGTGCATGGGAAGGGGCAATGCCTACGTTAACCTCACCACCACAGGCATGGGATGTGACTGGAGGGGCTCTGCCTGATGTATGCCCCCAGGTGGAACCAGAAGATACGGTGGGCAGAGACATAAGGGTTCTCAGTGGCACCTTCCCAGCATGAAGGATGTTGGAAAACAGCCCTCAGAGGAAATCCATGTGGTTTCACACTGCAGTGTCTGGAGCCCAAGGACTGTACTCCTGCTTGATGGGGATGAAGCCAGTAAGTTAGAGAAGGCAAAGGAAACCTTTAACAGCTTTTCTGCACTTTGATAAACAACCTATCAGAGCAGAGAGGAACATCTGAAACCTGCATATTTTCCTCTTGAGTTTTCCATCTCAAAATTGTGGAGTGATCAAAACAAGTCAGGGATTTTAGGGTGTGATGACCACTTGTCAGCTCTGCATCACAGCCAGGTGACAAAGAGAACTGCCCGTTGGTACCATTCTGACATTTTATAAAGTCACTGTACTGTAAGACACTGTAAGACTGGCTCTTTTGTCCCAAAGGGAAAAGCAAGAATCAATGCAATCTACAATCAGAAGATAAATATCCCTTTTTCCGTACTCTACACATAGAAGGAATATATTGAATTCTGCCATGTTGATTGCAGAAGGAAAATGAAGGCTTGTCACTTTCTCTCTTCCTCTTTCTATTTTATTCTGACTGCAATTCTGAGGTAGGTTAGGCTGTTCTGGATTTGCCGCGGTGCAAAAGAAAATCAGAGGCTAAAGCAGAAGATTTATTTATGGTTGTGAATGCCATTTACCCCCACAGATACTGAAAATCAGGACCTGTAGTTTGCAGACATGTGTGGTCTCCCAGCTGTCCTTCAGGCCATATACCTTGCTGCCTCCTGAGACCTGGGTTTGAATACAACCCCAAAACTCCAAGACAAGTTCAAATGAATCTGCAGAGTTTTATCAGTTTTCATCATGCATCTTAGAGTTGTGCTGTGGATGTTTTAAGGAGTCATCAGATGACATGAAACACCTCTCTGGCACATTTTTATAGGTGTTGCTTTTACTTCTCCTATTAGCTTGGTGCCCGGAATTCTGGTCTTGGCATCACTGGTGATGGATAGTTGCTTTCCTTTTGCAAAATCCAGACAAGTTCAGTTCAGTTTAGTTTTGCACTGAGGACAACTACTGCAAAGACAGAAATTTGTCAGAAGATCCCACTGAACTGTATGCCGGACTTAGAGGTTTTACATGAAGATTTAGAGGCAGATTGACCACTGTGCAGCCACAGGAGCTCTGCTCTTTTTCACCCAATCCATTGCACTGTGCTTGGTCTGGGCCATGTGATACACAAATGGGCGGTGGTTGCTCTCTCTCTGAGTCCCATCTCCAGGATGGTGGCAGCAAGAAAGAGCATTTCTCTTTTCAAACTGTGGTCATCTATAGAAAGGGACTGTACTATTGTCTGTGCTGTGCCTAGTACAAAAAACATCCTGAGCTCAGGGTTGGCTCTGGGGCTTTGCTGCTGCTGGAGCAATCACTAGTGGCAGCAAACAATGGCTTTTGTCTGCTAGGGACAATTGGTGACAGAGATGTGGGCAGGCAGCCTGCACATCTTGTTTCTCTGATTTTAAGCTATGGTGCAAAAAGGCCATTTTTTTAGGAGAACAGGGAGGACAAAATAATCTGTGTAATAATGTATTTCATATTTCTCATCATGACTGCTTCCTTCTGCTTTTTTAATGGTATGCGTAAATCAGGTCTAAAGCCTCTGGCAGGCTGGACAGGCCTCTGAGCAATCTGACCTAGCTGTGCATATCCCTGTCATTGCAGGGGAGTTGGACTAGATGACCTTTAAATGTCCCTTCCAACTCAAGTAATTCTATGATTTCTACCAGAGCCCTCATTTATTTGCTCCCAGACAGCACAGTCCCCAGACTTTCAAAAAGCAGGTGTTTTTTCTAGTCTGGAACACATAATTGAAGCAGCTTTTAGTTTATTTGCCCTCATACACACTTCTTGGTGAAGAATCCAAGTGCTTCTTCAGTCTGCTTTGCCCCTACAGACAGCAAAGCTGCCACCTCTAGATGCATTAGCATGTTCATGGAAAGCATCCAGAGCTTTGTTAACATTCATTTGTACTCTGTGAGAAGTCACTGCTCTGAGCTCTGGGGAGCTATAGTTATGGGTGAAAAGGGAGGCAAGAACTAACAGAGGAGAAAGGTGACTTCTGTACTAATCTACCAGTGCTATTTTGGGCAATGCAGGAGCCCTCTGATAGCAAAGTGACCCTATTTGCATAATTATCTATGTGTCTCCACTCTTCCACCAGAATCATTTATTGCTTAATGGGATGTAGTAGAAATGGAGATATCAGCAGGTTGTATTGTTAGCCTTCTAGTCACTTACTCCCTGTGGTGTCACTCACAGCCCTTGCTGTCCTGCAATGAGAAAATGCCAAAGGAAAAGGGTTGTGTGCAGTGTACAGCACCAGAACAGCTTAATGCAAGCTCATCTTTGCTGGCTATAGCTGAATGTGAAATACCCACCCTTCAGGAAGATATTGAGGGGGGTAACCCTGCCTGGTAGCCCCAGGGAGCAGGTGAAATGATATGGCTTCTCTTCCTGCAAGACACAATCCAAACAACAGACTATTCTAGCTGCTTCTGGTTTAAAATGTTAAGTGGGGACAGAGATGCAGTGGTAGGAATGAAGAATATCTTCCTGAATCTTCTGTTTCAGGCTGCCCAGAGAAGCTGTGAGTGCCCCATCCCTGGAAGCACTCAAGACCATGGGTTGGGGCTCTGGGCAGCCAAGCTGGCAGGTAGCAGTCCTGCCCACAGCAGAGAGGTAGGACTGGATGATCTTTAAGGTCCCTTCTAACCCAGCAGTTCTATAATCCTGTGATACAAAATGCACCTTGGGTAACAGGTTTGACTCCCTGTGTTTGTTGTAGTTGTGCCTTCACTTCGCCTCTCCAGCTCCCCTCATGCAGATGGACAGATGGATGCCAGGAAATACAAAAGAGCTTCTCTAACAAACATCCTGACAACTTTTCCCACTCTGTTCTCACAGGTACTAAGAGATGGATGGTTTCACTTCTAAACAGATGTGCTAAATCTGGAAGACAGCTCAGACCTTGGCTGTGCCTAGTGCAGTCTCCATGACCTTGGCAAAATGTTTCTCCCATCTCTGACCCATGGAGGCTGCAATATTTTTGCATGTTCCCTTTAATAAATAATCATGAAATCTGCAAAGAAAAGATGCTATGGAAGTGTAATTTTGAGGTTGATCCATCCCTAGATTGCGGGAAAGCTTGCAGTCTGTCCAGACTGAACATAATCTCTGCTATTGTTTTTTCTGATTTATTTTTCTTTTTAAAACACAGCCGCAAAACTTCATATGAATTTGGACTTAATCCACACAAAAAAAAAAAAAAAAAAAAAAAAGCCTGTTTGCACAGCTGAGCAGGGACCCCACCTGCGGATCATGGGCTTGTTTCAAGCAGACTACAAGCCCTGAACAGGGACGTGTCTCTTCCATTAAAAACACCTGTTTCTTTGAGGTTTCCTCACCTGCTGTGAGAAGAGGGAGAAGCAGCAACTGTGCCTAGAAAGGCCCAACTGAGGAAAGCTTTTTCTGCTCCCGTAGCTGATTTTCACATATGTTGCATATTAAAGAGGATATGAGTTTGATGCTTTCTTCTGATAAAAAATGAAAATTTTATGAATTATTTTTATTGGACTCAGAGGTTCCCCAGTCTTCATCCAGGGTCCTGCTGCGTTAGGCACTGCACAAACACAGGGCTCAAAAGTTTACAGCGACTGTAAGAAGAGCGAATGAAGGAAACCACTTAGATCCCGGTGCAGTCTGAATAACTCTGCTAAGAAGCACATTCAGGACTTGTAGCTTGGAAAGCCATACACATGTGGTTTAACCTAACAGAAAGGAGGGGCAGCCTGATGTGGTCCAGAAGCTGTGTTTTTCTTCAGCAGTGTCAGTGCCAGCTAGGTGCAGGGGAGGGTGGGTGACTGCCAAACAGGCTGTTTAGGAGGCCTGCTCTTAGGCACCACATGCTTCACGTACTGCTTCTTGCTTTTATTCCAGGGGCTCAGGGAGTTTGGTCACCGGCTGTTACTGCTGGATCTGCCATCAGCTGCTGCAGCCCTGGCCTCCTGGGAAAGGCTTTCTAATGAGGATGGAGGCCTCGGGGCTCTGATGTGGAACAGAGGCTGCTGCAGCGAGAGCTAAGGAGATAAGATCAATAGGAAATGCAGATTTGCAACATATTAGAAACATGACAGCTTCCACGCATACCCTGAGGAAAGGATTTTTAACTCTTTTAAAGGAGTGGCAGAAAGTCTACGCCTCATGCATATATATTTGCATATATGTGTGCCTAGAAGTAAGAAGCAACCCACCACCTCACTTCTAAAATATTTGCTGAGGATCACAGAAACCTTTGCAGAGTTGGTCAGGTTATTTAAACAGCTTTATTTTCTATTTTCCTACAGCAGAACCAGGATGTCCCCATTCATACCAAGAGGAGCCTCAGGTTGCAGTGCGTGGGGGAGGGTAACACAGCCAGTGGCTGCAAGCTGCAATAGCCAAGTGGACAAGGAGCAAACTATAGGCTTTTAACAGCCAGGATGAGTGACTGCTGAAAGTGCTCATAGAAGGATGGGAGGAAGCTGGTATCACTCGAAGCCTGTAATTCAAGAGCAGAACTTCTAAATTGTCACTAAACTTCAGCCACACACTGCTCAAGCTGGTCAAGTAAAACCTGAAGCAAGACTCCTGGACTGACTAGAGCACTATGATAGCCCCTCCTGGATTGTGAGAATTGTGTACATTGCTATGATGCCCTAGAAACACTGTAAAGAGTAATTCAGGTGTTGGTATCACATCATCTGGTCTACCTGCACCTGCTTTCCAGCTGCCTGCTGTGTTAAAGGTGCCAGAAATAAATGCTGTGATCTGTTTGGAATGTATTTTGAATCCTGCTCATGTGTGCTGTCACCTCCTGTGATGAGGTAGTTCCTGCTGGGAGGGAGCTGCAATCTGCCCAAAGGCTGAGTGCACGGCATCACCATTGCCCTCAAATGCTTCCTTAGAAAAATGTCCTCTTCTTTCCACAGGCAAATATAGGAGGGAGGGCTAGAAAAAGGCTCCTGGGAGCTCCCACCTGAGCACAGCTCCAGCCCACTGCTGCAGCTGACCTGCAAAGAAGGGCTGGGGCAGGCCAGTTTTGTGAGGAGCTCAACCCAGTCCTGCATTTGCTCTGGGACATTAACAGTGGTGGATGCAAGAGTGATTATGTTATTAGTAGCAAAGGAACTAACAGCTTGTTCTGTACAGCATTCATGAAGCTGTGCTGCCAGCAATACCAGCTCCTGGCCAGCCACCAGAGCTGCACCTCACCCTTGGCAGGCCCCCTGCACACATCTGTCACTTTCTCTTGCAAGGGCTGCTGTGATGTGTCCTGTGGCCCTGGAGGCTGAATGCTAAATGCATCAGACAGTGCATTTGCTGCTAAAAATATCACTGAGCAATTTGCCTCAGAAAGGAGAATGTTACCCCTGGTTGGCAGTTAGACAACTTTGCCCTGACTGCCCCAGCCAGAGCTGCATTGTGAGGTCCTTGTGCAAAACCATATCAAATATTACAGCATGATAATCTTGGCAGCAAGGTTTGATCTTGTGCAGAATGGAAGTTGTGGGTGCTAAGCCCTCACACAGGGCAGCTGAGGCAAAAGTGGCATTCCTACAGGAGGTTGACAAGTGTGAACACCAGCACAGCTTTATGCATGTACATCAAAGTGTATGATATTAAACAGGTTCTCAGACTGCAAGCTCTATTCTCTAGGAATGATTACAGTTGAGGAAACAGCAAATTAAATCTCCATTCAATCATCACATTATTGTATGGTCATCTCTTGTCTCCTAAATATGTAATAATTGTAATACACAGTACTTGCCAGTGTTTTTATCTAGCATTTCAAAGGACTTTGATGAAGCCTTGTATTGTAGCTAAGAAGTTAGGCCAGCAATACATCCTCTCAGTTAATCATTAATTAGTTTGGAGTGCATGATATAGAAAGGCTAAAAATAACATTACATGGGTATAATGCATGGTCTTGATAATGCACATAGAAATAATCTTGCTCACCACCTGACAAACAACCGATGTTAGAACAAGTGCAGCACACCTTCCTGCAGCCTCAGTGCTTTCCATCTCTCAAAATCAACGTGGCAAAAGCTGTGCTTCTCAGGAGAATTAAGGAGAACTTCCTGTTTGTGTAACCCTTCAGACACCAGCTGAATTTTGAGGCAGTTTTTTACCCACAACACTCCCCTGAAACAGCAGCACAGATCTAGCACCCTGCAAAATAAGAAGCACGGAAAACACAAACTCCACATATCTCCATTACCAAAATGCTCATTTGTCGAGTGTGAAATACTTCACTGTATCATTTTTAAGTTAGCCTTGTGTTTGTTTAAGAGCTTGACACAGAGCCCCACGTTGACAATCCAGCTTTCATTACCAAGATGAAGGCAAAATTAATGTACAAATTAACTCACAGATGCACTGAAACTATTCTTCACCTTGACTCTCAGCCCCCAATCAGATATAAATCCTCAGCCCTGAATTAATTGTACTTAATGTTCTCCTCTAATTGGGCTGGAGCTTATCTCCTTCTGCAGGAGCAGCAGCATCCAAGGTGCAGTGCAGTCGCCCCAAGAAAAATTACCGGCACAGTAAGCAGTGAGCTGAGGGACCAGGGAAGTGTGCTTTTGGTGGAGTGAGTTAATGTTTGATGGACAGGTGATGGAGTAAGCTAATATTTGAACCTTTGGAGATTTAACTTCAAACACCCACCGGGATTTGAGTCAACTCTGATCTGTTCTGGCATTTGCCATGTCAAAGTACTACTACACAACAGAGCAGATTTCAGCCAGGCTGGCAGTCTCACCAGCCATTCCCACCAGGCTTGTGGAGGGCACCACGTTCCCAGTGACCTGAAAGTCCTGCCCCAAAAAACAGCTGAGTGGCCCAGGTGTGCTGTGACAGGGAGAGCACAGCGAGTTGACTCCAGCAAGTGGAAAAAAGGTCAGATTCAGCAACACTGGGAATGAGCTGTAGCATTCCTGAGGTCCTGCTGGAGTGTTCTATTTCTAAACTATCATTTTTCTCTGATCAGAGGAAGCTGTGGTTTGAAATGAGAGACCTGAAGCAGGACTCATACAAACCTCACCAAGTTCAACAAATCCAAGTGTAAGGTTCTGTACCTGGATTGGGGCAATCCCAAGCATGAACACCAGCTGGGCAACAGCCCTTCAGAGAAGGACTTGAGGGTACTGATGGGTGAAAAACTCAACATGAGGCAGCAGTGTATTTCTGCAGCTCAGAAGGCCAACTGTGTCCTGGGCTACATTAGAAAGGCGGCCAGCAGAGAGAGGGAGGTGATTGTCCCCCTCTATTCCAACATTGCAAGGCCCCAGCAAGGAGTACAGTGCCCAGGTCTGGGGCCCCCAGCACAAGAGGAATGTGGAGATGTTGGGTGGGTCAAAAGGAAGTCACAAACATGATCAGAGATCTGGAACACCTCTCTTGTGGAGAAAGACTGAGGAAACTGATCTTGTTCAGTTTGATGGAGAGAAGGCTGCGGGGAGATCTCATGGTGGCCTTCCAGTACCTAGAAGGAGCCTACAAGAGAGCTGGAGAGGGACTCTTTATCAGGGAGTGCAGGAATAGGACAAGGGGTAATGTCTTTATCATAAAACAGGGAAATGCCTTCTCAGTTTTACAGTTCACTTGCCAGTCTGTGCCAGGAGGGTGTGCCAACTTGCTGGCTCCTTGCTCGTCTCTTAACGTTTTCTGTGCATGGAGAAACTTCCAGCATGCACAGAGGATCAGAGGAGGGTCCTCTTGCAGAGTTCACAGTGGGAACACTGTTGGAAAAGAGTCCAGAAGTAAAGCTGAAATGTAGGGCGGTTTGTGCTAGGGTGGAAAGGAGGGGCTTGGGGTTTTTAGTGACCTCACTGTGATGCTGCACTTAGTTGTGGTTTACTTAAAGAGCAGCATATGACCCATGTGTACCTTGTCACATTCAATAGATCTCATGTGAAAAGCTGAAAGCTCACAATAGTAGCCAGTCCCTGGGGACTGTCACAATGCTGAGCTACATGAATTAAATAATCAAGAGCAAAGCCCACAGCTCCTCTGACACAGCCTCAACCCTGCCAAGAGTGTGGGGCTGCTCCAGCCCTGTCCTTTCCATATGCCCCAGTGGGACCAGACCTTTCCAATAGGACTCATGGCTCCAGTGACTCCAGAGAAACTACAGTCGTTTAAATCAACACCGTATCTGGACCTTTGTCTTAAATCTCCCACCCAGACTTGATTTTACAAATGCTCAGGGTCTTAGCAGAGTCCTCATCTATCACAGTCAGGTTGCTTCCTTCTTCTAAATCAGACAGGCCCAGCCGACAGCAGCTTTTCTGTGGAAGGCTCTCTATGCTGGTGCCCCTTCTCTTCCCTTCTAATTGTTCACTAGAATATATAAGTGATTTAACCAAATACAGGCTGGAGTTCCCCTCTCCAGAGGAAAGGGGTGTTGGCAGAGGAGGGGACAACAGCACAGGTGGATTCCTGGATTTATCTGTATCTGATCCTGGGCAAATATTTGTCTCCTTTTCTTTTTCTGCACCCCTGTCACACATGGCAGCCAGGGGCAGATCCTCTACTGTCCTCTGGGCTGCAGGGAGGCATAATTATCCCCACTTTACAGGCACACAACTGGGGCAAAGGTGACTTAATCTTGAGTTTGGGAAAGAAACGGTGCCTTTATCACCATGTCCAAGGGACTTTGGTCAGGAGCAGGCAGAGCAAACAGCTGCTGCGGGCTGCCTGCATCACCCCATGTCCTCCCATGGAGGCTGACCTGAGTGCCCGACCCATACTGGGGAGGTATTGACAAAATGTATGAAGGAGTGTTTGCAAAAGGGGAAAATTGATGCTAGTCTTTTATTACAAAACACTCTTTTTTTCTCGGAATAATAATAATAATGCATTACGTCAGGTTACTCAGTAGTTTTCACTAATCCATAAGACATGCACTGCTGACCTCTGAGGTAATTTTGGATCAAGCTCAAGCCAAATAAAGGCAGATTTGTGGCTGCAGGTGAGAGATCCTCTGAAAAACCATAAATGTAACCACAATGTCCTCTGGTTTTATTTGAACTCGGCCTGGCCTTCGTCAGCTTTCCTGGCTCTGGTCCAGAAATAAGCCAGCTTAATGATTTAAAGGCATTACACTATGACATGATGTAACCCAGCACACGGTGCTGGTTTTGTGAAGGCAGCAAGTAGCATGTACTACAGGCATCCAACCATGGGACACCTCTAATGGATGACATCTCAGTCCTTGGAGAATATCCCTGGTTTGACTGGAGCTGCTCATGGCATGAATGTGTCCATGGGATCACAGGGGCATAGGAATAGGCTTTTCTACAGGGTAGAAATTGCTGCTGTGATATGGTGCATCTTGTTTTCTTCTTCCTGAAGAGAGAGCAAAATGTTTTTTGGCTTTAGTGGATGATGAAAGAAGGCAAGGGAGGAAGAAGACGGTCCTGTGAGGGCAGTGGCAGTGCCCATCTTATGATATGATATGATATGACAAAACAGGTTCCCATAGAGCAGCATGCTGCTTCAGCAGCAGGGGCCCTAATGGCTAGGCTCTGTATAGAATTTCCCATCACTTTCTCAGTCACCACTACCTGGGCTCATTAGGTAAATCTGCCAGGGGTAAACTTATTCCCAGTGTAATCCCTTTTCTGAGTAAGGTCTGAGCCCCTGCCTTAATCTTGAGCCTATACAGAAAATATTTCCCAGCTTGTTATGACTACAGATCTGTCTGAGCTCTAATAAATCAGTGCAGCTCCAGTGGAGTAATGCAAAGCTTGAGGGAGTGCCAGTGGGATGGATAGAAAAGGCTGGCCCAATCTTCCTTTAGCAGACATTAATTGCTGCCAGGAATGGGAACAGGCAATATCAGCCATGCTGGGATGGTGCAGCCTGCAGCACAGGCTGAGGCTAATACCTAAGGGAACAACTTTTTTACATGGTCTACTACTAGGGCAAGGGGGGATGATTTTAAAATAAAAGAGAGGAGATTTAGGTCAGATATTAGGAAAAAATTATTTACTCATATGGTGCTGAGGCCCTGGCACAGCCTGCCTAGAGAAGTTGTGGATACCCCATCCCGGAGGCATTCAAGGCCAAGTTGGACGGGGCCCTGGGCAGTCTGATCTGATGGGTGGCAGCCCTTCCCATGGCAGTGGGGTTGGATCTAGATGATTTTTAAGGTCCCTTCCAACAAAAGCCATTCTGTGATTCTATGATTCAATGCAGATGAAGTGGAGAGGTACTGTGGGGAGATACATGAAGCTTAAAGCAACCTCATCTTGTGCTTAAGGGATGCTTAAGCTTTTAGTCTGTGAGGTGACATCAGTAGGCACAACACTCATTGTTGCTTCTATGATAGAGGCATGGGAGGAGAATGGTTCACACAGAACACCTTGGGGGCCCATCAGTGCATGGTGTCAGACTTGATGAACACTGGCGAAGTGACACCCCATCTCCTCCAGCTCCCTGCTGGGCCCAGTGTCAGCCTTCCTGGCTATCTCACAGCCAGGTAACCTCACTCTCGCCAGCAACAAAACAGAGATGAGCGAGGGCAGAGCACACAGCCAGCCACAAACCTGGCACTGTCCTGTGATTGCTTTCCCTGACGTGCTCACTGCTTTTGTTCAGGCTGGTCGTGCAGACTGTTCTGGCTGCTTCTCTACCAGTGAATGCTTTATGGGTTCTAAGCAATTTAGTTCTTCCTATGGCATGAAAGATTTGGCTTGCCCTCCCTTCTCAGTGAGTTTCCATGTCAGCTTCACCCACTAAGATCCGTTGTCCCTGGACCTCCTTCCTGATGGCCACAGCCTTTCAGTGTGAGGTGTTATGCTGCGGGGAGCTAGAGCTGCCTGGGGAACGCTTGGAGCCTTGAGAAGATTTCTGCTGGAAATATCTCTGGGTTAAGGAGGTGTTAGACTCTCAGAAGTGCTCTCTCCATCTGCTTTTTCATGTAAAAACTGGAGGTGCCAGAATCTGCCGAGAGGCCTGCGGAGAAGCGGCCAGGAAAGATCAGTGCTGTTGTCCCCCCAGGCTCCGGCCCAGACAGCGTTCTGCAGATGTGGAGTCACGAGCACCGCCATAAACATTTCAGGACCCACCTGCCAAATAGTTCTGGAGTTATCTATTGAGAACAAACCTGCGTAAATGTCAAGGGAAAAAAATTCAGGAAGATAAATCCTCATTTTGTGGGTGGGTGCAGCGGATTTGTTCACTCTATCTCAATCTGCGATGAGCACAGACTCTCATCTTCACACTCTCCTACAAACTCAGTCATTTTCTTAGCTATATATAGCATAAATTACAGGAATATGAAACACACACACATACTGTTATTCTTTTTTGCAGTGTCTCTTCCTCTCACACAAATGGGAGTTAAAACAGATGCACACGCAGATTTCCTTTCTCTAATTTCTGTGGTTTTAGGCCCAGCTGTGTCACCCACAACCTTCACTGAAAATTAGCTTTGCTCTGGGAGCTATGCTGCATTACTTTACCTTCTGGGACAAGACCATCGGGGCCAGTGGCTTATTTACAGCTTATTTACACATACACATACACCTCTCTCATCCCGGCATGGCCTACAACAAAGAAGGAGAATAGCAGCTGAGAGGAGCAGCTGGCTACAGGAGGGTATCTGTATCATCACCAAGCTGATGACCCCAATTTTCTCACAATGATCTCACTCTGGTGCTTCCTTTCCTTGAAGTAGTGTACTGAATTATGGGAATATTTTGAATCCAACATCTAGGACCATAAGCAAGCAGATGTCCACCTCCCCAGCCCCTAAAAGAGCTCCTCTTGCCTAACATAGAGAGCTCTTTTCCTCTGCATAATCCTCATTAGCTCATTTCACCTGTGTTATTAATCACAACCAAGTAATCATCATGCTGGTAATGGCAGGAGGGAACTCAACCCTTTAATCTTTTGGATCCTGGGTTTGCTCATCCATGAAGCAGTGACTGTCCCTCTTGAGAGCATCCTTCTGCAGCCCTTTCTCTGGGAGATCTTATGCTGTGTTTGAGGGTCAGTGTGAGGCTCAGGCTGAAGGGAGGACCCCACATGTGGGGATTTAAGTGGGCAATGAATAAATGCTTTTCATTATTTCATTCATCTCACTGAAAAACCCTGAGATTCTTTAGCCACAGCTTCAGTGGCTCACAACCTGCTGGGCAAAGAAATGGGAAAATATAAACTACACTGCATCAGGGACAATGCTAGCTCTGTAATTAAAAGATAGGTCAGTACAGCTACATTGGTTATGGAAATATGAGTAAAATACATCAACACTGTTCCTGCTGTTAGTGTATTTATACAGACACTACATCTTGCTGTTTATATAACTTATCCCAATCAAGGAATAGATTTGCACCATAGCACCATGACATTTGGATTTTATTTACTAAAATGGGACAGCATTTTTGCTGGGGTAGCCCAGAAAACTCCTTACAGAAAAGCCCTCTAGCTGCTGGCTTTATTGTCTGGAGAGTGGTCTCAATGTACACACTCATCCTTACCCATATGAGAGGCCATACTGTGAGGAGGAGGATGGTAAAGAAGGTGGCTGTGAACCATTTCCACCACCAGTGCCACCAGTCTGATGTTAAAGACTTGCCATTCTACAGCTGGCTGGCTCTTGCTTCTGCTCTCTCCAAGGAATGCTTTTCAGGGATGCTTGAAAGCTGCCCAGTCTGGGCAGGAAGCCTGCCCTACCACAGCCTCCATTTCTCACCTAGTGGAATAACTAAAGGAGAAAGAAAAAGGGAAAAAGGGAAAAAGGAAAAGAAAAAAAATTTTTTTTAAATAAAAAAGAAAAAGAAACAGGAGAGCTCTGTTTTAGTCCCAGCTCTGTCTGCCACTGATTCCTATGAGATTTTGGGCAAGGAAGTGAACTTCTTTACATCTTTGTCTTCCTCATTTGTGTAGCATGGGCTATTTCCCATTCTCACAAGGCTATGATCAGAATTAATTAGCATTTGAAAAGTGCTTTGAAATGGAAGATGCTTTTGGAAAACTGAAGTATTATTACTGGACTGAGTGAATGGCTCACAAGGTAGGGAAGCATTTCACCATTTCGCTTCTTTTTCCCTGAGGGTGGAATTGCCTCAAGAGTATTCTGATTTCTTCAGATTTATTCATTATTCAAGCATCTTGTACATATTAGGTAACTAAAACAGACCCAAATTTGGATATTTACCCCATGAAATATTGGATGTACGAAATCCAAGGCAAATAAATCACCTGACACTGGGTCTCTTCCCCTGCTGGCACCAACTCCTCTGGCATCACTGCCAGAGGATGGGCATATAAAAGCTGTTTTCCATTACTCTTCGCATAAGATTTTGAAAAGCACTCCAGCTTTGCCAGTAAAATAAACTCTCACAAGAGTCTCCAGCAAGCAATGCAAGGGCCCTGGACAAGGCTGAAACAAGTACATGAGAAAAAAAATCAGATGAATGTGCTTTGTTTGCTTAGGCCTTGAGTCTGCAGGATGTTTTAAAGTATTCACTTGCAGTTTTGTGATTAATCCTGCTAAGGTGAGTGGAGCTGCTCCTTGGCAGAATCAGGCAAGCACTTAAATACACTACTGAATATAGTTCCCAATTATTATTTCATCAACCCAAGTGCTCTTGTGCTCTATTTCAAAAAATTCCTGCATGTTGTTGCACCGTCTTCCCCTGTATGCTGGCTGCTGCTGAGCTCTGGTTGGAAGAACACCACCTCTGTTATCCATGAAATGCACATTAGTCCATAAAAAATGTATTTCTCATTCCAAGAAACTTCCAGTAAATTTGAAAAAAAAATGTTATGGGGAATATTTTGAAAGCTGTACCAGGCTGTGGGGGTGGCAGTGCTTAGCTCCATGTCTTCCATTAACTTTAGCTATAATTGTCCATCTACCCTGGGCATTATGCTCTGAATATCAACTTTGAAAGGAGTACGTGCTGTACATGAGCATCCCCAAAGGTGTTCAAGGCTAGTCTGGATGGGGCCTTGGGCAACCTGAACTAGTGGCCAATTTAGTGGTTGGCAACCTTGCCCATGACAGGTGGGTTGGAATTTTGAGGTCCCTTCCAACCCAAACCATTCTGTCATTCTATGAGATAATCAAGAATCATCTAGATGACCTGCAGATCCCTGCCTGCTTGGATATACACCTCTGTCCTCCTTTGAGGCCCAGGGCATAGTCTCCACTGTAATGAGACCTGAGTGAAGTCCCACAGCTGCAACCTCCATCCTGCACTTGTGCAGTGCCAGGTGGGGAAGAGAAAGGAGGAAGACAGAGGTCAGGACTGTGGAACATTTAGTGTGGTAATATACAGAGTAACTACTTAGGATTTCAAACCCCAACACTTTGATTTCAGAAACAGATGACCTTTAAAAGAGAGCCCAGAGAAATGGCTGCACACTCAAGGGTAGGTGAAAGCCTTGGAGCACCGTGCCACAGCTACCTGTAGGGACTGCCTTACATTCATGGGCTATTTATAGTCCAGGTAAATTCTTAGCTATCTCATTAGCAAGTGGCTGTCCATGTGTAGAATAATGCACGACATGGCAAATCCAGCTCCCAGCTCAGGTCTCCACTGTTGATGCATGTTCTCACCACCCATCCCTTTGGTCTTTGTCTCGTTTCCCAGCAACATGATTCTGAAGGATTTCCTTGGAGTTAGCATGTCTGACTGCTGAATTGTATCTAGGATTGTTGGCAGGAGAGCTGCTTCTGTTCCTGAGTGAGGATGGGCAAAATGCAAGACCCCTCTGTGCCATAGCAATGGGGTCTACAAAGTAAAGGGATAACAATACTGACTTCAGATGTTTCTGAGACATGTTATCATCTTCATGTTTTGAGACTGTTTCTGCAGTAGTCTCAAGGGAAGATGGTGCTGCTAAGTGCAGCACTCAAACTACATAAGTTTTGGTCCAAGGAAGTGCTGGAGTTTCTTTAAAGAGGAAAGGCAATGTTAGTTGCTGTGAATGATGGTGTGCCTCTGTGAGTGGCAGCCCTGGGAGCTGCTCGCCACCATAAGTCATCTGCACCAGCTCACACCTGCTTGGAGCAGCTGGCATAGCAGAGGGACACCATGTGGCTCCCATCACAAATGTAATCAGTGAAACCTCTCTTTTATTGTGCTTCATGCTGCCTGACATCAGAACTGAGCCCCTGCAGAATGTCCTTTCTGCTGAAGTCACCTAACAACACTGCAGTGCTGAGCTGGATGAGCAGCAAAGTGAAGGCCAAAGCTGTGTGACTGGCTGTGTCTGAGGCAGCTCCACACTTATTTATGCCAGTATCTCATCTTCATGACTAGTTCCTCATACTTTAGCCTCAGAGACAGAGACAGACAGTCTCGGTTTAAACCTTTTGCTCCTCTTCTCCTCTAACTCACGGTTTGGGTTGTACGTGCCAGGGTGTATTTTCTCCCCTTTCCCTACAAAGCTCACTCCCATGAGCAGTAATAGGAGTGCAAGCCTGTGTTATCCATGGGAGACCCAGCTGCTCACTGTTAATGTTTAATGACAGCTCTGCAAGCTGGAGATATTCTCAGACTCCGTTTCAGCTGGTCATGTTTCATACAAACTGTTTTCAGCAAACACTGTAAATCTGCAGAGTATTAAGCTGTTCAGTAACGCTGGGCCAGACTCAGAGGAGACTAGAGAAAGCTTGCTGTGACTTACCTCGTCCAAAGCTTTTCTACATCCAGACTTAATATTTTTCACATATGCCAAACTCTCTGCCTGATGCTCTGGTAACAAAAAAGTTGAGCATCCAATGACCTGCATCGAAGGGTCAGTGCTGAGCAGGACTCCCACACAGGAAACTTTTCTGTCAGTATTGTCCTGTATGAGAAGTGGTGTCAGATGGTTTCCAAGAATAAATTAACGCGCTTCACAATGTTAGGCCAATTGATATCAGCAGAAAATTCAGACAGCTAATTTTCTCTAATTTCCCTCTGGCTCCTGAAAACATTTCCTGCCCTGGTCCTTCAGACAGTGCCGTGGTTCCCCTCCAAGCATCTATCCAGGAGGGAGACAAAGCTAGACACGATGTTCAACAAGCTCAGAGCTTACGATTTTAAAAATATGATCTAAGGGACTCAAATGATCTGGTATGGCTTGTAGGAGAAACGGTAGGTCAGTTTCGCTAGGAATCTGAATCTTAAGACCAAACAGCCTTCATTTAAATCTCATTATGGCTGTAGAGATGTCACAGCTTCAGGAAATTTTGATGTCCCCACCCTCCACCCCCACCTTGACCAAGGACTGTTGATTTTCTGTTGATGTTACTGCTACTCACATTCAAGAATTCAGCCTGAAACTGAGAGCAATGATGGGTATTCTGAAGCACACACAGGATTTGGTCCTGGGTGCCTTGATGTTCTGCGAAGACCTTGAAGGACCTTGAGAAGGTCATTGTTTTGGCTGTGAGTTGTTCTAAATCTTGTACAAAGATTTAGAAAACTCTGTGTGCACAGCAGTGGGCACAGCAGTGGGCTCGCTGCAGGGGAAATGCATCGCAAGGGGCCAAGTCAGTGCCTTTCCAGTGCAAAGACAACATGGAGCAAAATGCTGTTCAAGCTGTGGGGACAAGTTTAAACACTTTCCCTTCTATTTTCCCCCTCAGAAACACATTTTGAGACTACTAAATGCCTGCTGAGACATATTCCATCCATAACCAGAGGGGAGCTGAGAGCTGTCAATCTGAATATCACAGGTGGAAGGTCAATGACAAACCCCACTCTGACAGGCTCTCTGCAATCACCGATGATCACCGGTGCAGATGCCACTTGGAGGCTGGTGCTGTGAGGCTGTTTCTGTGGGTGATGGTGTATTTATATATAAACATACTATTGCCCTCCAAATGAAGGTGCCAGCCCTGCTGAGAATGCTTCCAGAGCTGGTGTGGAGGTTTCTGACTACTCACTTCCAACCCACTGCACAATATTTGGGATGGTGCCACTCCAAACCTTCTTCTCCCTTCCCCAGATTCTTTTTGAAAGCATCCCTGTCACAGGAAGGAGATGCTCTCCGTTGAGCAATGGAGGGTTGTCAGCAGCCACTGTAAGAAACCATAATAATCTTTAAGGTTGTGCGAAGCTCTGATGTGCAAATGGGATTTTGAGAAGCTTCACTAACAGGATAACGCAGACAGCATTTAAGCAGAGTTTCAAACTGATCGTAATGCTTCACTTGACAAATGTCTGGTTTTGAACTTTTCTAAACCTTCAGGGCTTTAAATAGGGAATGTCAGTCTCCTGCAGAATAAATCCTCAATATTTTGGGCTTTTGCTTCGGGAGAGGAAAAAAATACAGAAATCTAAGTAGAGAAGCCGAAAAGAATCTCTTATTTTATTGCTTTCATAATACACCACCACGTACCATTTATTTTCCCTCAGAAGCCGGGGGCATATCTTCTTTAAATATTTACCTACTTTCTTTCTAAGGGCATGTCTGCACTGTACTCACCACACTGACTTGTATGGTAGATGTATCCGCCTTACTTTTGATCTAATACATCTAATATAGCTAATAAAACCAAGGTCTAACAGCTACAGCAGGAGGTCAGGGCACTGTGTAACTATCCTGGAGAATATCCTGCAGCTCTGTGCTGCACTGTAAGACCTGTGGTGGTTCCAGGGACCAACAGGCTACACTGGGTATGGATTTTTGTCCAGGGAAATCTTTTGGCCTTGTAGATCATTAATTCCATTTGGAAATGGAGTTGAATCTTCTAGCTCTCCCTCTGCCTCCACATTCACCAGAGAGTTGGCCCAGACAAGAAGTGGCTGTACCATCTCCATCCCTGGAGGCTTTCAGTCCCCAATGGGATCAAGCCCAGGGATGCCTCTCCTGACTTCTTAAAGGGCTCTGTCCCATCTCTGTCCCAGCAAGAGCTACAAGGTTATGCACTCTGAGCATTCCCTACCTCAGCAACACAAGCTAAAGGCATAAATAGACCAAGGACAAGTTGTTTTCTTCTGTCACCTCACCTTCTCACAGGCAGGCAGTATTGATTTCTGTCTTACAAGCAGAATTATGGCATGCTAAGGTGACACAAGATGGCTCTGGTTGAGGTAGCAGAAAAAAATACAAGCCAATGGATCTTTGCAAGGAAAGTAAGGATGGGTGACCACAGGCTCAGAATAGGGTTTGTTTGATAGAATAGGCCTAGTCTGATCAAGACTGTGGGAGGCCTTTGCCATGAATTCACTGTGTCAAACAGATTTCTGATCAAAAGACCACTTTCACAGTGGGACTGCAAAGTCTGATGCACACCCATCTTGTCCTCAAAATTGCCTGTCGCGTTGGGAATCTCCTTGCTGCCCTGCACAGGTAATGTTCTAAGATGTTTCTTTTAATTTTTTGGCCTGTGTCTATATTCAATTAGATTTAACTGGTTGTGCATGATGCTACAGAGCGAGTCTGCAAGTCTCCATCTTCCTGTATACATGACAGAATCTGCAAAAAAAGCAGAGTTGAGGGCTTGGAAGCTATAGGCTCTGCAGCCAGTACTGACACTGCCTTGCTTTGCGTGGGCACTCTTACAACAGCCCATCTCTCAGTTTCCCCCTTAGAAAGTGGAAAGAAGAAGCAGCCTTCAGGGGTGTGAGGGTCTGAGCATTTGCATTGGCATAAGTGGAAGCTGCAAGAGAACTGTAAATTATTCTGCATTATAATGGCCCCATCCCTTCACCTCCTCTTTCCCTGAGGACAGGTCTAGTATGACCAAACTTCCTGCCTACTGATGTTTCCTCCATTCCCTGTAGCACTTTGTCTGTGCTCTGCTGCATTTTTCTACCTCTTTTCCCTAGCAGCCAGCTCTGCGCACGTACTCCAAGCACACCCTCTGCCAGCCTTCATGCAGAGCAGCATGCATCTCTGCCCTCCTGCTGCCCTCCTGCTGGCTAGTCTTGCTGCTAGACACTACTTCCACATCTCTGGGGAACACTTAGCACTTCGCTGTCTACACGCCTCGCATTGCTGCATGGCAGATGCCCAGCAGACAGACTCAGGCTGCCCACATCCACAGCTCTCAGCAGCACTGTTGCTGTGTTCAGCATTAACCTTACAGCTCAATTACCAGCACGTCGCTCCCCTGAAGCAGGAGGGAGGTGAATATTTCCATGAGTTTCTAATTGACTTAGGGGAAGTATTTCCCATTTTCGGTGGTTTCCCTGAAATTTAAGAGCTTATTCATTTAGCTCTTTGTGAAAAAAGACTTGGGTGCTCTTGGGAAATTTGCCTGCAGTCTCTTCCCAGAATTTACAGTGGATTCATCTGAGATGTCTTTAGATGTGAGTGACATCTACATGTGAGCCAGACACCCTGGGCTCAGTTTACAGAGATAAACAGGCATTTGCAGGAAACAATTCATCTTATCCTATGGTACAGAGAGCAACCCAATAGCCCAGAGCAATCACAAAATGACTGCTTTCCTCTGTAAACTATAAATTCAATCTAGAAAAGCAGCTCAGTCCTTGACATAGATTGAAGGATTCCGTTGCCTACTGCTTTTTGAACTGCCCTACCTTATTTTAGACATTCACATAGGCAGGTTTTTATATATTTATATCTGTAGGAAACAGATGTCCTTCTGGTATGTCACCTGGATACCAAAAAATCTCTAAGTGCTCAAAAAGCACCGTTTTTTAGATAACCTTCCCTCTCATACATACACTGTCTATATTTGCTCAGGGAATTCCAGCCCTACAGAAGGAAAAGTTTTGCTTTGGAATCCTTACACTCCCGAATAATTTTCCTTTCATTCTTCATCATGACTTTCCCGAGCAAGCTTGAAAACAAAACTACAGTTTTTGTTTTGTAATCTTCCCTGATCTCTGGTGGTCATTTCCTTAATGCTGCGTACCCCCTCCCAATCACATACCTCTCCTTGCTCTTCCTTGTTCAGACACACAACTGATTCCTGAAATTTTCTACAGATTTTCAGTAGGTCCTGTTCCATCTGTGCACTGCTTGCTCAGCAAGCGTTGTACAAACATTTGAGCCTCAGCTGCAGAAGACCTATTCCTCTTTTTGTCCCATCTCTGGGTTGCGAGATGTCATCCCATGACCCATTAATGCCAGTGGCTTTCAGAGCAGGTGCTTCAACCCATTGCAGTGTTCAGAGTCTAACATGCTTAACAGGAAACCTGCATTCCCTGTCCTGTTATCAACAGGATGACAGTTGCTGTTTTTGGGGTAGCTGCAGTAATTCCCTTCCATCACACCAGAATGTATATCTCCTGTTTCTTAACAGAAATGGTCTGCACCGCTATAGCTGAAAAGAGATAACTGGGGCCACAGTGCTACACAACAAATAGTTGATTTTGTTAAAAAGAAAATAAATCAAGTGAGTTCCATGGAAACTGCCAGAGTAATGTGCAGGGATATCATTCAGGTTCTGCAGATAACCACCCCTACCAGGAAATGTATGCAAGATGTCACGTTACAAGTGTTACATCATCAGGAAAAAATCTCAATGGTTGATCATAGCCCCAGGGGGATGTCAGTGTTCCCAGCTTCTGTGCAGAGAGTAGTTTTAGAGGAATTAACTCTTTCCTAGGTAATACGCACCACAAGATCTTACCAGGGTTCCATCCACTTTGCCTAAAAATAGTCATCTCTTTCTTACTTTCCATCCTTGTCTTTCATTCGTAAGTGACATGATTTTGCAGACAGTTGTCTATCACATCTCTGTGTCACAGGATTTTTTTTCTCCTCCATTTCACTAGTGGGTTTTTGCTAGAAGCTCAGTGTTCATCGCAAACCGTTCCCACAGAAGGCAGTAAATGTTATTCACTGAATACAAGGCAGACAGTTTTTCTGTTATCCAGAGAGCAGCCCTTTGTCTTACATGAAGAAATATTCCCTGTGCATCACCAAGAAGACACATCTGTGGTAATGCCCAAGGCAGTATGAACATGCCCCTGTTCTGAGGGAAGCGATTGTAAAATAGGTTGTAAAACAGCAAGCTATGCTGGTTACTGCTGATGCTCAGGGACTGTTGCCACAGGGAGCGGCACCCTCTTCAATCCCATGCCTGGGCAGAACATCCTGGAGAGGAAATCCCCCCTTGTCCTAAGGGGGGATTGCAGAAGTAGCAGTGCCTTTCCTCACAGACTTCAGGCAATCTACAACCTCATTAAAATGTTTTTTATTAAGTCAGGAAGACAGTGGATAGAATATACTTCCTCTTATTCAGTAATATTTTTTAAATAAGAGCACTGTTCTTAGGCCTCAGCAGGTGCCAAAGCTTTTGAGCTGTTCTCTATACTGGAATTCTGTGGGTTGTGCCTGGAAGCTGAAGTCCAAACACTTCCTGTCCTTAATGGACCCACTATCCCATTGAAAGTTCACCCGTGCCCTAGGCCAGCCTCACACAGGCAGAAGGAGGAGAGTCCCTGTAACATCTTCGCTTCCATCTGCTGCTTTTCTTATTTGTTTTGCATCCCTCTTGCTCTCTTGGCCAGAAATTACAAAGCATCTTATTTCATTTTATTCATTTTTTTCCCTAATGCAAAAATATACTGCTGTATCTCTCTGTCTCTCCAGGCTCTCCACTCTTTCTATTCCACAGGCAGCATGGTCCAACTCCCTGCTTACATACACTGTGTCTATTTTTTTTTAATCTTCAATTTGTAATCTATATACAGAAAGACACCTTTTTCTGTTACTCAACCATGCACTGACCCCATTTCTGCCCTTGTATTTACACTGGGATGCCCAGTGATCTTGTGCATAGATCTTGTGCATACTTGTTCAAGAGATCTTCTTCACTTTTGACTTGTCCTTCCCTCCCTCCCTCAATTCCTCCCTCAGTTCCTCCCTTCCCTCCCCACCTCTCTCATCCCCTCCCCTTCTCTCCCTTTTTCTTTTTGTTTCTCTCTTTCTCTCCTTCCTTCTCTCCTTTTCTCTTCCTTTCACATTCAAGCATTTTGTTCTCTTTGTGCTGTACAACCCCTCAGTCTCCAAACAAGTGACTCTCCTCCAGAAGAATGGAAGTCCCCCCAGCACAAAGTATATACTGTGCTGCCCCTGAATGTCTCAATTCAGAAAGCTTTGGGCTCCCTTTGTTTGCAGTTCACAGAGTTCACCTGCGTTTTAGCCTCCTCATCTATTAAAGAAAACAAAGTGGAGAGAAGGGAGAAGGAGAAATACGGCTGTGAAAGCAGCAGTTGCTCAGAGAGCCCTCATGTTCCTGGTACCAGTTGTGGTCCAATCAATCAGTCTCAAATAGCCCACTGGAGAATAACTGCTCAACATACCCAAATTTATTTTCTTTAATAACAGAATCTGCCTGTGACCCCATGGTTATTGCTGACACAAAGTAAGGCCCTCTCAAGCCTTGCTTCCTGCTGTGTGCCAAGCAGAGCATCATCCTCTTGTTCTCTGCATACAGCAGATTTAAATCACTGCTGGTCACTTATGAGAGATCTGGGAGGGGCTTTCCTATACAGGTCACTCGCAGTGTGTGTTTGCCCATACTTGCCCATGGAGACCTCAGCTTTTTCTGCTTTCTTCTTTCTCAGTAAAATAGAAGTGGAATGGCTCGGGTCATCTTATTGTATGAGTACTTGGTTCCACCAGGGCTCTGAACATGGAGACTGAATCATCAGTGCTGCACAATCTCCATGCTCATGCTCTGGCCAAGTGAAGAGTGCCATTGCTCACCAGGAAACTGATGTGCCCCAAAGCAGCAAGACTGAGATTGAAAGCAGAGGTAAATAGAAATCACAGCTATAGGGCAGGCCTACTTTGTGGATAGAGTCTCAGGATGCATTATGTCCTATGTAACAGCAAAATGTGATCCTTCCTGCAAGGATGTTAAGAAGTTCTTCTGAGAAATGTGGAGGGGTGGGTTTGGGGAATTTCTGGAAAAGGAATGCTGCCCAACCCTTAAGGTTCAACTATAAGGCAGGTATTTGAAAGGTAAATGAAAGATCTTTAAAGATTAAACTAAAGTTTGTTAGAGCTGATAAAAAAACAGCAAACCTGTTATTTATATTATATATACACATATATGAAAGCATCTTTGTGTCTGTAGGATTAGAACAATAAAAAACTTACAGAATGAAACCTACTTATTTCAAAGTAGCTTTAGAAACATGAAGGAAATGGTCCCACAGACTTTATCCTAGGTTCAAACCCTGCTGTGTAACCTCAACACAGGAGTAGCAGCACTGTATTAACTTCTTGCAAAGAACTGGTTGCTCTGGAGGCATCTTCTGCTGCTATCTAGAAAGCTCAAGGCACTTGAACATGGCAGCATCTCTCACCATTCAATCGGGGAATCCCAAGTACTGGGTCTAAGGGATGCACAGCTTCAGCTGACAGGGCACAGTTCCTGCAAAAAATAACTCACTGGGAGCCTTGCACTGCATAGACATGCAAAGCAGTTGCTTTCCTACCAAGCTATGAAAGTGAAGTTTGGATAGTTCACACCAAGAGCTGTCCCTGGCATACAGCGTTCCTTCACCAGCAAGCTCTTGGATGTACTGGGGAGTTTCATCTCTCTTTAGCTACATGTCTTGAAGCTGGACCAAGTCAGGAAGCTCAGGTGTCCCTCAGCCCTCCCTGCCTGAGTGTTACCCTCTGCACAAAGCCAGTGGTGTCCCTACTAGGCCTCCCAAGGTGCAGGAATGGCCTCATAGGGCAAAGTGCTCTCCCACACACAAACCTTGGCATGGCTCAGGAGATGACCTGCTGTCCCTTGGATAGAAGGATAGGGCTGGGCAAGAGCAAGAGTGAAGAGGTGGAAAGGGACAAGCTGGAGCATGGAGAGGGAAAGCCCATGTAGAGGCAGCACATGTAGCTTGCAGGTATGTCAGGTATTTCCAGGTGAGGCCATGAAGTTGTCAGCTGGACTGCACTCATGCCCTGTCTGGCCATGTGAGAACTCTGCCTCCATTAAGTCCCTACCTGCCTCTGGCCCTAGGGTTTGCTGTTGATGAGCAGTAGGGCGTGAAGGAAGAGGAAAGGAGACAGAGATGGTGAAAAAGGTTAATATACATCTGGAGCTTATCTTGCTACAGGGCTGGGATGAGCTAAGTCATCCATCCTGCACCGTTTACGCTGGGCACACCCCTCTGATGGCTGATCCTCAGACACTCCTACACTGAGCAGGTGGACATGTCCACCAGGACCTCTTGTTCTGAAAGAGGCTCAAAGCACAACAACCTTCTTGTGATGTCCAGGGCAGGGCCCACAATTACCAAATTGCAGCAAGAAGAAAAGACATGGGAGATGCAATGGTATTAATGAAGTACCATCAGCACACGGAGCACTAGGAGCATCATTTTGGCAGGAGCATCCGAGAGACATGAGTGGACAGGAGGGCTGCAGGCATCTCGCTCACCTGGCAGGGCTATTGCTGAAACCCATGGTTCTGTCTGTGGGGATGGTCTATCCACAGGGACAGCCTATCTTTCAATGACATATGGAACAATTAATGGACTTCCAGCTAAAAATTGGCACTGGCTGCAGACAAATGTGTTTTTCCAGTCATTATCATGTTTGCACTTGGATGTAATCCAAAGTGTGTAAACCTTCCTGGGGACATTAATTGGCTTTTTATTGCCTGTCCCTCAGTATGGCAGGAGACTCGAGGCTGATGCTGTTTGGCTTTTCATAGGCTTGCTTGGTCTCATAATCTCATGTGAAAATTATCTGGCACAAGTTCTGCAAGTCAGAATAGCAAAAGTATAATTAATTCCCTGTGTGAAATGAAAACAGCCAATTTTCCACAGCGTCAGCTTGAACATAACAAGTCATGGAAGTAATATGCAAAAAGCAGGAGAAACTTGCACATAGATAGCAAATCTACTGAATTTTTATGGGGCAGCAGTGTTTCACATTCAGCTGGATAAAAATGTCAATGGAGTTCTGAAGCACTTTTCATTCCCTTTATGTATACAGCTGAAAATCTGAAACAGCCTATAAAGACAGTCTCTGATCAGTATCTTAATACAAGAAATTCATTGAGAGTATATGCTTATGTGATGTTATTTTTTTTTTCTACACACTACCATTCTGCAGACAGGTCCTGTACAGATAGCACAGAATGGAAATTATTTTTCTCTAACTGAGGATAGAGAGGTAAGATAAGACATTTCTGAAACACAAGGCCATCCTTTCTACTACCTAAGGTTTTCTGTCCCCATAGCAGATTAAGTGAATTTGTGTCTTCATTTCTACCTTGTGTTAACTCCCACATTACTCTTTGAGGGCTGAGGCCCTGAGCACGATCTGCACCTGACTTAAAGAACTCCAATAGCTCTAACAGAAGTCCTTATTCCTCTTTGGCCCCCCAGAACACACAGCAGACAGCACAGTTGTGCTGGCCTGGAGACCTGCTTGTACATCTGCAAACCAGCTATAATATCCCTGTGGGCTAATCCTGACCTCCAACCGCTGGATGCTCTGCAGGTCCAACAACGTGATTTGGAGAAGATGTGTTTCCAAAGGAAAACCTGAGTTGTGCGCACACTGGGGAAGTAAGGCTGCATTGCTGCTCATAATGAGTGGTGTTGAAAAGCACCTTTCATGTCTCCATCTGGTTGTTTTGCTACAGGTGAGTTGTAATACAAAGAAGAGTTATGCTCTGATAGCGCCAAACACAACTTGTCCCTATTAACTGGGCTCCGGTGAGTATCCAGAACAGATGTTACAGATATATGTCTCACCTCTCTGAAACTCTTTCGACGCTTCCTGCCACATCCTGGGATGGTGGTGAAATTAAATATTAGTGCTGCTATTAAAAAAGCAAGTATGTGTTAACAGTGAACCGAATGCCTATTTTTTCTACCTCTATAGATTGGATAATAAATAGGTAGCACAGGTGTACGATCTACATGTATAAATGTAAATTCTTGAGAGCAATCACCACACTGTATATTACAAAAACAGTGCTGGTATTTGCAGTGTCATTCTACGTGACAAAGTAAGCCAGCAACTTCAAAAGAAGCAGTCTACTCAGGAGAGCATATGGTGAATAATTATTTTTGCTTTCCTCTATCTGCATGTTGGCTTGCAATTGGGAATAACAGAAATAGAAATCCATCCTTGTTCTTTACCCATTTCTGTTTCTTCATACATCTTAAAAGCTTCCTTGGATCATGGACTGCTTCTTCTGTCTCTTCTTGCTGAACAATTCTTAGTGAAAGACCATGATATAGCTCCTTGTGTGTGCAAAATGTAGCAGAAATATGAAAGCAAAGATCAAAGGCAATTCTGTTCCTCAGATATCTTCCCTGACCCTTTAAACTGGAGAGGTGCAGAATGAATAATAAGGAGCAGACTCTGCCATCAATTATGCAGAGTTAAATCCAGAGCGGGTTGTTGTAAATCAAGTTACTTCAGAGTTACACAGCATAACTGGGAGCAGATTTGGGACCTGTGTCTGCAGGCCAAAGAACCAAACTGCAAGAGGGAAATCCCATCTCCCTCCCTCTCCACCCAAACTCTCAGGTTCTTCAAATAAGCAGCCCATCTGCCTACTTTGAAAAGCATACAACACTAAGGCCTTCCTAATCTGCCCAGCTAGTGCAATCCCACTTTCAAGCACAGCTAAATGGATCACAGATAAATAAGGGTTTTTATTTAATTAATGTGGCAACATGTGGCCTAATAGAACAAAACAACATCAGCACCTATAGAAGGTGGAGGGAAAAGGCTTGAATTGTCTGAGTGCAGAGCTTACTGGAAGAGAAATAAACACAATAGTCCAAGTGCCGAGTCAAAGGTGTCTGGGACCAAATTTAGATAATTTATTATCTATTTATTATGTCTCTTCTCCTTCTCTTCCCATTACATGATGCTTCTCCACCTCACACAAGCCTTAATCTTGCTAAATATTTGCAAACTGGTAGCACATCTGATCAAAACAATAGAGGGGCAATGAGCAAAATGATCCAAGCCATGATATACTTCTTATTACAGCGATAGCGTTTCACAAGATTAAAGGGGATTTTCTAGGCAATGGAGACAAATCCAGCACCAGCTTTATTGAGAGCATGTCACAGATGCTCCACTTGTTAACATGAGGCAGTGCAAACAAAGGAGATTATCTCTAGCTGTAGGTGTCCCTGTTCATTGCAGGGGAATAGGGTTAGATGGCCTTTAAAGATCCCTTCCAACTCAAATGGTTCTGTGATTCTATTTCAGTTATTACACATTTTCCCACTCACCCCTTCGAGCGTTCAATTTCGAAAGGCATCACGTGCTGGCTGCTGAGACCTGGGGAAGTCAATGTAACAGTCTTTGAAGCAGAAATCCCAGCCTGATGGCAGCACCTGGGGAGATTATCAACTGCAGAGACCACTCATGGGAGTAACACCAGGAACCAGGATGAGAAAAGGAGAAAGGGGAGAAAAAAGCAGCCACACATCCCTCTGTCATGGGGATTTTATGGTCCACGAGTCCTGAGAAACTCTATTCTGGTCCACCCACTGAGATAAAGCTATTTGTAAACACCAGATTGTGCTATCTTTCTTGCCACCCTGATTGCTAATTAATCAGAAACAGAAGTGCCTGGGTGAGAAATACAAAGTGTGTGTGTGGGGGAAATGAATGGAATCTTGCCCAACTGCTGTCCCCAGTTAGGAAAGAGTCCTCTGAAACCAATAGAATGCACAGCAAAGCAAAAGGTGTCTTGCAAGACTCCAGGATATATCACTCCTGAGTTCCAAGCAGCTATTACGCTATTTATTACAAAAATGGCAACTGCTGAGACTGAGAAGAGCCCCAGCGCTGCAGCCCTGACCATCCCCACCAGCACTTTCATTTCTCTTGCTGTGCTTCCCTCTCCTCCATGGGCTTCCGGATCTGAAGTATAGATCAAATTTCAAGCCTCATAAATGTTAAGGCTCTCAACTGTACACTAAAAGGATGCAAGGTACCCAATAAGAAAGCTGCCATGATGCGTGGTGGCTTTCTTATGGGTTCGCTTTGAACTGTCGCTGATCAATGAGGATCCACGGCTGCTTCCTGTGCTGCCAGGTCTGGTTTGCACCAGAAAGCTTTACCAGCAAAGGCGGCCTCCAGTCAGAGCAACCTGGTCCTAATTAGAACTGATCTGTTGCACTTTAAAGGGGTTTAGCAACTGCTTTAACTAAGCCTTCAAACGAAGAACTCCAAAAATCTGGACTGGATTCCAAACAATAACAGTGCTTATCAAGGCATCCTTCTGTCATCAAGCCTGTCAAATGCCTCCTGTCCATCTCTCAGCATTATTTTGACGCTGCTGCTCCCAAAAGCACTGACCGCAAAAGTTGCTGCTTTGGATTCAGGAGTGTAAAATACCTGATAATATCTATAGGCTGCACCTCACATCCTTACAGTAAGCTCCAGCATGACAAGAGGGAGTTTGGCTTATGTGAAAATGATATTAGAGTCCAACCGCTTTCTTTCTTTGCACTTTTCCTGCTAAAGGTGGAGGCTATAAAATATCATACTTTCTTTCTAGCCTGGAGTAACAATATATTGTGTCCCTGTGCACCAAAGTCAAGCAATAACAGATGTATACTGTTGAAAGTCTAGGATCACAACCCTCCAAAATACAGAGTATTTCATATTTACAAGGCCATTACAGATGTTAGGTTTGCACACGTGCCTTTCACGTTCACATGCAGCGTGGGAACACATTCAGTGTCATTTGGATAAAATATACTGAGTTTCCATTCTGATTGGGCAAATCTCTTCTGGACAAAACAAGTTTGAAGCTACGCTTTAAAGGATGTGCAGACGCCTTCTCAAAGCACTTAGGCAATGGAACAGTATTTTGGACTACTGCTCAGGTAGCTCAAGAATATTTTTCCTTCAAAAGTTGAATCTTTCAAATGTGATTGAGTTTTGCTCAATCAGACCTGGAATAATTATGAATAGATCTGCTTTCTACTGGGAAGGTGATCAGCAAACCTGTCAAAGAATCCTTGGTTAGCAAGCCACCAAAGTGGCAGAAACTTGTGTCATATCTAGAATTTGTGACCCAGCATACTGGAGCCTTTTAGCACCTTGGTGTGATAAGAAATTTCCATGATCCATATCCTCCAGATAGAGGGGGGTGATGCAGGAAGCTGTTGCTTGGTAAGATCACAGATTCATCATAGACGAGTTTTGATCAGAGAAATTCCTGGGCAGATTCTCTTTCACAGTGCTGTACCACTTACAGACAAACAGATAATTCCCAAATGTATTTTCATTTGGAAGTTAAATGCTACAATAGAGTGAGATAATGAACTGCATGGACAATACACTGTTGGGAGCCTGGCTTCTTTAAAGGAGAATCCTGGAAATCTGTTGTGATTGGAGGGGATGAAAGCAAATACATAGGTAATGGGTGTCCCAGGAAAAGCTAGATTCCCAGAAAGCTTCTGACAAGGTTCAATCCCAACGCCTGTTGAAACAGTACACACAAATTGCCGAATATTACCAAGCATGCAAAATGCAGGGCTGAATCTTTGCCCATAGTGAGGGCAAAAGAGGGGCTCTGCACCCCTCAGGTAGGGGACAGTGGGGTCAGGGAGGACCCAGAGGAACAGCAGCTGAAATGGAATGGGTGGAGCAACTCACTCGTGAGAAGAGACTGGACAAGCCTGGGACACTTCAGCTGAGGAGGAAAAAAGCAAACAATAGGTTTGCACAATAGAGAAGACAGTGGATCAAGTCTCACTGTCACTTACCTCATCACCTGGCCTCCTATTCATCCACAAATAGGATCATGTGACCATCTTGTCATGAGGGATACAGAGAAAACTGAGATGCTCAATGACTTCTTTGCCTCAGTCTTCACCAGCAAGGGCTCTAACTGTACCACCCAAGCTGCAGAAAGCAAAGGTAAGAACTTGGAGAAGGAAGACCTGCCTGCTGTATGTGAAGATCAGGTTTGAGACCATCTAAATAACCTGAAGGTTCACAAGTCCATGGGACCTGATGAGATCTATCCATGGGTTCTCTGAGAGAACTGGCAGATGAAGTTGCCAAGACACTATCCATCATATTTGAAAGGTCATGGCAGTCTGGTGAAATTCCCACTGATTGGAAAAAGTGAAACATAAAACCCTATTTGAGAAAGGAAAAAAAAGAAGATGGAGTTTTATGATGGAGTTACAGTGTCAGTGGATAAAGGAAGAGCAAAGGACATCATCTATCTGGACTTGTGCAAAGGATTTGACACTGTCCCATATGACATCCTGGTTGCCAAATTGGAGAAAAATGGATTTGATGGATGGACTGGATAAAGAATTGGCTGGATGGTCACACTCAGAGAGTTGTGGTCAACGGCTTAATGTCCAAGTGGAGACCAGTGACAAGCAGAGTTCCTTGAGGATCAGTGCTGGGAGTGGTGTTATTTAACATCTTTCTAGGCAACATGGACAGTGGGATCAAGTGCACCCTCAGTAGGTTTGCAGACAACACCAAGCTGAGTGGTGCAGTTAACATGTTAGAGAAAAAGGATGCTATCCAGAGGGGACCTGGGCAGGCTTGAGAGGTGTGCCCATGCCAACCTCATGAAGTTCAGTGAGGTCAAGTGCAAGATTCTGCACCTGGGTCAGGGCAATCCCAAGCACAGATACAGGTTGGGTGGAGAATGGATTGAGAGCAGCCCTGAGGAGAAGGATTTGGGAGTGTCAGTTGATTAAAGATTCAACATGAGCCAGCAATGTGTTCTTGCAAGCCCAGAAGACCAACCAGATCCTGGATTGTATCAAGAGAGCTGTGACCAGCAGGTCGAAGGAGAAGGATATGGAGCTGTTGGAGCAGGTACAGAGGAGGGCCACAAAGATGCTGGAGCATCTACCCTGTGAGGAGAGGCTGAGAGAGCTCGGGCTCTTCAGTCTGGAGAAGAGAAGGTTCCAAGAGGACCTTATAGCACTACTTGCGGCCTTCCAGCACCTGAGGGGTGCCTACAGGAAAGCTGGGGAGAGGCTTTTAATAAGGGCACATAACGACAGGATGAGGGGAAATGGCTTTAAACTGGGAGAGAGTAGATTTAGACTAGATATTAGGAAGAAATTGTTTACTGTGAGAGTGGTGAGAGAACTAGAACAGGTTGCCCAGAGAGGCTGTGGATGCCCCCTCCCTGGAAGCATTCAAGGCCAGGCTGGATGGGGCTTTGAGCAACCTGGTCTGATGGGAAGTATTCCTGCCTATAGCAGGGAAGTTGGAACCGGATGATTTTAAAGGACCTTTCCAATCCAAACCATTCTATGATACTGTGATACTATGATTCTATGATCAATTGCTATTCACCATAACTTACAGTTTCACGACCAGGGGTCACATTGAAATGAATGGGAGCTTGGTTTAAAACAAAGAAAAGTATTTCTGTTCTGGTTGGCTGTGGTAACCGCAAGGTTTTAGGCAAAAATATAGTAGCAGTGTTAAGCAGATCCATAAGGAAGGACTAGGCAAAGGCGTACTTTTCTCACACAGCTGCAGTCCTGAGGCAGTGGATTTAAACAGACAAAAACAAACAAAGAAACAAAAGAGGTAAAAAAAAAAATCAAATAATGTTTTCCCATTACTTAGCATTTTCTGCTTGAATCCCTGCACGTCTTCTCGGATGTCACCAGCCCAGGCTTTGGCCTCCTTCTGCATTACCCAGACTAGATAAACATACGTGCTGCTGGAGCTGTTTTCAGGAACTCCTTCCTCTCTCTCTGTAATCTCTTATCTTCCAGAGGAGATTGCCAGGGGGCACTTCAAAGCCCTTTGAAGATGGCCAGAGCCCTGCCTTGTAGCCAAGCAGATGCAGAGCCCTCATCCCAAGATGTCAACAGCGACTGCGTGCAGGCACGCAGTGCTGCCTTATCACCACTCCAGGCAGGGACTTTACCCCTTTGCTATCATGATCCAATCTTCAGTCTCTGCAATATGCTACCCGCTTTTCCCCAAATTCATCCACTTTGATTGTTAAAGATTACTAAAATGAGAGGAAAGAAAAAGGAGCAGTTTTTCTCAGCTTAGAGGAATAGCAAAGCCTGAAGCCTGCTGAGCTTATAATTAAAATGCGGAAAGACCATGACAAAGCTCAAAAGATGCAAGAATGTGATACAGGGAGCATAAAAATGCTGAGCACCAGGCTTTGGGCAAAGCGCTGTTTTGAATTAAAAATAAATGAGAAAATTGCCTATAGAGAGGGGAATGCAGGGGGAGAGGCAGCCACGGAAGGGGAAGATGAGTGGGGAACGATTGTTCCAATGCTGCCTTCAGAGAAATCTTTCTCCACCAAAGGACTGCACACTGCCCAGGGAGCTGTTGAAGTCACCGTCCCTGGAGGTGTTGAAGAAATGTGTGGCACTGAGGGACATGGTTAGTGGGCACGGTGGGGATGGGCAGATGGTTGGACTAGATGATCTTAGTGGTCTTTTCCAACATTAATGATTCCATGACTCTAAGCTAAAGCAAGTCAGGGATTGCATTAACCAACTGATGACAGTTGTCCTCTGATATGACTCTTCTTTTGCCCCCAGATAGTAAGCCCAGACCTAAACATGCTGAGGAGCCACAGATGTCTGGTTATGCTCTTGCCCCCACTGCTGGCATCTGATGGATGCCTGCTCTGACCCCCCTGCTCCAAGCTGAGGAGCCAGCAAGACTCTGGGGGCAGGAATCATCCCTGCAGATCAGCAGAGCTGCCCCTCACACTTCCTCCCTACAGACAGTCCCCTTGTTGATTTAAAAAGCATACTTGCCAAGCTTTACACCTATTATTTTCATATACATCACTGATTTATTCTTCCTGCTAAAACAGAGTCAGGAAATAAATCAGTAACATTGAAGAATACTGCCTCAGATGGTAAAATTCATTGCATTACACAACTGTTTGCTCCTCGGTGTATACCACAGAGAACTGCACTAAATGGGTAATGAACAGCCCTAATCGTATTACATCTTCCCACTCTCTGCCAGCAGTGTCAGAAGCTTAATCTTCAGGAGGTCCTGTTGGGTCTTGGGGCCCTGCTGTTGGCTTGAAAAACATCCTGAAAGACCAAATGCAAAAACTTTAACTACATTAGGACAGCAGGGCTGGAGGATGCCAAAAGTCCACCTCATCTCATATCCTGGCTCAAACCTGCACGGACGCTTGAGGAAAGAATCTAAGAACAGAGAAAAATACAGAATGATTTTTTCCCCCAGTGTGCAGCAGTATTTCCTCCCAGCTTCCAGCTATCCACAGCGCTGGGACTTCCTAAAGAAAAGGCTCTATTTTTGTACCTAACAGCCCTCACTGGGGCTGTTCATTTCCTCATGCATTCATTTAATTGGGCTTTTAATCTGCTTGCGCCTAATGTAGGTAAAAGTAGTTTCTATCACTCCACATTGCCCGGGAGCCTCTTCATCAGTTCTTCCTGTTTTATGATGTCTTACTAATTCCTAAATAGCTATGTTTTCCCTCTTCCCATCCTGCTGCATGACAGGGCAGCACTGAAGGCAGGAGGAGCTGACAGAGGTCTCTTCTGCACAAACATGTGAGCACGTGGTGCTTCATTGCGTGGGCACTCACATGCTGAAGTGATGTACAGTGCTTAAGTGTAATGCATATGACAATATTGGGTCAGCCTCACGTGGTCACACCAGGCAACCTTCTGCAGCAGTCTGCCTCTCTGCAGTCAGCGACTGATGTCTGGGAAGGAAATAAAAAAGCAAAGAGCGCAGTCAGGTTTCCTTAGAGATCCTCTCTCCCAGTTGGGTCTGAAGGACCATTTGTCACATCCCAGCTTTACTTGACCCTCAGTCATACATTAGAGGTGTGAAATCCACAAAATACATTAAAAAAATAGTAAAAGTGAAGTATATTTCCATGCACGGGTAGATCAATTTTTTTGAGAGCATTCAATATGAGGAAAAAAAAAAAACAAAAATCCTCCGTTGGGAACCTCGATCCATTATGAAGTAGCAGCAATTTCAGTGTTTCTGGAAAACCTCTCCTATAGCAGGCATACTTCAACGCACTCTTATCATCCACAACTGCCACCTCATCCTGTAGCTCGCATCGGGCAGCAGAGCCTTTTGATCACAGCAGTACATGCACAACATCACTCAGATATCAAGGACAACCTGAGCTGGCTCAGTCTTTTCTGGACCCAGGAATAGGTAAAACACCAGGCTGTGCAGCAGGGAGAAATACACCACAGCTTTTTTGCATGGGGACTTAACCATGGGCACTCAGTGGGACAGGGCGGGATACAGGGTGAGATGGAAAAGGCTCCAAGAGGAGGGAACTGGCTCTGTTCTTCCAAAACATCCTCTCTGGCACCCCCAGTGCAACAGCAGCAGGAAAGGTCATACTGATCTGGGTGTTCCCAGTGGGGCCATGCTGTCCCTGCTGCACACCTCACTTTCACGGTGCAGGCGCAAGAAGCCCACATGCATCCCCCCTCCTCCCCCTGGGAGGCAGAGACAGACACACACATGGATCAGCATTTATTTCCAAATACCTCATTTATATCATTCTCACATGAAATATTTCTTTCAGAATATAGCCTACATTTAGAAGAGGTTTTTTTTCATAAGGCACATCAGATTAGACTACATAGAGACATCTCCCCCCCACTCGCGCTTGTAAAATACTGGTGATTTTAAAAGTAATAATCCTAAAACCTAGACCCTGTGCAGCCCCTTGTAGAGCAGTATTCATAAACTTATTAGACCTCAGTTTACGTACACCTAGTAAAAGGCTATAACAAGTTGTATATACATCACATTTTCAGAAACAGTCACAGCTGGCTACATTTAAAAGTAATGCTACTCCAGACTATGAAACAGGCTGCTTATAAAATATAACCTACAGCTTCCAGTACGGTGTGATACAAAGCAGTATGACCTTGTAGAAGAAACTGTTATTTTTGCAAGTGGGAGTTGCTCAGAATCTAGCCTGTATCCTTCCAAACTCCACATTTTTGATCAGCTGAGACCATCACACAGAGAAGCAAAGCACCCAAGAGAAACCTGGCTTTAAGATTTGCTCCAAGATAACATTATGACTGCATATCTGAAATCCTGTTAATGCATTAGAATAAGAGATACAAAGGCTCAGATGTTAACTTCATGACCAGTAAACATAAAACCATTATGAAGCAGATGCATCCAAGGTCAATGCATCCAGCTTCCGTGCTATGGAAACTGCTTTTCCAGGCTGTTCCAGTGCAGAAGCCAACACATTCTTATTGAATCAGGCCCTATGTAAAGATTTCCATTCCATTTTCAAGTTTTCAGCCATGGAACATTACCCACTTCATACTCATTTTGCTGTAGTGGAGGAAAAAATATTGCCTGTGGAGTTTGTGCCAATACAACCTAGAATCCATTTACGTAGTGTCATTTTCTTTAATGGGCCAGGAGGTAAACTGTGGTCAGCTTTATCAGTTCAATTGGCTTCCACAATTCCTCTCTATATCAGGCACTGATTCATTTATGATGAAAAAGGGTTCTGGCTTTCTGCAACTGCAGTTTAGTTTAAGACTATGAAAAAGGTCACTTTAAGGCTATGGCCAAAGGGAAAATGGAAAAAAAAAAAAAAAAGAATAGAATCTGATCTTGAAATACCTAGGAAAGAAAAAAAAAAAGTAGTTGGGGCCATAAAAAGACAGACAGCACAGACTAAATGCTCTCTGCAGAAAAAGTTAAAATACCATTCTTGCAGAGAGTCACGTTACTCTTCCAGTCTCTCAAACCCACAGGGACTGAAATTAGGCTTAGCCCAGTAGGAATTGGATTTAGTCAGAGGGCAGGTCGCACGCAGCTCTGCACTACCTTGATCACTCAGCTACATTTTAGGCACATTTGGACTGATGGACTGATCTGGGAAAACACTGTCAGTTAAATTTTCAGAATGGCCTCAGCCCATTTCCCCAGCATGAGTCTGGACAAGATTCAACCATAAGCAGTTGTTGCTTTTAGAAGGAAAACATTAACTTGGTTGAAAACAGCATGATAAAGAGGACACAGCAACCTCAGTTGCTGGAGTCCAGTCTGTTATCACCTTTATCTGCCTGCTTTGTTGTTTGTTTAGCAGCCTGAAAGGTAAGGAGGGGCATTCTGAAACCTTGGCTGTAGACTTAAAAACAGATGCAGTTTGCACGGTGCTGCACGGATATTTGTTACATCTCTTAAAAATAAAAAAATTAAAAAAAGATAAAAAAAGCAACCAACCCAACAGCATTTACATTCCTTTCAGTTGAAACAGATCAACTGTCATCACATCCACACAAAGAGAGAAACCCACCGCCACCCAACATGGTGAGCTAAGGCTCAGTAACACTCCTTGGGCTTCCTTGTGATGCCCTCAGCATGAGGGGAAAAGGACAAAAATGACCCTCAAGTCAGGAGGCGACAAATGAGATGTCAGTGCTGTAACACATCAGGTTCCCTCACAGCATGCTGAAGGTATATATGTGACCTTTCCAACCACAGCATTTGCGTATAGATTACACCTCTTGCATACCCTTTTTAAAGCGATCCCTAAGACTGTTGGTTTGGGAAGACATGGAGAAAAGAGCAGGAGTGGGTTCTTTAAAGCTAGAAAGGTCCGTTAGGAGGCACAGTGTTATTTTCCCTTTAACTGTCCGTGTACACAGCTCTACATTTCCACAGTCCTCCTGCGCAGCCCTTGCAGCAAAAGGCTCCCATCTGTTCCTCCCCATCAGGTACACATGGTAAGACAAGAAGTCAAATCCTTTGGACAAATCCTTATAACTTCACAGATACATGGTGCACTTCTTCCGCAATGAAAGATATTAGTCACGAAACTCAACGCCAGACTTGATTTATAGCCATGATTTAACTACAAATCCTTCTGTCACCCTTGTGAGGGCAACGGAGATACCAAGTAGCAACATATACACATACATACAGACCTAAGCTATACACCCCGGACAACACAGAATGAGATTTCAGCTAATATAGCCTCTATTTGATTTCCTCAGAGCAGCACTCGGGTCCTTGCAACTCCTATACAAAACAGCAGTATTTTTTCCACCAGGATTTGGATAGGTTTTTCATCTTGTCTGGAGTCCTACACTTGGATTTCTTTGGTTGCTGCTGGGTATCTGAGTACTGAATTCCAGCCACAATGGCCGCATCAAAGACCTCCTTGAGGTTTTTCTGAGTCAAAGCCGAGCACTCGATGTAGGACGCGGCTTTTATTTCCTCAGCACAGAGCTTCGCAGCCTCCTCTGGGACTGGCTTCTCCTTGCACTTGTCCAGCTCGATGAGCACCTTGACATCCTCCCGGAGGTCTGACTGCGTCCCCACCAGGATGATGGGCGCCTTGGGGCAGTGGCATCGGATTTCGGGGACCCACTTCTCGCTGACATTCTGGAAGGACGAGGGGCTGACAACACTGAAGCACAGCAGGAAGATGTCTGTGTTGGTGTAGCACAGAGGCCTCAGCTTGTCAAACTCATCCTGGACAGAACGACACTGTGTTAGCACACGACAAACAGTGCTGTGTAGGCCACAAAACACCCTCAGCTTCAACCCCTTTCCTCCGGGGATACCACAGCAGCAGAACATGGGACGAGGTGGGGCAGCAGGCCCACATGCAGACCCAAGGCCTGGCCATGCCCAGCCACAAGCCCCCACCTGGCTGAGCTTTGCTAATGCTGCAGCTTCAAACGCTTACGTACTTCCTTTGCTACTTGCATATTACCCTCTGCCATATATCCGCCCAAAAAAGGACCAGTAAAGCCACAGAGAGCAATGAAACTAAAAAGAAAACTATGGGAGGGAAAAGGTACACAGACCTCAAAGGTACCGTCCTGCCTGCAGACACAGGAGAGAGCACAGCAGACAAGTGGCAGCAAGCACAGCCTGGCCGGAAACATTTTGAAACCAGTGCTACTTAACAACATCCTACAGGAGAGGCAATAATTCCCCTGC
The DNA here is from genome assembly GCF_987193195.1 of Phasianus colchicus. NCBI lineage: Eukaryota > Metazoa > Chordata > Aves > Galliformes > Phasianidae > Phasianus > Phasianus colchicus. The sequence continues at coordinate 39,640,437 of NC_143437.1, read as the reverse complement.
CTTTGTGCCCGGGGATTTAAATCCAATGGCAGCAACAGCGAATCACAATGCACGGGCTTAACATGCCAATGGCATGGAATAAGAGCTTTACCTTTCCCTCCCACCCATGCCACATCAAACAAACTGCAGAGAGGCCTCCCGGTGCTATCTTTTTTTTTTCTTTTCCCCCCCCTTTCCTCTTTCTGTTAGAGGAAACTCCAACAAAGCAAAGCCCTTCTGCAGCTTCAGGAGGTAGCGGAAAGAAAGCTGAGCACCTGAAGGTAATAAAGGAGCAAAGAATGCAGCAAGAAGCGAGGGTTAACTAACTGCACACAGCCCTTTACGCTGACAGCAGGATGAAAGCAGGGTAACACCAGCAGCCTGAGCAGGTAGGATTTGCCTCTACGAAGTGACGTTTTAATTAAAATGGACATGTTCTAAAAAGCTCTCAATTTAAAGTGCACAGAACAAATGCAGCTGAAGACATCTCTCCAACACCAGCATTTTGCTGCCGAATTGCAAGTTGTGTGTTAATTTTCAACATGGGAAATTTTGCTTTAAAGCCTGTGAGGGCAAAGGATATGCAGCTTAAAGCCCACTGGAAGCTTCAGAAGTCTCGTTCCACTTGAATGAATTTCTTCCAGCAGCAACTCCAAGAGAGACAGCAATTTATAGAACACGAGTCAAGAAAGCAAGCTTCATTAGCTCTGCTGATTCCCAGATTAAGGCTCACAGGAGAGCGGGCTCTCACCATTTGACTGGAGGAACCCCGTGCTCACTGAGCTGCAGCGCTGAAGGACAGGGCCATTTGCAGCAAGGCATCTCGCTGCCTAACTGCCTCTTCCTGCAACGTGAGAAACCTCAGCAGCACTCGATTCAATGGGCTTGAAAGCCAAACCCAGATCTTATGGGTTTCTGCCCAGATGGGACGGCGCCCTTCATGTTCCAAGTGCACTCCTGTGGATTCAATGGCAGGTACACAAACTGCAGGGCTCTGCACCTCTTCAGGCTGCTGACACTGAAATAGCTGGAATTTCACCCTGGCTGGAGTGCTCTTTCAGCTCCAGATTCCAGCAGCAATCTCACCCAGCAAGGCGTATTTTATTCAGGATGACTAATGCTGTAGACAACCCCTCCATTTGTAATGAAGCAACTCCCCCTGTTCCAGGGCACTTGGACAGTCAAACACCTGAACCACCGATTCTGCAGCAGTGCAGGTGAGCAGACTGACTGGCACCACCTGGCCTGGGCACGACATCCACAGGCTGTCACCACACAGGTGGGGTCATCTCATGCTCTGCCTATGAGCACACACAGGGTTCCACCCTGGCACAAGACCAGGGGATACCTGATGCTATTACCTGCAGAAAGCAAGTAATAACCTGCTTGCAGGCTTTCAAGTTGGTTTTGTAGGGCAGATGGAAGCCCTACACTGCTGCCAGGGCTGAGTAGCCCTCCAAAGTCCTTTCTTAAGTGGGACACCTGCTTGCAGAGCACCTAACTAGGTTTGTGTGTTAAGGCCGCTGAGATTTATCCGTGTGGCTCTGAGGAGGCCACAGACCTGGATCCACAAAGTAGTTCATGAATCCAGCTTCCATCCCTTTCAAAAACAAGTTAAGTAGCAAAAAACTTCAAGCTACCTGGGCTCAAACAGCACTGCATGTGTTTATGACACGCAAGCCAAGAACATGCAGAAAACACAAGAAATGGGTGCTCTGGTCAGGCAAACGAGGAGCTGGAAGTAGCAGGAGTTTGTCAGCTCAGCAGAGGCAGCACCTCTTAGTGGATAGGAATTGAAAGCATGAAGTCTCCACTGATGCCATCAAATGGTATTTTTTTCTCCCTCAAGTCCCTTTAACAGCACAGTTTCCACCTCTCCATACCTACAGCTATGAATGTTTTACATGCCTGTGTCTCAAACACAGTAATTCTCTTTTCTGTGGTTATTTAACTAAAAAAGGAAGCCAGTAACAACTGCTCTCAGGGAATACCAGGTGGCCCTCCAGACTCCGGGGTCACCACCGGGACCGCTTTGTGTGACCTCTCCCCCTGGGACCTCCCCCCCCTCCTGCTGTCACTGGGGTTGGTGGCTTCACTGACCTGCCCAGCCGTGTCACAGAGCTGCAGTCGCACCGGCTTGCCATCCACAGACACCACGGCTAGGGGGGAGAGAGGAGGGGAAAAAAAGCGTGGTGAGTTCAACTTTGCACGTTTTCCATTAGGAAAAAAGAGAAAAAAAAGAGGAAAGAAGAGATACAGTCTCTGTGTCCTTACAGCCCTTCTCTTAGCTTAGGCTGGATGTAACAGCTTAGCAGGGCTGGAGCCGGGTCTAGCACCAGCAGCCGGGCACGCAGAAGCTGCGGGGGCTCTCCGCTTCACTTCCCCGCGAACGGCGCGGCACAGACCCCGCGCTGTGCCTTCCCCTGCTGTAGGGGCCTCACTCCACCATCATCTTACACGTTCTCAAGCACAGAGAGCCCCCTCCGGGCCGAAGGCACGCGGAGCGGAGCCTCACGCTCCACAGCCGCCGCTGGAAATGAAACTTTATCCCTGCGAGCCCCCGACGCAAGCCGCTCCGCTCGAGCGCGCCGGCCACGGGCACCCCGGTACCGATCCCTCCCCCCCACACCGCTCCCCCGCTCGCTGCCGCCCCCCGGTCCCCGCTTACCGGAGAAGTTGTCGAAGGCGGTGGGGATGTACTCGGTGGGGTACCCGTTGGTGGTGTAGCTCACCACCAGACTCGTCTTCCCCACGGCGCCGTCCCCCACCAGCACACACTTGATGCTGCGCCGGGGCTCGGCTCCGGCCCCCGCCCCGCTCCCCGCCGCGGCCCCGGCCGCGCTCCCCGCCGCCCGGCAGCGGCCGCCCAGCGCCGCCCCCAGCGCCGCCGCCGCCCGCCCGCTGCGCACCCTGCGCGGGGGCACCGGCGGCACCTCGCAGCCGCCCGGCACCGGCTTGCTGATGTAGCCCGCCTCGCCCTCCTGCTGCGGCGGCATCCGAGCGGCGCCGCGCGGCACCGCCGGCCGGGGGGCGGCGCGCGGCCCGGGGCCGCCGGCCGGGGAGCGGCGGGGCGCGGAGACGGTGGCGACGGGCGAGCGGTGCGGAGCGACCGCGGGCCGGCAGGCGCGGCGCGGCCGCCGCGAAGCCAGCACCGGCGGAGCGGACGCTTCCCGGGGGCGGGAGGGTGAGCGGCTCCCGGAGCGGTGCGGGCAAACGAGAGCCCGGCTGGGCGCGCTGTGCTGCGCTGTGCTGCGCTCGCCTCGCCCCGCGCTACGGACTCCTAAACGCCGGCCCCGCGCCGCCGCGTGACATAGCGCGGAGTGGGGAGGAGCCGCGCGGCGCGGTCCGACCCGACCCGGCAGGCGGCGCCATAGCACCCGCTCCGCCCGCCCGACGGCTGCGGCCGCTGGGCGGGGGCGTGGCGCCGCCCTGCGGCCGTGCTCCCGATTGGGCCGCCCTCCCCGTCGGGCGACGCCATTGGCTGGAGACGATGGGGCGCGCCGCCTGCACCGTCGGGGCCGCCCGCGATCCGCTGGCGGCGCCGCCGTTAGGGCGCAGCCGGAGCCGTGTGCTGCAATGGCAGGGATGGCTCAGTGCGTACCTTGCTTTATGCTGCTGCTGCTGCTGCTGCTGCTGTAAGTCCTCACCGGGCTGCCTGGGTTAGGTCAAAAGCGTTCTGTTTTAATTTAGTTTAATTATAGCCTGCGTACCTCCCAAAGCTGTACTGCTTTAGCAGTACCTTCGCAGCACGGAGGCAGTCGTGTCAGATAGAGCCAGTGCGGCTCAGCCTTGCTGGAAAGGAAAGCCCCCTGTATGCATAGCAAGGGATGGCATCTGCTGTTACTTCTTCCTAGCTGTATGCAGCAGAGGGCGGCTGCCGTGTGCCTGGTGCACCTGCTGTGTGCTGCACTGCGCAGGGCAGAGCCACGGCTGCAGCCTGGGCTCCCAACTCATTCACTTCCATTCAGAACAGTTTTGAGGAAAGGAAAACTCTAATTACGTCCTAGCTGTATTTTGTTTCAGCATCCCACAAACGATGCACGTTTGTTGCCGCTCTCTCTGCAACATTCGTTTTCCACCCCACTACCATCGGACCAGCCGTTGTTGGTGCTGTGAAGTGGTACGTGATGCTGGAAGGTGCGGTAAGCTCCACAGCTTGGGTCTCTTCAGGCAATGTGTCATCAAATGGATTATAGTAGAATCTGGAAAAAGCACTAAGACCACCTGGTCCAACCGCCCATCCCCACCATGGCCACCGACCTTGTTGCTCAGTGCCCACATGTTTCCGCAACACCTCCAGGGACGGTGACTCCAGAACCTCCCTGGGCAGCCTGTGCCCATGCGTGTCAAGGCCATGCAGTGGTTCTGCCCATGTTGGATGATGCGCAACCTGAGGGTGAGCAGCAAGGCACAACCGCTGGCACAAGGATGCAATCTGACCTGGCTGTGGGCACAAGGATGTCTGAGCAATGCCATATCCTATCTGTGATGACAAATAGCAAATCCATGTCCTATATCAGTGCAGTGATGAGAACTCATTAAGAGCACAGTTGCACAAGCTCCTGTAGGTGGGAGGTGAGAGGTGAGTGCTCTGTACCAGCTGAACATCAGTTTGAATGGTGTTGAAAGGTGATGCTAGAAAGCTCTTCATTGCAGTCACTGCAAGTGAAAAATTCCATGTATGCATTTTTGAACACCTTCGGTGGCCAAACACAGTTGATTCATTGAGCCAAGTGGGGTCTGGTTAGATAACTACAACTGCCCACATTGTTCTTGCACTGGGAGGGCGGGAGCAGCCTGGGAGCTGCATGGCTGTGCTATACTGTAATGTGCCCTGCCAGATACAGTAGCCCTTTGTATGAGAGGATGATCTAAGCCATTGTTGTGCAGGGGTGTGCCCACCCGCACCATAGCAGCAAGCTGGGGCAGCACCAACAGTGGTGCCATCCTGCATGGAGGATGCTCTGAGCAACATCTGCTGTCCCCAAGCTGTCAGCCTAGCCCTACTGCATGCACCCATCTTGCAGGTTGGAACACTGCTGTTTTTAGAGCTGATCTGTGGGATAATGAAGCTTAGTTCCATGCAGGTCACTAGGGTGCTGCTGTTTGTCCCAGGGCTGAAGCTGGTCCATTATCAGCTCCTGCTCTATCTTATGTGCTCGTGTTAGTCAAATATCATTCTTTGAGGAAAATGACAGAGAAAGGAAATTATTTTATCAAGACATGAAGTAGGTCATTGTTATATCCTGGCTTATCGTTTTCCCTGTGATACAAAGAATCTGAACTGGGTGCTGGCCTTGTAGAATGAAAGCTTTCTCTTTTTTTCCTGCAGAAACTTGACAAGCCTGACACGGAGCAAGGCACTGGGCATGCATGACGTGATGCAGTGCTGCTGGTGCAGGGCAGGGTACAGCCTGCACCACGGAGCTGTCACTGGGGTCCCACTCCTTGTGAAAGCAGCAAACCCACAGCTGGAAAATGGCCATCTCTGATGCTCCCCATTTTCTTCCAAACAGCGAGATCGTGGCAATGCTGCTGAGCTGGTCACTGGCTGGAGAGGTGAAAAGGAGGGAAAGGGGAAGTATGAGGAAGCAAAGAGAGGGCAATAAGCCAGGGAAGCAAAGATTGTGTGAAGGACAGCTCTGACCTGCCCTGACTCCAGAGGAGTGCTTTTGAGGCTGCTTCTTGAGTGCCAGGAGAGAAAAGGGCTGGGGAAGCACAAGATTCTTTTCTTTTTATTATATACTTCATTTGAGATAATATATTATATATATATTTTATATATATATATATGTGCCAGGGCTTTCTTTAGAATACATGTTCATCACTCAAAATATCAACCTCAGGCAAGTTTTCACTACCTGGGGAAAGGGCTCAGGAACCGGCATACATTATTAACACAGTAATCTCCCCCCACCCCTCCAGCTAAGTTCTGATTGAGAAGTCACTAACATGAGCTCAAAGTCAAAATGGATTGTTGAAATCAACCTGAAAGCAAAATAAAACAAAACTAAACAAAGCAGAATTGCTTCAAGCTGCTCAAATTCCTAATTAATTCAGAAAACAAATTAACCCTAGCCTCCTATCTGCAGTGCCTCTGCAGGGGAGTCGCTGTGGGAGGTGATCCCTTTATCTCACTTTTAACATCCTTTTCAACCCATCTCAGACCACAGCTGCTGGCAGGCACTGAGTGTCCCAAGTGCTGTGTGGCAGTCACCAATTTGCCCATCCTAGAGCATCTCATGGCCCAGGGATGGAGCTGTGCTGCAGGGATGGAGCAGTGTCATTGTGCTTCTGCTCATACAGGCTTTTAACATGCTATTTCAGCCTTGACGTTTCAGAGACAATCTTGAGTGAGGCAGTTAACCCCAAGCCCTAGGCTGAACATATAAGGGGAGAGGGAAGGGGAGGGGAGAGAAAAGTAGAAGAGAGGAAGTTTTGGCAGCGTGCTGCACGTTGGGACATCCCAAGATGGGCCATGCACATCCTGTGTGGGCCAACATCTCAGAAGAGGGACAGTACCCTCCTTCTGGGGGGCCTCTGCCAGCAGGGCTGGGAGGTGAGGGGCATAGAGATCCTCCTGCCCTAATTGGCTTCTTCTGCACTCACAAGCTGGTTGCTTGCAAAGTCTAAGAAGCGATGGTTGCTCCATGTGTTATGTCTTATGGAGCCAGCCACTTCCTCTTGGTGTCAAACTTGGACAATTCCCATGGGCAGGGCTGAAAAGACTTCTCCACTTTTAAAGATCTTCTCTGAAAGCAGTTGCTAGGATCTTGTTGGTGAGGATTAAATACTTGGAACAATCCAGCACAAGCGTCAGTTTTGCTGGAAGTGAATAGGGCAAACTTTCCTATGAGCTGCCCTACTTACAACCCAGAGATGCACCACGGGACAGCTTCCCCAGCCTCACAATGGAAAGAGCCACAGTTCTCCACACCGCATGGCAAAGCAAAGGCAGGAAAGTAAACACCAGGATTCACCAGGTGCAGAGCAAACGACTCAATAACCCCACAGTCAAAGCCTGCCCTGCTCCAGTGCTCATAGGTGGAGCTCCCAGATGCCTCCCGGTGCCCAGCCCAAGTACAGCTGCCTTCAGCCTCTCAACTGCCATAGGTACGTGCAATCAGATATGGAAACCAGCTGCAATGTGAGCTATTTTTTCCTTTCAAGCTTCCTCTCTTTACCTGAAATGCTACATCTTCCACAGCGTTAAGGTTCTCTGTGCCTTTGAAAAAGAGTGCCAGAGCAAGAAGAACAAAAAAAGGCTGCAGCTCCCCAGCTCCAAGAGCAGAGGAGTCCTCACCCAGAGGGGACCTAGGGGCTTTGAACACCAGACACTGTTAGCTGTAAATGCAGACCACTACAACGTACTCAAGATTTCTCATTGCAGTAAAGGCACTGGGAGCAAGAGAGGGATAGGTTGCCAGCTGTGTCAGTATGATAAGACAAGCAAGGACACCAAAGCTTTCATTTGAAAGCAAATTGAAACCTCAGCAGTGACACAGGGCAAATCAGCACATAAGCCACACATGGAACTCTGAGCAAGGCACCATGGGCAAACGTTTCTTATCTTCAGCTGACGTCAATGGGAATACCAGCAAAGTGTTTTCTAGACAGGAGGAGGAGAAAGTCCAAAAGATTTTTCAGCAGTACATGTGCTTTATAAAATGTTACTGCTGTCCTTGGAAACTTTTCATTGACAACAAGCAGACAGAATCACCCACAAGTTCTGCCAGAGGTCTGCTTGCTTGTATGGGTTTAACAGTGCCACTCCTGCAGGAACACTGCCTGCCATCACTGCTGCATCCCAAAGACAGCCTGGGAAGCAAAGTCTCTCAAGCAGCACAAGGTACAGCTGTGGTAATTACCCCACTTGCTCTGATGCTGTGTGAAACAGGACTCAGGGAGAGGCAGGATGTGGTGATCTGAGACTTGCTGCAAGATGATGCTCCCCACAGCCACCTTCCCATTTCCCAGAGCTCCTGCTCCTCCAGCAGCCCATCCTAATTACCTCTACTGACTTTTGCTTTGCTTTCTACTTTTGCTGTTTTCATTAAAGCTAATTAACAGAAGAGTGGATGAGGCCCAGATATCTTAGGTGGATTTTTTCCTTGTTGGTATTTTAATTTTCCCAAGTTTCTTTCTTTTTTCTTTCTTTCTTTCTTTTTTTTTTTTTTGGCTTTTAAACTCTTTTGATAATAAGGGGCAGGTGACCCAGCAGCAAAAACACTGCTCATCAGCATGAACAGCTCAGGGGAGGCTTTCTTCCCCCCTGAAAGCCCAGAGGAATGAGCCTGTGCTGCTGCAGAGTTGGAGTTGCACCCAAATCACAGGGAATTCTCTTGAGCCTCCTGAAATATTGCCCAGCCTATCCTTAGTATCCGCCTGCTGGTTTTGGGCTGCATTTTTGCAAAGCAGGGCCTGGGCTGCACGCAGACGCAATGGGTCTTGCCACTGTGAGCAATGGTGTAAGAACAGCTGATCCCAGAGGCCAATTTGCCAGGGGGAACAAAGAGATGGTTATAGGTTTGGGGAGAAAAAATAAGGAAACAAAAAAGAAAAGAGAACAAAGAGCCATTGACAAGAGGCACAAATAAGCTAGGTCTTAAGTGTCATTCCCCATCTGATAAAACAAAAATGTCCAGAGCAACCATTAAGAAAAAAAAAAAAAATCATGCAGGATTAAATATCTATTTGGCTCTATGCACTGACTGTACACAGAGCTCTTTTTCCTTTCGTGCTCTCAGTTATCTTTCTTCTCGATTAATGTGGAGCCTGGCCACATACTCATATGTGGACGATGCAGACCCATAATTTGGGAGTTGCCTTTGTGGAGTCTGCAATTCCAGGAGCCTGGAGCAAAGCAAAACAGCAACATGGGTGCGAAGGAAAGGGGAAGGTGCTTGGGCTGATCCTATGAGATGCATCAAAGGGATAGGGATGAGAGTTTGAGAAGGATTCAAAGCCAGAGACAACTCCAGCAAGGGGTTAAAGATGGCAAGACAGTACTGAATAAAAAATACACAGCAGAAAAAGACAAGTGTGGGGGAGTGCCGCTGTGGGCTGCTTTGGGCAGACAGGACACTGGTGACCATCAGACAGCAAGGAGAAGGACGGGTGGCTGCCCATCACTGGGCTGTGAGCGGCAGGGGGGTTGGGCGCAATTTGGCTTTGCCATGCCAAAGAGAAGGGGGATAATCCATTCTCCACAGCACGTGGGGGTAAATAAGGCAAGAAATAATGAGATTAAATTGCAGCAAGGGAAGCTCAATACAGCTGTCAGAAAAAACTTCCTAATGGTAAGGACAGCTGCATATTGCAATTGCCTCTTGGGGCCATGGCGTCTCCACCAGAGTGAGACGCATGGGGCTGTCAGGAACAGCTGGGTACAACTGCATGTGTTTCTAGGGAGCAGGGATATGCTGGTGCTTCTTGACAGTTTCTCTTCCAACTACACTTTTTTAAAACAATTGGAGGACTGCTAAGGTCAATGGCACTGCGGTGATTTCCACTGGTGACAGACAGAAAGCTAGGTAAGCCCAGTACTCTTTCTCTCTAACCATAGTATTTGTTTGCATGGAAGTAGGTGTACCTGCTCAATATTCCTTTCTCTGTGCACTTCCCTGGCCTCCTCTTCTCACTATGAAGATCACCAGCGTGTCCCTGAAGCGCAGGATATGATGTCCTCTTGGAAAACTGGAATTCAAAGGTGAATAAGTAAAAATGTGGGGTGTTTTATTTTCTTCTTCTTCTTCTTTAATATATGTAAAATAGGGACTGCATTCTGCAAACCTACATGTGGTTTACTTCACTGTTAACCCAAGGGTAAACATCCTCACACTCAAGGCCCATCTCCCCTGACTGGAGCTCCCCATTAAAAGGCCTGTGCTTCTGTATAGCGTGTTCTTCAAAAGCCAGATGACAATAAGAAGTTGTCCTACTTAAGCAAGGCACCTATTTCACTTCTCTCACCACATCCATAAGAAAGTGGCTGTGCTAAATACACTTTGGGATCAAAGCCCTGTTAAGCAGAATAGATTCTATCCACCAAACCGACGGGCTTCTTGCAGATTTGTTGCTATGGTTCTATTGCCTTGAGAAATTAAAATATCACTCATCAGCCTCCATGGGAGCCTACCCAGAAAAGTAACCACCACAAATTAATAGAACATTGTTTTGGCTGCCGTCACCGAGCAGTTAATTTGTTTCAAGCTTTAATCATCCTTAACTTCACGTTTGGCTGTTAACCCACAAACTGATCATTAACTGCATGTAATTGATGACTGATTTCTAAAGGATTGTTCCAAAGCAAGTTGTTTTTTCATTTGTTGCCGAACGACTTTAATATCTCCCACCAGCACATGGGTGACCTATTGATTCCCCCATAAGAATCTGAGGTGAAGCAGGGAGGTACTTGCAGGTTATCTGCCTATAAACAGGCTGCTCAGAGCTGATAAACTTGCTGGGGCTGCATCCCGCTTTCCAATTTCACTCAAGCTTCCCAAAGAGGCAAGAGTAACCTGGCTGGGTTGTTGTGGGTCACAGCTGGAGGTCTTTAATCAACATTCCCAGTGAAACAGCAGGAGTTTGGTTGGCCTGAAACCCAAATCAGGATTTTGCTGGTATTTACTTTGGTGCTTGTCCCTTTCACAGCAGCGCAGCTGGTTATGGATGAATGTGATGTTGCTGCAGAAATGATCAGATGCCAATTGGATTTCTTTTCTTTTTTTTTTTTCTCCCCACAGTTTTAAAATACTTACAACTGAAATGTTCTAGTGGCAACTCGTTTAGGCTGTTTAGAGGTATCTGCTAGTAAATGAAGGGAGCAATTTTTTGTTTTACGTAAACAAAGTCTTCTGACTCACAGTCCCTATGGTCAGCCACGAGACAATCCTCCTCTCCCATCTTAAGGTCTGTAAGGCCCAAGAAGCTGACTCTGACTCACTGAGGAGGGGTGAGGTCTGGGCCATATCCACAATGGGCACCTTTCTTCTTGACAGCGCAGGCAGAAGTAAGACGGGAGAAAGCCTGCACTGCACTGGCCTCAATTTCTCTTTGGGTATCACTGGGCTTTGATTGTTCTCTTTGGTATGAGAATGAGTTAAACTCATATTTGTAAGTATCTGTTTGAACACCCCTGCACTGATAGGCACGGGCATTGGGAAATGTGTAGTTGGTACTGCCACTGCTGCATCTTTGAAGTTAATTTGGAAGCACCCCTGTCACCCCAGTGGAAGTAGAACACAATATGGAACTAAAAGCTTCCTGCCAGACTTACAATGCTAAATGCTGCCAGCTTTTTCTGGAGAAAAGTTTTCAGCAAAATATTTTCTAATTGAGAAATGCTGATTCCTTCAAACTTGTTGACTTTCTGGTGAGAAACACAAAGGAAAACATGCCCAGCAAATTTCTCAAATAAAAGTAATGAAGAAAAAATTAGAATGTCTAGTGTGTTTTCATGTTATTGGCATTTATAATGGTGTTTTCTTTATTCAAATGATGCCTGCTATTTAAATAATTTTACTTTCAAGCGAACAAAAAACCAGCATGAAAGTATTGAAATGCAATGTTTCAGTTGACTCCCACTGCTTTTTTTGTTGTTTGCCTGCAAACATTTTCCACGGTTTGAGTTTTCAGTTCCTTTTTGTGACCTTAGGGGTATTTCTTCCATTTCAAGTACCTTCTATTTGCAGAAAACAGCAAGCAGATACTTGTGCCCAAGCAGAAAACAGGGTGAAGCTCCAACTAAGGCAGGCCATGGAAACACCAGGAAAACATTCCCAGTGCTTCAGCACCTGGTGCCATGGCTTCAGTGCACAGCAGGGCTCTGCTGTGGGTTGCTCAGACCAAGCATGCCATGGGCCTCCTGTGAGGAGCTGCCAGCATGGGGCCCAGCAGGACAAGAAAATGGATAGGAGCGGGCTGAGAAATGGAGGGACAGTTTTTTTGTTTGTTTTGTTTTGTTTTGTTTTGTTTTTTTTTGTTTTGTATGTACATTTATTGAATTTTCCAGTTGCAGAAATGCAATCAAGTCAATTCACAGTCCGCAGGAAGAATGTCCTGATGTAACAAAAGCACAAGGTTTCCAGCAGTCATTTCTACTGCTAAAATCTTGCAGAAAAGTATCTATTACCACACTTAAGAACGGAATGTTCCTGACAGGGACAAAGCTCCCGGTGAAGTCCTGGATTGTAGCACTGGGACCAAGGAGATGCAGAGGCTGCCACTGCTGCTGCCACTGCTGCTTTTAACCATGCTGCGTCCTGCATCACGGTGGGACCAGCAATACACCAGTAATTTCTGCTGCTGTTTTGTGCACTTTTGTGAAGCTGTCTCCTCAGACTATATCAAACTCACATTGGAAAGAGTTTTCCAGATCCCAGCGAGCTCCCAGTTCTGCTAGCAGAGTTGATAAGAAGGCCTCAGGCAACAAGCCTGATTATAGGGACAGCCACCTCTGTGATTGCAGTTATCAATGCTCCTGAGGGCAATAACCACAATAAAGTGGTTAATAATAATAAACCCAGATCTCCAAGCCAGCAGCACTGCCAGCAGCACTCACTTCATGCCTTGGGCCAAGATGTGGAGAAGCTTGGACTGTGAGGTGCTCAGTGTGGGGCTGCTGGGCTGCTGAGCAGCTCTGCTGGCCTGCAGGTCTGGTGCGGGGCTGGACACAGGATGCGGGAGTGAGAGTATCTCAGGATGCCAGGATGCAGGATGTGGGGTGCAAAGCAGAGATGGGAGATGCGTGCTGCAGTTTGAGGGGGTGTGGGGATTTCGGGATGCGAGGATTAAGGATACGGGGAAGCAGGGATGTGAGGTTGGAGGGATGGCGAGGCGGCTGACGGGTTACGGCGGCGGCGGCCGCCCCCTGCTGCCGGTACGGCCGCGGTGCCGGTGGCTGCGGGGCCGGGGCTCCTCTGGGAGCTGCCCCGATGCTGCCCGCTGCGCCTCGGGTCGGCACCCACTGCTGCGGAGCCGCCCCCCTTCTGCGCCGCGACAGCCGCTTCCCGCCAGCCGGCCCCCTGCTTTGGCCCGATTTTGCAAGATGCTGACGGATCGTTGTGTTTTTCCTTCCCCCCCCCCCCCCTTTGTTTGTGCCAACACTTGGCGACAAAGGAGTGCGCATTTTCCGTGCAAGCTGTCCCGCGGTGCCGTCGGGTTACTGATTTATCCCATTAGTCACAGCTTAGAGGTCAAAGTAGCACATTCAGGGGCTATTTGTCCACTAGCTGGAGTCACTCACGGCTGACAAAACCGTCCTCATTTCCAGTTCCCTGTGGCTGCGTGAGAATCAGAGCTGCGAGTAGGAATGGTGTCTGGAGCCTCTGCACACCTTTTCCCAACTGCAGAGCATCCTGAATAAGGCAGCACAGCGAACCTTGCCTACAGGCAGCTCGGTGGCTCCAGCTTTCCTTCCCCAGGGACTTCTGGGACACCCGCACAGCTCTGCACTGTCACCAGCCACCCGTGGTGGGGCTACTTTCTTATTCCCTATTTTTGTTTTCCATTGAGAGAGAGAGAGAGAGAAAGAGAGAGAGAAAGAGAGAAAGAGAGAAAGAGAGAAAGAGAGAAAGAGAGAAAGAGAGAAAGAAAGAAAGAAAGAAAGAAAGAAAGAAAGAAAGAAAGAAAGAAAGAAAGAAAGAAAGAGAGATAGAGAGAAAGGAAGGAAGGAAAGAAGGGAGGGAGGGAGGGAGGGAGGGAGGGAGGAGGGGAAGGAGGGGAAGGAGGGGAAGGAGGGGAAGGAGGGAGGGAGGGAGGGAGGGAGGGAGGGAGGGAGGGAAGGAAAGAAGGAAGGAAGGAAGGAAGGAAGGAAGGAAGGAAGGAAGGAAGGAAGGAAGGAAGGAAGGAAGGAAGGAAGGAAGGAAGGAAGGAAGGAAGGAAGGAAGGAAGGAGGGAAGGAAGGAGGGAAGGAAGGAGGGAAGGAAGGAGGGAAGGAGGGAAGGAAGAGTACACTTCCACTATTATCAGAAATGTCCTGATGTACTAATTTCTTAATCTCCACTAGGATGAACTAGAAACTTACTCATGTGATTACCCAGTTCTCATCAAATATACACAAGACCAACCCCTAGGATTGGTACATGTGGTACAGCATGTTTTCCATGGTTGTTCTGTGCCACTTGTGCAGTGGTAGCAGCACAGCTGGTGAGAACCAGGCCAGTGTGTCTCTCAAGCTTCACATCACTGTCAATCACTTCAGGGGGCTTTTTAGGCAGCCAAAACCTGGTGCTTGGAAAAAAAAAAAACCTGCTCACAAAGAGCAAGAGGAAATCATGCCAAGGCAGAAGTGAAATAATCCCAGGAAAAGGTGTGGAAGTCGCCCCTGTGCTCTACAGGCAGACTGTTCAGGCATCAGACTATAGAAAAAAGAAATGTGTTGTTCCATGGGTTTTAATTATTATCCATTTTTTTATTTGCAGAGCCTGCAATTTTCCAGCAGAGGTGTAAACCATCTGTCATGAATTTAAGGCAACTGACAAACGGGTTGATTTTCTTAGCTGCCTTTCCCTACAGATAACCCAGAGGTCCCCCCAGGGCCTGCAGACAATAGGTTGCAAACTGTTGGCATTGATAGATAGGCTTCCTCCCCCTCCGTACAGCCTGGAAAAGTGTTTGCCTGTCTTGTTGCTTAAACAAATCAAATGTTCCAACCCCAAACAATGCTAGAGCTAATAATGGAAACAGGGACCGCTTTAGGGTTTGAGTCTCCTGCTTCCTGGTCCTTTCCATTCCCACCCCTCTGCTCCATCCAGCACTGAGATTGAATTTCATTTAATTATGAAATGTGTGCACGTGTGTGGCAAGGAATTACAGAATTCATACCAAAGATACCAGTGTCTTGAACTGGGGCATTGATGCAGGATTTGAACTGGCAAGCTGGGGAATTAGTCTTCTACAGAAACAAAAACAACAAATCACTGTATGCCTTTCTCTCACCTGGCTGACTCGATCTGATCAATGATCTCTGTATTTGCTCCTAGAGATGGGAACCAGTCATAGAAAGAACCATGGCTGCAGCACCAGTGTGAATACAGAAATATAGAAGCATGGACATGTTTACTGCTGCATGCTCCTGGAGGCAAGCTTGGCTTACAGCTCCTGCACCCATGTGCCAAAGTACTTGTGGTACAGACGTGTTAAAACCCTTGCACCACAAAATACTGGATCTATTTTGAGGGTGAGAAAGCATCTGGCTAATAAACTAGCTATGTGTGTTTTGTCCTGGCTCTGTTAAAAACCTCGTTTCTAACAGAATATGGGAAGTAATGAAACTGCCTGCAGTAAAATACCTGATAAGCCTTTCCTCCTCTATAGAGAGGGTAAATACATGTAATTTTCCAATTAGCTCTTGCTCTGAGCAATTATGTTGATCAAATAATTGAATAAGTGACAGGAATGTGAATTCTGGAGACAGTTAATTTCCTTCATCTGCCAGTTTATAGCTTGACTTGCACGAACACATAAACCAGGCCAATGTGTTATTTATAACTTTGGAAGAACAATTATAACAGGCCTGAAGACCTATGTTTTCGGTGTGCAGAGATGAAGGTTTCTGCTAGTAAATTACAATAATAGCATAAAAAGTGAGTTTGCTGTTTATAGCCAGCATGTGGGACAGGAAGGATGTGGGGCTTGCAGATGAAACAGTGAGTAAGGTCAGAGGCAGTGCAAGCAGGGCTGGAAGTGGTGCTGATAACACTATGGGGCAGAAGGGCAGCTAAAGCCTTACTGTCAAGTTTGGTGACACATGGCATTTGCACTGCCCTAGGGACTGTCAGCACAGCTCCACCTAGCCTAGGCATGCCTGCCCTTCTGCACACCCACCCACCCCCCTTCATGTTGAAGCTGAGCATCATTTTTGAGGGAGAGCCAGGATCGAAATCACTTTGCATGGATGATCCTTTGCAAAAGAAACAAACAAGCTGTTTCCTACTTAGGATAGGTCCTGGACAAGAACCAAGATGCTCTGGAAAAGAAAAAAAAAAAACAGTCCAGCATGCTCAGCATTTACACACAGGAACAACCTTCACAGACCTGATCCTGATTTCTAGCAAAAGCACAAGATGCACATGGGAGCTTTCTTCAGAAATAACTTTTTAAAAAGAGCTAGGAAAACAACACATTTGTTTTTCTTCTTAAAGCTATCTTTAGATTGTCTTAACCAGTTGTACCTTTTATCTGAAGCCCCTGTAGCAATCCAACCTCCCATCCAACAGGAACTAATTAGCAGAGACATACAGTAATAAAAGTAGCACACAGGCATGAGCCACTGCCTCCCAGGGAGCATTACCTGGATGAGATCTATGCTGGCTGCAAAGAGGAAAATTGTGCAATTAATTGCTTCCTGATTAAAGGCATTTGCAGTCTGGACCTTACATCTTTAAGGCCTAAAAACAGACACCAAGGTAAATCTGGAGCTTGCCCACAGTCGTCAGAAGTCCTTGCCGCAGACTGCAGAGATTGGTGATGTAATTTTGGTTTACGAATAAATACTTTCCTGTCTGGGCATATTATGCCGTAAGCCATGTCTTCAGAAAGTCAAAACTAAGGGGCAACAGAAGGTCTTGTGTGGGTTTAACTAAATTTCTAAGCCAGTTCGGTTAAAGTAGCACCATTCTTCTGTAGGGACAAGATCCCAAGGGAATTAATTTCCCAGGCTGTGAAGCATAAGACACAAAACTTCCCTGGATGCTTCAGGCTAGGAGACTATTTAAATGGTAATAAACATCAGGGCAAATCAAGAAATGACCAGTGATTACAAATGCAGTGGGAGAAGGGTTGTCCTGGGTGAAGGGGCCAGGCTGTGGGGAGGCCTGCTGACTGCTGCTCCCTGATGGGGCTCACTGACAAGATGGACCCATCCTCAGGGTGGCCTGAGATCTACTGCTGTGAGAGCTGCTGGGCCTGCAGGCTGGCTGCCATGCAGAGAAACCATCAGGGGAAAACCAAAGGGCAAAACAAGGGTATTTTAGTGCACGAAATTCCAATCTTGCTGCCTCCTGGGAAGCTGCAGTGCTGGTGATTTATGGATCCCACCAGAGAAGAGCTTTGTTTGGCACCATGGTTTTTCACGCTTGAGTTAGAGTGTTACAGGAATACATGCTTTGTTTGCCTGCATTCTGCTGTTGCCCCAGAATTGTCCCACCATCACTTCTTTGCTAGCTGGCTTTATGATATTCAACAGAAATATGCTGATCTTTCAAGCAAGAAAAACATTTTAATATCTAATTAATTCTGAGTATAAGAGTACGCCTGTCAAACTCAGGGTGAAATGTTATGCTCTTAAGCATGCACTTAAGCACCTTGCTGGATGGAAGTTTGAGGAACAAAGGTGACAGGTCTTCTTTGTGAGCCCCCAGCCCTCCTCCTCACATACACTGTATTAGTGAAAACAGTGGGGTGTTGTATGGCTTGAATTATGGAAGGCTGATGCACAGATAGCAATTTAACATGCAATTTGGCCACTCTCCACAAAACCAATCCAGTACCTCTACAGGAGAAGTTACATCACAGGGAAGGAAAACAAACAATCATACAATTGTTAGTGGAAAAAAAAAAAAAAAAAAAAAAGGAAAAAAAAGTGAGTAAAATGCAGAACTGGAGCTTATCAGAGACTCAGATTTTGGGAGGAAAATTCTCTGAATCCTGAGGAATCCTCTGCAGAGCTTCAAGTGCCCTTCTGACAGCCCCATCTCACAGGAGCTGGGGCAGGGAGCTGGGCCCCTTCCTCTTGTGAAAACAGGGCCTGGAGAGCTGAAAATGAACATTAGCAGGAGTCCCCAGAGTGCAGCAGGGCTTTGAAGCTGTAATTAAATAGACTTGGTCTTAACAAATCTGACTGGCACGGGCAGTTGTGTGTGAACTGTGATTTTATAAACAGTAGGAATTACTCAGAGTCCAGACAATCAAAGCTTGGAAGCATCTGAGGTGGGGTTTTCCCTCACCTCACTGTCAGACCAAGTGCCATCTGAAGTTCAGATCTCAGTTTTGCCCAAGCCTGCAGATGTTTACATCTGCATGCCTTATACTGCAAAGGATTTGGCTAACTCACCTCCACAAGAGCTTGGATTTTAACTTGTCTAGGGAACAGCTGCATGACTTATTTTTAATGACTAGGAATCATCCTTAATTAAAGCATTTATAAGGACTTCCCCAACAGCCATGAAGTAAATTTGACCTCTCCTCCCTAGTCCACCTCCCTGTGCAGTGCTTTCAGCAATCACCTGAATCATTTAGCACATCAAAATGATATTTCCTAGCTGCAGGGTCAAATTGTCTTTTGGGTAATGTAAGCCCATATTTAAGAATACAGGTCCTGCTATTACATGAAGGGATTTGTATCTCTCTTCTTATATATTGTTAGCTCTTGTCCTGATCTGTTAGAGCAAACAGAACACAATTGTATCCGCTTGCATTAATCATCAGATGCCTGTTATGCTCTGCTCACAATGCAGAAGCTTGTGAGACACCCACTGGTAACCACGTGCCATCACAGCTCTCTTCAAGCAGGGGAGCAGATTCACTTAATCCTCCCAGACGAATTTTCTGCTTGGTTGTGAAGTGGGATGTTCAGCACATGGGAAGGAATGTAACCACGATCCTGCAAGAGCACAGGGATGGAGAGAGGATAAACAACAAAGAGTTACAGAACAGCAATACAAAATTGCCATAAAGCTGTCTTGATATGTCACATAAACTTCTGGGAAGAGAGATGCAGTCCAGTGACCAGTACAGTCCAGGCCTCCTGGCATCATTTGCTCTCTGCTGTGTCAAACTGAAGACATCTGCAGCAGAGAATCTTGCTCAACCTGTAGCCCTGAAGTCAAGGATAGTATCATGGGATATGCTACAATCATTTAAGTTTCATTAGCAAAGTTTCCTAAATACTCAGGAAGAAATTATTGTTCTCTGTGGTGGCTCAAGAAAATTCTCAACACTTAAGCTAGTTAGCATCCACTGTGTTATAAAGGACTTAAATTTATTTTCATAAAAGCAGAATACTACATGTGATTGGGAAACATTCTTTCCACAGTTTGTGGTGTTTGTCTTTATGCTGACTTTCAGAATTGTAGGCACTGGACATGCAGCACTACACTTAAACCTCTGGGGAAAAGGATGTGTCTACAGGCTGTGCTCACAAAACTTTGACAGACAGTTCACATTCTGGAGTTTAATTTCTTCACAGAAAACATGCTGGGAGCCTTAAGTAAAAGGCAGCCCAATTAAAACATGTCTTCTACAGCAAAAGGAATGTAAGGAGTGCTTAGAGTATGAAGATGGGCAGTAAGAACCTACTGTATGACTGTGCTAGAGTACAAATCTGCATTATGAAAATGAGATTGGTTGAGCTCTTGTTTGGAATTTCATTTCAATATTGAAATATAATGACAAGTGGCCATTCAGGCTTGACTATGAGACCTTTCACTTACTCATAACAAGTTAACAGCCATAACATAGATGAAGCTGAGATAAGCAAGTTTTCACACCCCTGCAGGGGCTACCAGTCAAGCAAAATGTCTCTCAGGCAGATTGAAAGTTACTTGTTGATACATACCTCTAAAAAAGTAGACAGCTGAGAATCTGAGATCCGCTGAAAGATGTCTGCTGATGATGGGGAAACACAGCAGGAAATCATGAGGAATTAAGAGCCTGATGGTACAAAAATCAGAACAGGGGAACAGCACTACCAAGCAAAGAAAAAAGGAACTGTGAGATGTTGGCCTTAACACCCACATCTTTTGGTTGAGCATCTTCATTTCCTATTGTTCTACAAAAATGTCCAAAAACCAGCTGCAAGGTAGCACAGATTTAATGCTCATACCTACCCATGGCATGCTAAGTTTCAAGTGATAAAACTCCACCTAGTGAAAAGATGGGGCTTACTGCAACAGTCAAGCTGAGTGTGTAATAATGGAGAAGTTATCTCTGGAAGGTAGGAAGCCTCACAACATTACACTCTCCTAGCGTTGATACAGCTTAATACATCCATCTCAAATCATAGTAGACTACTGCTGATCCTCTTCTTGATTTTACTCAGATACTATTTTGAGAAAGACTTTCTTCAAATTGCATCTTTTTAAGCTATATGCCAACTTTATAGAAATGGAACATAATGGACAGCGTAACTGACATCCTCTGGCTTTTATCACCTTGCTGCCTCTTATAATCACGTCACAAATGTTGACTGACCTGAAACTCTTCAATATCACTGAAGATTTATTAATGGACTTGATCTTTGAATCAGGCCCTTAATAACCTCTTTCTGATGATGTAATAACAGAAGTAAATCACTAATGTTGTTATGTCCCAATAGTTTTAATATATGGTTCCCACTGTTCAGAAAAGTTATTGCATAAACTTCTAATACATAAATTCATCTGAATAACAATTTAAAAAAGTATACACCACAATTTTATCAGAGCAGCTAAAGGAAACCAGATTTTATATGCAAATCCCTCATAGAGAAACAAACCAAAGCCTTAGCAAAATTACAGTTCTCTCTTCCCCAAATCAACAGAACTGCTATTGTATTATTTAATAGTTACTGCAAATTTTCATTTGAATCACACTACCTCCACAAGTGAAGAGCTCGGAAAAAGAAAAGCCCCATTTCAAACTGATGTATGCAAATTTGAAATGTATTTATTAAACAATGACTTTCAGCACACACTGGCTTTATCTGTTAACTGAATTAACATACAAAGTGAGTTTAATGCTATTTACACTCCATTTTCCTTAAGCCAATGTTTTTCTTTCATTATGACTTTAGAATAGATTCACAAGTTTCAAAATACCAGTGCTCCTTACAGTTTATAGAACTTGAACTTGTGTGCATTGCTAACAGGTACATGAATACAGCATTTGAGCACCCAAACAAAAGGCCAGATTCCCTAATCCATTAAAGCCAACATCCATGTAAGCCTACTGCTCCATGATGGCAGCTGATAGACTATCAGGAAGACATACATGCCTTTATTAGATTGATGAAAGGAATGGTGATAAGGACATAACAAAGTGCATGGCAGAATTAGATCTTACATTTCACCCTTTGGTTAGAATAAGATGTGCTGTGCCAGCTTGTAACAGAAGCATGAATAGGGCTCTTCAATTTAATAGCGTGCCAGAGCCAAAAAATCAGGCATCTACAATTCAGTTTCACAAAACCCTCAAGCATCACAATAATCAATCTTGAGCTATAGTACCACAGCTACCCTCCTCTTGCACAGCAAAAAAAGGAAGTGACGTAAAGCTCAGATATTTATTCTTTGCTCACAAGTAAAGATACTTTCTTCTGCTTCATATAAAACACTGAAATACCTGTCTTCAGAGAAAAACCCTCCTTTCTCCCTGTCTTTCAAACTACCCATCATAATGGTGAGTTCTCACTTACAGTTCACTAAAAAATTAAGCAATGCCAGATTACTACCCTTGCTTACTTTAAACAGTTGATTGAAAATACATTACTTCAATATAATTCACTAGGGTCTGGTATCTGAGAGTCCACTGGTGGAAAAAAAATGCCTGTTTGGCAACTACAGCTATTTCAGTGGTTTTCAAACCATTTTAGCTCAGACTAATGAGTTCCCCTTTTAAAAAAAATTTTGTACTTTTTAAAAAATTTTCTAGCAAAATGACCAAATCGGTCATTTTGGACTTGGACAGCAAGTAAGCAGATGCTTGGCTAAATCTGACTGCTCAAAAAGCACTTTAAGAACAAGAGAATGAAAACTAGCCTCTAAAGCAAAAACTGCATGGAACTGGAAGTGTGAAAACATGGAGAAATGACAAACTGCAGTATAAGCAGTTACACAGGATATTATACTAGTGATTTCTTCTGTCTCTTCATGCAGTCATGAGGCAATCATTACCATGATATAAATCGTGAAAGCTTTCATTTGAAAACACAAGAGGAATAGGATACTCAATTATTCCAGTTATGATCTTGTTAAGATCTTATTAAGTGTCCAGTATAAGATTATGCAGCTGTAACAATTTTAGCTCAATTAAGAAGGCCTGCAAAATGAAGGGGAAGAAGTTTATGCAGCTTAGAAGGCAATGCTGATAGCCCTGATAAAGATAGCCTTTGCATAAGCCTATTTCAGTTTCACAAATACAGAACAAGATAGGCATCATCAATCCAAACCAAAAAGCATTTTCATGTCATGAATACCATCTACATTCAAGTTCTCAATCAAATGCAGTCCTTGTGTGTTCTGTAAGAAGGATTGTTCTTCTGGGTTGGTTATTGCTATATTACAGGAAACAAGGATAATATATTCAGGAGAGTTAGAGTATGCATTTTGTAGATCACATAGTTCACAAAAACCCTTATGGCCAGTGTCTTTATCCTCTGCTGATTCTGTAAGGCAAAACTAGAATTCTGTTTCTCCCAAATGAAACAGTATCTTCATTAAGACCCTCTCCCTGACTTGAACATTTTGAGAGCATTTATGTCTCTTTGCTGTGGTCTCTAACCTGCAGGTAATGGCCCATAATGCACTTCAGACAGAACCTCTAGCAAGAGTGCACACTTCATCAGATGGACTTGACTCCAGTGAAATCCATGAGAAAACAAGGGGAATACGAAGGGGAAGGGAAGAAAGGTATCCTTGTTTCTTCTCTGAAAGGAAAAAGTGTTTCTGACAATAAGGAGCTCTGCTTTCAGAACTGTAATTTGACAGGCAAGCTTATTAAAGAGAAATAGCCCCTACACTCAAACACAAAAATCAATGCAAGATTTTTAATTTAGATCTGTTCCAGAAATGAATTAAGAGATTACGTATGTAAGAGAAACTGAGGAGTCTGCACTGCTATCAAACAAAGCCGGATTTGAAAACCCATGCTGTTTATCTCTACTGCTTAGTCACATATAATGGTGGATGTGCCTCACCAAACACCACACCCTGGGAGCGTTTCAGCACTTCCCTTCTACCAGAGCACTGCCTTAAAAAAAGAACACACACAATGATGTGACAAGAAGTGATCTTTTCCTGCTGAACAATGTACATATATTTAAGATTTTCACAGACATTTGGCCAAAAATTGTACATCATAGTACTTTCCAAGTCACAAAAACTACATTAACCATTCTTACAGGATATGCTGTACAAGGACACATGATTTCAACAGCTACCTCTCACTTTCCTGCACCCCCTCAGAAGAAGTGTTGGACCCTTGAAGCCATTGACTGTAACTTCAGTCTCTGCAGTCTTGCAACCTGACTTCCTCATTTTTCAGGAGCTCAAAAAAACCATTTAGTTCATATATGCAATGTACAGCGTTTTCACTAACCGCTTTCACACTCTGTTTGCAGGAACTGTTCGTTCACTTCACACCACAGAGGTGGTACTTTCTGGATTTATACGCATCAATCTTGAAGCATTTCTCAGATCCTGTAACTGCTTGGCTGGCTTTCCAACTCCCTCCTCAAATCTTTTTTCCACAACAGGAAGGACAGTTTCATAAAGGAAGGATGCATTCTGCCTAATGAATGCTTTCTTCTCAGGGTCCTGTTCACACCGTAAACTGTAATCAACATGCTGGACAGCCACTAGGATGATTTCCACAAGGCTCTCCAAAAGAACCATATGCAGCTCTGGAAAGTAAAGCTTTAATGCTTCCTCCAAGAAGGCCATAGTCTGCTTCGTGAAAGCTACTACAGTATAGCTAAGGTTGACCCAGCAGTCATCACCAGTATATTGGTCAAAATTGCCTACGCCGCAGCTCTTCATCTCCTCCCTGAGTTTCCCCAGAGCCTCCGGAGTCATGAGGTTCATCCTCCTCCACATCTCCTCAGAGTTGCGGTGCTTGGTGGCCTCGATGATGATATCCTTGTAGCTCTGCAAAGCACCTTTGATATCCTTTACCAGAAGGGCATGAATGATGAAGGTGAGATCCAGTCCAATGTCGCTGAGCTGCTTGCAGTGCTCTTTAGCTACCTTGGGTATTAAGGAAAAACAAAGTGTTATTTGATAAATTGGGTAAACATAGAAAATATAAAGGAGGCATGTATTCTCAGAAAACAGGAATGCGTTAGTCATGGTTCACTTACTTCTGCCTTGAGAAACTCCTTATTACTGAGAAATCAAAAATCAAAGGACAAGCCATCGTTGTCAAAAACACTGGACAATTACATTATAATCTTTTTCTCCCCCCATAACTTGAGAAAAAATGGTTACATAAAAAATTAAGGGAGCATAGTCTAGTACAGGTTTGGAAAGCAAATAATAAGTCTTCAAAATACTCAATGTTCAGATGAGATTATACAAATTTTAGGATTTCCAGGTAAAAGCAAATTAAGGAAGAACATATTTCTGGTAAGGGCAGGGTTTTTCTCGCTGCGTATTTTCATCTTAATGTTGTGTCTGTTAAATTTAAAAAAATAAACCAACTCCAAATGAATATGAGCGGTTTAATGAAGGAAACTCTTCCAGAGTTGCACCCAGTCAACAATTATGCTAAGATAAGAAATGAAGACCTGCAAGCTTTGTTCAGGCCACCATGGCACACTTCCCTCTTTGGGCACTCTTACCTTCACGCACTCTGCTGCAGTTGACAAGCTCTCTTTACTGTCAAACACTTGCTTGCTAAAGGCATCTACAAACATCCTCATGGAAGAGCGGGCCCACACA
The DNA here is from genome assembly GCF_987193195.1 of Phasianus colchicus. Classification (NCBI taxonomy): domain Eukaryota; kingdom Metazoa; phylum Chordata; class Aves; order Galliformes; family Phasianidae; genus Phasianus; species Phasianus colchicus. The sequence continues at coordinate 39,615,823 of NC_143437.1, read as the reverse complement.
ACGAAGGCAGAATAGCAGCCGTTGTTGCCAGCGAAGTCCGTCTCAAACTCTCTGGCCGTCTCTAGAAGGCTAGTGAAAAAGACGTGGCAGAGTTTGTGGATGTAGAGCAGCGTGGCACCTTCGATGCGCAGCTGTCGGATGGCTGTGTGCACCGCGGCCGCCCGGTTCTTCAGGAAGAGCTCACACGCCTTGGTGGACTGGCCCAAGCGAATGAGCTGGGACACGGCTCGGCGCGTGGCTCGCGGCCCTCCTCGCAGCGAGCGGTCTGGAGACAGCTCGAAGACCAGCACGTCCGTAAGCTGCCTGACCCGCTCATCCACCTTGGCCCGCAGCTCCTTCACGGGCTGGCTCGCAGGCTTGTCTCCCAAGTACTCGTTGAGTTTATCGAGCAGGTCCACAGCCCCTTCAAAGTCCCGCTGGGCGATGCAGACGTCCAGGTCCTCCGGCAGCTCCTGGATCCACTCAAGCGAGAGGTCGACCGTCTCCTCCTCAGCGGAGGGCTCTTCTTCCTCCTCCTCCTCCTCCTCCTCCTCGAAGGGGTTGGTGGACTCAGGAGGTGTCGGGGCGGGCCGGGGCAGGGCCTCCTCCTCCAGACGTCGCTTCTCACTGAGGGCCCGGTTGCGCTTGGTCTCCTCCAGCACCTCCAGCCACTCCTTCTTGATCTTGGCGTTCTCGGCCTGGAAGATGCGGCTCTCGGGGAACATGAGCAGCTTGAACATGTCCTTCATGGGCGGGTTGTCCTTGACGTTGATCACGGCCAACCCTTCCAGGGGGTACAGGGCGTCGTAGCGGTAGGCGCCGCGGCGGTTGGGCAGGGCGGTGGCCACCAGCAGGCAGTCGTTCATCAGGAAGGCGTGCACCCGCTGGATCTGCGCCATGTGGTCGGCGTCGTACTCCAGCAGGTCGCCGTTGTACACCAGGTACTTGCCGGGGCTCTCGGGCAGCAGGTCGCGGCAGCCCTCCACCTTCTCCAGCAGGGTGGTAAGCGTCCGCTGCCGGCCCTCCTCGCTGGCCGCAGCCTCCTTAGCCGACAGCGGCAGGAAGGGGTCGGCGGCGGCGGCGGCGGCGCGGCGGGCGCCCAGGGCGGGGTCGTCGCGGTCGGCTTGCAGGAGCAGGGCCTGCGTGACGGCCTCCATGATGCCCTTCTGCTCGGTGAGGATGTGGCTGAGCTGGTACATCTCGCTCTCCAGGTAGCTGATCTCCCGCGCCGTCTCGATGAACTGCCGGTAGTTCTGGTAGACGTTGCGCTTCAGGCTCTGCGCCGTCTCCTCTTGGAGCGCCTGGATGCGCTGCCGGTGCTCCTGCAGATCCCGGTCCCCGTCCGACTGCTGCGACAGCTGCTTCACGTACTCCGCCGCCGCGAAGCCCCCCGACTCCAATTGCCGCCGCAGCCGGCTCCCGCCGCCTCCCTCCCCGAGAGCCAGCGCCATGGTCGCCGCCCGCCGCCGCTAGGGAAACCTCGACTGCGCTTGCGCACGGCGCCCCGGACGCCTCGAGACGGCTTTGCCGCCTCCCGTGCGCATGCGCGGCCGCTCCGCCGGAGAGCAGCTTAAGAGAAGCGGCGATCGGGGAGAAGCGCGGCGTGTGACGCATGCGCCGGAGGAGGCGCAGTTCGTACGAGAGCGTCCGGTGAGGCGTGCGCATGCGCAATTGAACAGAGGTGGCCGTTTTAGTGCGTGGCGCAGAGCGCGTAGTCACGGTGGTTCGGGGGCCGACGGCGGTTTGCATGGAGCGGGAGCTGCAGGAGGAGGAGGATGATGACTTCGCGCTGGCGCTGCAGCTCCAGGAGCTGTGGGAGGCGGAGGGGGAGGCGGCGGCGGCGGCGGCGGCGCGTGTAGAGGCCCTGCCGGGCCCCGCGTCCCTCAGCCCGCTGTCGGTGGTGGATGAAGCCTGGGAGCTGCTGGACCCCAGCCCCGACGTGCGCGGCCTCTTCGTGCAGTTCAATGAGGCGCTCTTCTGGGGGCGGCTGGCGGCCGTGGAGGTGTCCTGGAGCCCGCGCATGACCCTGTACGGCCGGGGGGGGGGGGAGGGAGGGAGGGAGGGAGAGGGGGGAAGAGGGGAGAGGCGGGGCTGGGAGCCCCTGGTGGGACACCTCGGGCACCAGAGAGGGTATTGAGCTGTCAATTCTCAGCTGGCTTCGCATATTGCAAAAGCGTGTCGCTGTCACTGTTTTGTTCTCTGGTCTCTTTCAGCTGTGCCGGGGTTTGTAAATACGAAGGGAACGGTGGGATGTGTTCTATTCGTCTGAGCGAGCCACTCCTGAAGTTAAGGCCGAGGAAGGATCTGGTTGAGGTACCTGAACACTGCTGGTATATCCGGATGTGAAATAGATGGCACCTCACCTCCCACATCTAATGTTTCATAGTAGAGTTTGTATGTACGGTGACTCAGAGGTTGTGAAATAGCGGGGATGCTCAGGTTTGCTTAATAAACAGAGATGCTGAATTTCAGCCTTTTTACATATAGCTCTCTGGTTGTGGAGGGGGTGACCTCTTAAAGGTCTGACAGGCTTCAGGATTGTTTCTTCTTTTTGCAGCGTCACTCAGTATTGCACGGGAGTAGAGTTAATGACCACACATAGAATAGCCGTTGTGGAATGTCACTCAGTATTATATAGAAGTAGAGTTAATGACTTCACAGGTAGAATAACTATTGTGTTTTTATGACTCAAGCGCAACATGTGAATGGATGAAAATTAGATCAGATGAATGAAAAAGATTAAAATAGTGTCAGCTGAGTTTTTAAATTAATTGTAATGCTCGTCTTAGCAGTTAATAACCAATGATTTTCATTGTTTTAGACACTGTTGCATGAAATGATCCATGCCTTGCTTTTTGTTACTAACAACGACAGAGATCGTGACTCTCATGGGCCAGAGTTCTGCAAACACATGCGTCGCATTAATCGTTTGACTGGAGCCAATGTCACAGTAAGCATAGTCCACTTAATGTAATATGGATAGTAATAATTTGTTACCATAGTTTTTCAATACTCTGAGCGTGGTACAAGTACTGCACTTGGTGTTTTTTGTTTTTTTTTTTCAAGCATTCTGTAGTTGGCACCAACACAAATTTGCAGCCACCTCTGACAATTCTGTAGTTATTTTGTTGGGAGGGGAGGGGAGCATTGGAGGGAATATGTTGAAGAACATGTGTTATAACTGTCACGTGTACCCTCTGTAAGAATTTTTATTTAACGCTGGTTTAAAATTTGCAACAATTTGTGAATTCGGGGTGAGAATAATTCCTTGCTAACAATAGTATTTGGGGAATAGCAGCTTATTCTAGTTGAGACCAGTAGAGCCTGATGAGTTCATGATATTTTAAGATTTGTGTATGTGATAAGATTAAGATAATAGCCAGAGGGAGAATATAATGCTAGTATTGTGTACATTTGAAATAGTTTTATTACAGCTGATGTAAGGCAGCCAGGATATCTTTCTGTGTGTCATGTCTTTTTTTAAAGCTGTGTTTTAATTGCAACTAAATGTTCATCAAGTTTTGCCCAGATTCAACTATTTTAACTGATGGTGTAGAAATGATGACAGTAAGGTATCTTTGGGATTAAAATGTAAAACAGGATGTGGGGAGCAGGGAGAACTTGTTTGTCACATTGTCTACATTGTAGAATAAAGTTTTATCAAAGAGGTGCAGTAAACTTGGAAGGGTGGTTCAAAACACAGAGCACGTGCCAGATTCCGTAGGAGAATAAACTATGTTTATTTTGCAAAGAAAGCACTTGAAGAAGGACTTCACTTTTGACCTGTGTTATGAAAAAATGTGGTGGTGATGGTGTATGAGTGTGTATGAGAAGTTTGTAGAATTAGCAATGAGTAAAATAAGAATTCTTCTGAGTGACTGGAGCTTGTTATATTTTTTGTTAAAACCTAGATCTATCATAATTTTCATGATGAAGTAGATTCGTACCGCCAGCACTGGTGGCGATGCAATGGCCCCTGTCAGTATAGAAGACCTTATTTTGGGTATGTGAAACGTTCAATGAATAGAGCACCCTCTGCACGAGACTTTTGGTGGGCTGAGCATCAAGAGAATTGTGGAGGTACATTCACAAAAGTGAAAGAACCTGAGAACTTCTCTAAAAAACCCAAGGAGAAAACCGACACAGAAAAACTTCGGAATTGCAAGTCAAGTAAGAAAGGTATTTAAAATTATTTCTTCATTTTTCCCAACTGTTCTTATCCAAACAGTCCCTTGAACAAATATCATTACGTGAGATTTATATTAGACATTACTATTACGTAGAAAAGAACAGGGCCCATCTTGTTCATTTCTAGGCTTTTCAACTTAATTGTTCTCAAATTTTACTTTGCTGCATTGTTTTCAAGCTGCAGATTTTTTTCAAATAAGCCCATGCTTTTAGTATAAAAAAAAGTTGCTAGTTCTTGTGTTTTCTTCTTTGCAGGCCAGGTGCGTGTGGGTGATAAGAAAGATCAGATAGATCCAAAGCCTTTTAGTGGGAATGGGTATCGACTTGGAGGAGCAGACACTGGACTCTCAGAAAAAAGCTTAACGTTCAGCAGCAATGTTAAAAATAGTGAAAGATTTGATTCACAGCATCGTTCAGCAGGAAGCACAATACCAATTCCTAAAAACGAGATAAAATTTGAAAAATCACCCCGTCACAATACCTTCTTTCCTCTCTTTACTGATGATGCGAGTGAGAAAATGAACTTAGCTTCAAAGCGGGAGTTCCCTAAACTCTCTGTTGCTAATACAAAAGCGTACAAGAATGTTAATGGATCACCTGTTAAAGTTGCTCATGTTGTGGAAGAAAACTCAAACCAAGGTTCTGCAAAAGGCAAGAGGGTTTTGCCACCATGCTATCACGGGTCACCAAAACAAGCTTGTTTTCAGCAGACTGCAACAGCTCAGACTCTATCTGAGAAGAAAAGTTTGGAAAATACAGTGCAGCAGTGGCCAAGAAAGGAGGACAAAATTACCTTTGAAAACTATTTCATAAAAAAGAATACCGATGCAGCTTTAAGTATAAATACATCTCTGAAAACTGAAGCTGAATCTGCAGTGTGCTCTCCAAGATCCAGCACTGCTGAAAGGCAGGAAGAAAATGTCAGTTGTCCTGTATGCCAGACTGAGGTTTTGGAGTCTAAAATAAATGAGCACCTCGATTCTTGCCTTGTTTGATCACAGGAATCTTCCTTCTGGAGTGCTGTTTTGAAGGGAAAAGAATAATAAAACTGCATGCTTATAAGGCAGTTTTTAAAATTGAGATGTTTAAAGTCCTGCTAATTTATCTTTGTTCCTTGGACTATAATGTGTTGGTTTTAATGTATTTTTGGCTGTTCTTAAAGTTAACCACCCATAAGAGAAAAGAATTACTCTCCTTATTGCACTGGAGTTAAACAGTAGGTATCTTTAGAACAGCAAGTATTTTGTTTAAGCCATCATTACACATTCAGATGGTCCTTATCTCCTGTAACTTTGAGAACACGAATAAGAATCTCAAGGGCTTCCATTGAAGGTGGGAGAAGCATAGGTACCACAAACATAGCAAACAATCCATTTTAAGCTTAACATGGGATTGTGGAACAGGAAAAGAGAAACTCCAGAAGTTCAGTAAAGATGCTAAGAAATCAAAGCATGTTTGGAAGATGAGAGGGCTCTAAGATTAAGTGCTCAATTTAAAAAGAATTGAAGTAAGCTTTGTTTTCAAAAGGATTTGAAAGTTAGCCATGCTGTTAAAAGGGTGAGCAAATGCAGGCTAATGATTCTCAATACTCTATGTGCCTTTTGGCCAGGGGTCCCAGCCAGGTCTTCCAGCCACTTTTCTTTGATGTTTTGCACAAACTCAGTGAGAGTTCACTATTTTTAATGATGCAGTTGTTAAGTGTGTGAGTAACTACTCCACATTATGTTGATAAGTAAAAGTTATGAGCAGTGTTGGTAGCAGTGCTGCTAAAAACTCTTATTGGCCATGTCCTAAAAGCTTCCTCTTACTCCACTGAAAGTATTTAACTGATTAAACAATTAATGGCTTGATTACTTAGGTATAAAACTGGTTATAAATATTTTTGCTAAAAGAAGAAGTATGCTTTCTCATATGACACTACTACAACAACTTTAAATGGCTATATTAGCTGTAGATGCATGTATTTTTGCCTTTAAATTATTTATAGTTCTTTTCTAAGTCTAGGAAATAAACTGATGTGGAGTAGAAGTTGGTAAATTACACATTTGCTCGTTTAAAATACGGGTATATTTTAAAATGTTGACACTAAGGATGTTTAAAGTGGATCAGATTGTTCTTATATGTTCTAAATAAATTGGTTCTGAATTCTGCATTTTCATTAAGCCTGGCTTTCACATGGCAGTCGTGGCCATCTTACATCAGTGCTCATGTTTATGTTTCCAATGGCAGTCCAGTTTAAAATACCCTTTCTATATCAACACTTTTCCATCTTACATTTCCCTCTAAAAACACATACTGCCAAATATGTGTTGTGTTGACCTCTGCCATCTCTACTGTATGTTGAATAGTTTTACTCATATTTCTTTGGATCCCTTCCCCTGATTTTTCTCTTCCCTAGGCTGATCAGTCCCAGGTCTCTCAGCCTTTCCTCATAAGGGAGATGCTCCAGGCATCACCTTTGTGCTGCTCTGCTGGCTGTTCTCTAGTAGTCCCCTGTCTTTCGTGAACTGGGGAGCCCAGAACTGGACGCAGGGCTCCAGATAACTGTGGACTCACCAGAGCAGAGTGGGAGGATCACCTCCCTCAACCTGCTGGTCATGCTCTTTGTAAAGCACCCCAGGATACCATCGTATTGAAGGGTAGCAGGAAGAAGGGATGAAGGGTATGTTTCTGAGAAAAAGGATGATAGACATTTCCCCTAAACAACTAGAGCAGTTCGTGGTAACCGTGAAGTGATGCAGCACATCTTTGCTGCAGAGTATTAGGAAACTGTCACCACAGCTGTGTGCGTCCTGTCTTCTGGAGGCAGTCATCCCTCAGCAAGGTGTCTGCATATCTGCTGACCCATTTGGCCAACCTGTATTGAGTGGCCACTGCAAGGTCACTTCTGACCTGAATTCCTCTGCAAGTGTACAGTTATAGCTGCCTGACACAGTCATTGCAGAAGTTAGACAGCTGTTTTCCATCAGCTGTTTTTCACACACTAGCCACCACTCATTAATTTTTCACTCTAAATTCCCCAGATTGTGACTTACATCTGAACTATTATAGTCTCTTTGAAGTCCGAGGATTATGAAAACGGTTGTTTGTATGTTAAATCAAAAATTCTACTTGAATTTACTCTTAGAATGTGATTTACAGGTAGGCTGTCCAGGGGAGTGTCTTGCATTTCTGTATGTTGTGTGCTTGTACGTGTTATAAACGAAACCACCAGGCGAGGGACCTTTTGGGATTCTCCAGTAGGCCGTTAGATGGCACTACTTACACTTAAGGAATGCTTATTTCTCCCTTCTTAACCTGTGCAGGGGAAGGGAAGGAGTGGAGTTGGTAGGGCCTTATCCTGCCTCCACCAGCACTCCAGGCTGAGGGCAGAGCCACTGCCGAGGTGAAGGAGGAAGGGTAGGGAAAGGAGGGAGGAAGGGAGGCCTGGAACCAAGTGATATCTGAGAAGCAAGATCTTCAACTGGTTTTCCTGTGAGTGTTTGGCATCTCTGCAGGACTTGGAAGATGACACAAGAGCTCCTTTTTCTAGCTCAGGGTTCAGTGAATAACAACAAAGGTGTCCTTTCATAGTGTACATGTACCATGCCTATTGCATCCATTGCAATGAAGAGTCTGATTTTGTCATAATTTGGCATTAGCCCAGCTAAGGGAAGGAAGGCAGTGCTGTAAGGAGCCAGAGAGGTTTGTAAAGCACAAAATGCTTCTCCTGCTCCTTTTTCTAAGCTTGGGAGGTGTGACAAGCTCAGAAAAGGGGTAATGTACTGCAAGTGTGACAGATTAAAAAAATAAAAAGAAAAAAAAAGAAACAGTCCATGGCCTTAATCCCTTATTTCCTTTTTAGCTTCTGCCAGGCCAGGCTGTTTAAGACTAGATTAAGTCACTAAGAAGGTGCAGCAGCTTGGCCTGAATACCTCACCCTGTCCCAACCATCCCTTATCATTGGCACCATCTCAGCTGCTTTTTTGTCCTGGTAAGTCTGAGAGCCCTAACCTTGTAAGCTGGGTAACACTGAATGGATGAAGGAGCAAGAAGCAACAAGCTGAATATTTGGCTCCCCTATTGCCAGTTTGGAAGCAGTGAGTACTTCTTTCTTTAAATGACATCAACCTTTGGGCCACCACTTGTTTACTCACTGCACCTGCCTTCTCCTTAGAGGTCTGTCAGAAGATGCACAGAAAGCTGGGGGTAAAATGAAGACTAGATATCCCAGTGTGGTATCTTAGCTACAGAAATAGGGTGTAGCTGGTGGTCTTTCTTCCTTAATTCAGCAAGTCACCAATAGGAGGAGCAGCTACAGGTCCTCCATACCCTGACACTGTTTCTTACTACTGTTACCTTCCTGCTTTGTTTCCTTCTTTACTGACACCATCATCCAGGCCATGCATCAGAAGCCTCAGGAGGAGACAGACAAGCACCACGGCAGAAAACAAGGTAAAGGGAGGCTCTGTCCGGCCAAGGCTGGTGAAGGAGCAGGCAGCTGGGTCACTGCTTCTCACTGCCCAGCCTGGGAAGGCATTTTGTAATTGCTGCTTCCTTGTCAGGCCCTGTGGGGCAGCTGGGATTATTGGTGCTGCAGATGACTTAGACGTAATTAACTTTGAATGTACCTGTGAGAGATTTAGAAGGCAGGAAAAGCACCTGATAGGAGGAGGTGAGAGGTATTTCAGGCAATGTAAAACCCCAAAGGGCTATTTGAGCTATCTGGCAACGTTTCACTGGCAATTTCACACAGTTAAGGGGACATCACCCAAGAAATTTTACTGCTAATGTTTGAGCAGGCCCTGGGTTCCTGAAGTGCATTTTTGTCAAAACAGACACATAGAATATAGTCATAGAATCTTTAAGGTTGGAAAAGACTACTAAAATCATCTAGTCCATCCATCAGCCCATCCCCACCATGCCCACTAAATGATGTCCCTCAGTGCCATAGCCACACATTTCCTGAACACCTCCAGGGATGGTGACCCCACCACCTCCCTGGGCAGCCTGTGCCACTGCCTCACTGCTCTTTCTGAGAAGAAATGTTTCCTAATATCCAACCTGAACTTCCCGTGGCACAACTTAAGGCTGATACCTGTCATCCCAAAGCATTCCAAACGTTAAGTGATGCTGTGATTCGGAGCATTTTTGGAAGATGTTTTGGACACCAGCATTCCCTAGAAAGAATGAGGAGACCTGAGTTTGGAGAAAGATGTCTAAAATTCCCGAAGTCCAGACTTTCTTGTAATCCTTTTTCAGGCAGAGCTCTCTAAATGAAACTGCAGGCACTGAGCCACTCATAGAGTTGTGGTCAGTCCATGTCCAACCTGGAGCAGGTCCCAAGAGAGATGCTGCCTGGCTTCCTCAGGAAGGGTGGGGGAGTCTGGAGGTCTCTGCTGCGGGGCAAGCGTCTTTGGCACTGGGCTGTTATACAGTGCCCAGCCCCTTGGTTTTTGTGTTTCTCTGCTCCTCCATTCCATCCCTTATGGATTTTCTGCTGCAGGTGACATTGACAGAGCAAGGTGAAGCTGCCTCACCTTATCTAAACAACGGCTTCCACTATCATATCAAGTACCAACAGCACAACCGAAAAGCACGTCCTTTGGCCACCGTAAGCTGAAGCAGATCAAGCTTCTCTGGGCCACTGACAACGCTAGAGGGACCCAGCTGCTCGCTGAGTTGCTCCCCCAGCTCCGCACGAGGTTTCCGAGGTATTTCTACATTCCTGCTACATGCGCTGCAGATAACAGTTCATGTGGGCAGGTTTGCTGAGTCATGAATGAAAATGATTGGGCAGGGAAAAAAAGCCCAGCACTTTCTATTTCCACGGCCCCGTGTTAAGTCTAATTTTTACTGTAAAATACATTTCCTCACTGGGTATTTCATACCTGAAGTTGTTCTAAATAGAACAAAAATTTAGGTCCAAAGAGTTAATTGACTCTGGTTTGGGCTTGTTCATTAAAACTTGACTGTGCAGAACACGTGCCCATCATTATGTTGTAGCTGGGGAAAGGAAGACTGAATGGAAAGTAAATATGCCTCATGTAGCAGCTGAAACCTTGCCATCAGCATATCATCTCTGCTGGAAGGAACGGTGTCCACTAGACTCTCATCTCAGAAAACAGATCCAATTAGTACACACGGCCCTGAGCCCCTTTACCAAATATTAGCGGTGTCTTGAACCGCATTTTCCTCAGAGAAATGGCTTCTCTACAATGTCCAAAGATGCTCAAATAAGAAGAGGCCTTCTGAAACACTTTGAGTTGCTGCAGTAACTCATGGTACCATGCTCATCAGCAGGTGAGACTGCACTGAGTAGGTTTGGGCTGGTGGTGTGTAGGCTGTGCCTGTCTAGGTCGTGGTGGTTTTGGTGGGGGCTGTTTCATCTTTTGTTTTCTTCTTTCTTATGTTTCGTCATGTCCTCTACTACAATGCAATTTTTATTTATTTTAAAACTTCATTATTTGTATAGCTTGCTTACGTATTCTAATGCAAGTTGTATCTATAACACACATGACTTGTGCTAGTTTTGATCTTTGTTTGGCCCTTTGTATGATCCTTGCTATCTTTAAGTATTGAAATACCAACTCACAATGCAACTTACTGTTCAGCCACATGAAGACAGCGGTTCTGAGCCCATGGCTAAACCAGCTGGTCACCCTTCACAGCATTTATCACCATGTTGTACACTGAGTAGGTTAGAAGCTCTCCTGAAGAACACACAAACTACTGCCAATAGAAATGTAATCCCAAGCTGTTTTTTAATAAGAGGAAAAAGCTCCCCAAAGTCCACATCTGGAAGGCAGACAAGGAAACAGCTCAAGTAAAATGTTCAGACCTCTTATCTTCAGACATAAAAGTATGTTGTTTCACAACAGCACCCATGAAGAGAAAGGCAGATGGGATGAATCAGCAATTGCCTTTCCTGAGGCAAACATGCAGCATATCCTCTTCTCTCGTTTCTCTCCCATGGAAACACCTATCACATTTTTGCGTGGTTATGTTCCATGTTCCCCACGCCCATCCCATACATTTTATTTTGGTCTCATACTTCAGTCTCTTCCTGCCCTGCTTTACCATTTCTAATTCAACCCTTCCTTCCTCCCTGTCCTGCTATGGACTTGAGTTGGTGATCTGCACCTCATCTGCTCCTTCCATTTTTAGAGCCAACTCTGAGTACCGATTCCACATGGGAGTTTTGGGCTTGTGGCTTTTTTTGTTCAGGAAGCAATACATGTGCAGTATATTCACTCCTCTTCAAAGCTATGGGGAAAAGCATGATGGAACTGAGTAAATGGCAGCAAAAGTCAACAGAGTGAATTCTCTAGAACTGGCTTTGTCTGGCGGAGGACCTTGAACCTGCTTCTGACAGCTGCCCTCCCCTCCCACCAGACACAGGCATGAGCTCAGAAGGGCACATACCTCACGGCCAGCAGACCTTCTGCACTGATGTAAGGCCTCAAACAGGCTTCGATGCATTTGCAGCAATCATTTGCATTCAAGCTTTATTCACGTTCTCCAAAAAAGGCTAAATAATATTTTATATGAAAGGCCCAAGTTTCTGCAGATCCATGCCCACCCCCAGAAAAGCAGATGAGAACCAAACCCAAGTGAGTCCCAAGAAGTTCTTCAAAGTCTTGGCCGCTGAGTACTCACTCCCACTACGCATTTGCAAGTGCACGCAGCCATCTGCATGCCTACAGGCAAAGTACACATGCTAGGCTTCCTGGTTTCTCAGATTTTGAGTTTGCCTTTGACATTTAGCAATCTCCCCTCTCCTTCAAAGCATTCAGCAGGCACTGAAGTGGTACTTCCCAGTCCGATTGTACTTATCAGTGTGACTTAAGAGATTTGGTCCTTCCACCCCTGACCTCAAGGCGGTCAGCATGTCCAGATGTTTTGCATAAGATATTTGCCTCCAGCACTCGGTTGTCAGCTCACTTCCTGTCAGATTTGCAAGTGGCTTTCTTTTGAGCAACAGCCAAAAAAGACTTCATCGTTCCTTGGTGCAGCATTTGACTTTGCTACACAAACTGATTCCTCCGCACATAGTGCTCAACAATATGATCATAAAAAATCACATCTGTCCAGGATGGCTGTGAGCAATACAAGTCTCATTACTCATTCAACACAAAAGAAAGACAGGGAAAGATTTCAAGAGAACATAAGTCCATATCAGGACCGGCTAGTGCTGCTGCACTTAGGCTTGAGCCTAGTGCCCTGACAGAAGCCATCGCTGCAGAGCAGAGGAAAGACCAGCAGGTATCCATGTGTGACAGAAGGTGCACTAAGGCTGGCAGACTCACCCAGAGGCCCAGGGAACTCCCACTGAACCTGCACAAGACAGACAATCAAGCGTGGGGCTTCACACAAGCTGGAGCAATGGCAGAAGCACAGTCACTGTGATGCTTCCTTGATTACTGGACAGCCATTTTGAGGCCCAATGAGGAAGCACAGAAAATTTGTGTGGCATCTTGTGTGGACTGGCCTCTGTAAACTCTATTGCTCTTCTACCATTTCAAAAGGGCTCAAAATTCATTAGGGATCATGTAAAACTGAAGAATTCCCAGTAAACCTTGCCATCTCACGAGGCCGAAAATGAACAAGCCTACAGCGCCTGATGACATGCATCCCGGGGTCATGAAGGAAATGGCTGATATGGTCACCAAGCCACTCTCCATCATATTTGGAAAGTCATGGCTGTTAGACAAAGTCCCCAGTGACTGGAAAGAGACATCACTCTCGTTTTTAAGAAAGGTGAACACAGAGAACTACAGGCCAGTAAACCTCACCTCTGTGTCTTGGAAGCAGCAGATCCTTCTAGAGGAAATGTTAAGGCACACACAAGATGGGGAAGTGACCAAGACAATTAGCATAGTTTCAACCAAGGGCAGATCAGTGGCCTTCTATGATGGAGCAATGACCTCAGTGGACAAGGGAAGGGCAACTGCTGTCATGTGCCTGCACTTGTGTGAGGCATGTGACATGGTCCCACACCACATCATTATCTCTAAATTGGAGAGAGAGGGGTTTGAATGATGGCCTATTTGGTGGATAAATGATTGGTTGGACCATCTTAGCCAGAGGGGCTGTTGTCAACAGCTCTATGTCCAAGTGGAGGCAGAGCACAAGTGGTGTCCTCCAGGTGTGCATCTTGAGACAACAGCTCAACGTCTTTATCAGTGACACAGATATGTGTCCCTCAGCAAGTCTGCTGAGTGAAATCAAGCTGAGCGATGCAGCTGACACAACAGAAGGGTTGCCATTGCATGGAACCTGGACAGGCTCGAGAAGTGGGCTCACAGAAACCTAATGAGGTTCAACAAGGGCAAGGTGTTGCAATTTGGTAAACACAATCCCAGATTTGCATACTGGAAGAGAATTCATTTAGAGCAGCCCTACGGAAAAGCAGTTGGGAGTTTTGGCAGGCAGCATGAATGAGTAGGTGGCAGCCCTGCCCAGGGCAGGGAGGTTGGAACTTGCTAATCTTTAAGGTTCTTTCTAATGCAAGCCATTCTTTGATTTGATTATTCCTATGATAAATCCTTTCTGAAGTAGACTTTCACGTTATACTTCTTGCACATATCAGAAAGTGGTGAAAAATTAGTAATGCCTCTATGTAGGTCATCACTCCAACCAGTTTAAACTTTGGGCTGTTTTTGATGGAGAAAGTAATGAGAAAAATGATCACCCCACCCACATAATGAAGACCATTCAGAGAAACAGATCATTCTCCAGAGTAAAAGTGGCTCTGGTTAAAACAGAAATCCACATACCCTACTTTATCAGGGGCATTTATAAGTTAGTTACTATAGTGGTTTCTAAAAGTTACATAGATCACAAATAACCACATTGTTTTCAAGAACCTTTATACATCATCTTTTTTTAATTAGATTAGCTTTACAAGCAACTTGAGAGCTCTTTCATAATGAACACTGCTTTTCAAATTACACAACTTTATAGGCAACCTGTAAATGAATCCTGAATTTCTTTGCCTGCTATAGATAAAGGTCTCATATTTTACAGCTGGCTAACATCATGAATAAAAATAGCATTATGAAGCTTTGTCTTTAACCAGGACTAGACACATACAGATCGTAAGACAGTTTAAAAAATATTTTTGAAACAAGGAGCTGCTTGGTGATGCTCAAGACTGAATATTCAACCGACATGAAATAAAGAGTTTCTAAAGGACACTGAAGAAACGGCTGACCTGATTTGTTGACCCTATTGTAATGACTTACACAGAGTGTAAAATTAAGCACTTTTTAAACCTGTCTGGCAAGCACAAACCTACGTGATTAGAATTTGATACGCTGTATAACTGCAGAAGTTTGAATTACGGAGGGACTGAAATGAGTTTAAAGGCTTATGCTGTACATTTCTAAATTAAAACCAACCGAACCTCCATTAAAGAAGTATTAAAGATGAAGTAAAAGAGGTGGCTTTTTCGCTTGTTTCATCGATAGCCTAAATGCACTGCAGACCAGACAGTAACGAAGATTTGCACTCCTTGGCCAGGTTGGCAGAGGCACTTACAGTAAAGGTATCCTATCTGGTTTTTTCTGGGAAGAAACGAGGAAAGAGGAGGAGAATTGCAAAGGGCAAGAACGTGTTAAGAAAAGGAAAAACAAAACTGGGATTTCCATTGGTTCTCCTAAATGATATACCAATACTGAATTTTTCCCCCTTCTGTCAGTTTGTTACTAAACAATTAGCTTTTTTTTTTTCATGTTTTACATGAACAATAGTAATCTTTTTAATAAAAAATTACTGAGCTTTCCATAGAAAAGGTCTCTAATTGAATACAAACTATACAGATACTAAAATTGTCACAAGTTGTAGTATATACAGAAATATTTCTGTACACTCACATTGTTTTGGCTAAGTAAGGAAATGAGGGACAGATAGAAAACTGCAGCGGGTTAAGTTGATCAACCCCCTAGCTCCTATATATATATGTATATATATATATATATGCAGTCTTTTATAGGTTTGCTTTTGTTTTCTGAAGCTTTTAAAGCTCAGAAGGAAAAAAAAAAAGGAAAAAAATAGAACAGTGTCCAAAACATTTATCTCTTAAAAATTAAAATACCTAAGTTTCTGCATGTCACTTTTATTCTGTGATCTTCCCTTTTCCAAAAAAAAAAAAAAAAAAAAAAAAAAAAAAAAAAAAAAAAAGAAAACAATGTAAAAGAAAGCAAAGTTTTTTTGTTTTTTTGTTTTTTTACTAAACGTGTGTCTCAGTGTTGATCAGAGGCCAGTGTTTTTTTTTGGGAAATCCTTCAGCACAGTGAGAATCTAAAGATGTATTGCAGAAGGAGCCTACAGTGATGTGCTTCACCTTCAGTGTGCTGACCATTTCCTTGACACTATATGATAGATCAAGGTGTCAACTTAAAGACTGCATGGGACAGCAACATTTGGAAAGGACATTTTTTTAAAAAGTGAATTTTAGATATTCTGTTAACTTATATACAAAGGAAAGGGGGATGGCAAGTATTCTTTAGAAAAGGGAGAAAGCTCAACATTTCTGTAAAGTACACAAGGAGGTTCTGGGTACCTCTAATAGCCTAGGAAAGCCCTTGTATGTTCTTGTAACTTGATGGTATTTACCAGGTCCCCAAAGCCAATGACAGCAACCGATAGTGTCAAGTTCACTTAGTGCCAGTCACTTAAAAACAAAACAAAATAAAAACAGAACAAAACCAAAAACAGAGACTGAAACTTCCCCTCTGTAGAATCAACATACAAAACCACAAACTGAATGTTACTAATAGCAAGATATTGATTTGCTTCTGTTAATACGGTTCAAGAGGACATAGTCAAAAAACAATACAGCAGCAATCTTTAAAAGTTAAGATTAGTGTGAGATATGATATAAAACAATCAGGTTTTTAGCTGGTAATTAAAGTGCTCCTTCTCTGACTTAAGGTGTAAAGAAAATTAAAGTGATTATCAGTTACTGGCAACCCTTACATTAGGTCTTTCATGGCAGAGGAGAACAGTATGAACAGTTTTACAAAAATAGATTCATGTTATTTTGGAGAATACTGTAGTTTTTTTTCTTTTTTTTTTTCTGTTTTTCTTTTTTTTAAGACTCAATTTTGATAAACTGTACCTGGTCATACAAAAATTACCCAAAATTCAAACTTTTACCATATAAAAAAAGGAGTGATGAATTTGATTCAGCTGGATGACAGGTCTGGCAAAATATAAGGATGAACAAATTCTATGTAGGGCACTTGTTTATGTCCAGATGCATATGTTGTTCCTTACTGATTGCTTATCTTCTTCACATAAGCAGTCACAGGCCTGGAGTGACAATCACATAGTACAATGCTTCAGCAGTCAAAAAAATCTTCTATTTGATGCAACATGGAAACACTGTATGCTTCTTTATTAAAACGTTGGTTTGTTGTCGATTTTCCTTTACCTTGTTATTCACATTCAAAAGTTAATAGATAGCATCAAGGTTTCTCAGGGAGAATAGCAAGAGGAGTGGCTAAAACAAAGGCTTATAAAACGCCTTTCCCAACCGAGTCAGAAGGTTTATTAAGTTCAACCCTCACACCTTTTTCACCTGCAGAAAGACAAAAAGGAATCCAGTATTATTTGTCAGCATTTATCAAAGTACGGTCTACGGAATGGCTGCACCACTTTCTAGCTTAGTTTTAAGAGAATCTTCAAGGATGACCCAGTACACGTGATACATCCAAATGCATATTTCTGTGCACCTGCTCTGATGCTGTGCTCTGGAAAGCCAATAAGCTGTGGTTAGTTGTAATCTCTGAAAGCAGGATGCTTCCTGTCACACGTGCAGTTTTGAAATTAATTACCTTGACCTTTACAAACCTATAAGAACAGCCTTTTCAGATGTGAAGAGGCAGTCCACTACTCTGGATTGGAATGTCCAGAGTCTCTAGGTATTTATCTTTGTAAAGAAACACTGAAGGATTTTTTTTCTTTCTAAATGCAACATCACACTTGACTCAATGCTAATGCTAATGCTAATAATAATTCACCTTTTCAGTCCTCACGATTAACCTGAATAACTTCAAGTACATCCTATGAAAACACTAGCAGACAATATTCCATATCCATAGGAAATTCACATATACTTGCATGGCTTTAGCCAAAACCTGAATGCTCTTTTATAACTATAATATCAGATATAGTATAATTCTCAGTTCAGATAAAGAATAAACACTGCAATTTTAACTGCAAATAAAACTGTGATTGGGATAAGTAGGAATAACTGGGTAATAGGAATCTGTGCTAGACCTAACCAATAGCAAAATTAAAGTTTCCTCCTCCCTTCCAGGTCCCTGCAGCTGAAGGGGGGACACTGCAGACGGAGGAGGGCAGAGCTCCTGCTCAACCGAGCTGTTTCCAGCAGCCAAAGCTGCATGGAGACAAACCAAGTGGCTCTGACTATTCTCCAGCAGCTTTATAAGGCTCAGGGTCACATGTGTGTGACATGAAGACTGACTTCCAGTGCCGACACACTTCCCGCAGAGCCCCGCGGGGCTGGGCATGCGTCACCAGTATTCCTGATGGCCTGGGAGTGCCACTGCCACCCCAAGCTCACCCTGACCCCTGCCCCTTGGTTTCTTGTCCTTCCCTGCAAGCCAGGCAGGAGCAGTGTTACTCTGACCGCTCCCAAAAGGCACTGAGCCACAGTTGCACCACAAGCAGTGGAACTGCAGTCCCAATACTACAGGAGTGCTCCAGGCACCAAAAAGCTGTGAACATAATCTGATTTGAAAGTGACTGGACCCACGTATCCAAAAATCAGCCTTTTCAGAGCATTTGGTGAAACCACTGAGAAATATGCTGTGCATTTGTGCACCTGCAGTGCACCTGATTGTGCTTTGTTCTTACCATAGCAAGCACAGAATTGTGATGAGTTTACAAGCACGACAGAATTCCCAAACCATTTCTCCTTATACGCTAATTTGAACAGGAAAATTAGATCAGCTTCCTCTTGAGGGAGAAGTCAGAAAAGGAAAACAGATGCCTGATATGTGGAATTGAAAATGGAGGAAGTCACTCCATTCTTTGATTACAGATTTTAATTTTAGGTTTTTGTTTCTCCGACACAGAGATTCTAGTCAAGTCAGATCGCCATATCCCATCAGAAGCATTTACATGGCGCTCAGTCCTGTGGTGCATTTATTAACCACCACTCCTACCAGAGTGACATGGGCAGGGAGAGGCTGCATCCCCCATTTGAAAAGCCCAACTAGACTCAAGTCCCAGAGGAAGTGTGTGCAGAACAAGGAGCTGACCTGGATTTCCCAAGTCATGGGCTAGCAGCTTAGCCACTGGGTCACCGTCCCTGTAAAGCCTGACTAGATGAATTATGCCTTGTTTTTTTCCCCCCTTATTGTGTAGAAGGTGGGCTGAGGACATGAGGTTGGACTGCTCAGCTATTCTTCCAGAAAAAAAACCAACCAAAGAATAGGAGATATTAACAAGAGTTTACCTGTTAGATATTTTACTTTAGCTCGTGCTCTTTCATCTGCATCAAAATACCACACTGTTATTGCGTACCTAAGGAAAAGGATAAAAAAAAAAATTAAAGAATTCCTGAACTGTAAGGAAAAACATTACAGTGAAGCACTTAACTAAAAAGTCAATGAGACCATAATTCTGCATTCAGCAGAAGAAAACTTTAATGAAGAGAAAGCAAGCAGTACGCACTGTCTGAATAGCTATTGAAAGGGTGATGCTGACACTGTAAGTACTTTTTCCCCCAGTGATTTGTTATTACAGTTCTTGCACAGAAACTGGGCAATTACTCTGCCCCATGACCTCATCTTCAGCTTTACTTGGTCAAGTCCATTGCTGAGTCATACTGCAAGAAATCATTCTTGGACACTTGCCATAAGGGAAAATTAACTCCCCCTTCTTACACAGCTCCTCTGGTTTTCCACTGCCCACTGAAGATTTAAGTATGAAATGCCAGCTATTGAGAAAAGACATTAAGGAGCTTTAGTAAATGGCATTTCACCCTCTGTTCAGAGCACAGAAGGGGGAAGGGAGAGTGCTGCAGCCTTGGGAAAGGCTCTGAGTAAGAGGACGTGCAGACTGCAGTTTCAAATTATTTCTTGCAGAGATGCTTGCATTATCTCAGTGCCCTAGTTAATGTTCAGTGCTATGTGTGCAACAGGAAGTTTGGACCAACAACTCCAATGATTTATCTATTAACACAATCTGTCATTGTTTACTCAAGATGTCGGGCAGTGAATACACGTACGTTTAGCATCATCTCCCTAAACAATAACAAAAGGGGTTTCACGTTCCATCTGTGACTCAAACTGGGAAAAACCCTTACAACACTACAAAGAAAAATAAGAGATTCATGTACCAATGGTTATTGCTGATCCCCAGCCCTCTCCCTATTCCCAAACTAAGTCAAATGTAGAGTTGAAGGGAGAGGGAACTTGACCATTTGCTACCTTCCCAGTGCAAGCAGGTATAAAACTGTAGCACCCTGTCAATCTTTAAAAAGCACAATACTGTGGTAGTGACAATGGGAAAAGAACACAATATAAAGCCATTACTGAGTAACAACACAGTTACACAATACTCCTAGGCTACAGCAGGGTCTGTTTATGGCCAGGTGTGGTCCTCTCCAGCTCTACTGAGTACACGCTCAGCAATTTCTGACTTTTCAAGTACCATGGCCTACCTACCCTGGCTAAGAACGTGTTCTCTCCAAAATATGTGATAAAACATGGGTACAAACTCAGCAGCACAGCAGAATCCTAATCAACCATCCAAAAGAGAAAAAACAAAATTTTTGCCATAGTGCAACCGGAACTTGACATCCAGAGACCTAGAATCAGGTCATAAGTCATAATTTCTTTTGTTTCTCATTGGAATTCCCTCACCTTTTGCAAGAAGCAGCATCATGCAATGTATCTGAGCCCATTAGTCCTACCTTGTAGCAAATGCTGGCTGTACTTCATGAGGGTTGCGGCGATCAGACCAGAAGAATAGCAGTCTATCAAATTTGGGTTCAATGTCAGCAAATTGGGCTTTACCTTCTGGAAATATCCGAAGGATGCCTCCACTTACCTACAAATTAAATGTTTAAAATCAGTGCATTAAGTATATACCAAGACATTATTTTCAAATTACCAAATACATTTAAAAATATTTCACATGCATGGAGCTGAAATTAAAGCCTTTATCACACCCAAATAGCTATATCCATTTGCCAAATCTACCTAAATCACTGAAATGCTTGGATAATCCGTATTAAGTCAGTGACCACATCTATAGTTTTAAGCCACCAACAGTGAATTCTTAGACCACTCAAACTGTGCTATAGATACTCATCTATTCTAAACCTCATATCCACAATAATATAAAGGTATGTGCTGATCTACACTGACACTTTGAAAATAAATGCCTCATCTACAGAACATCTCACTAACTGCAGAATCAAAGGCAAAAGATGTCCAAGTTAATGCAACATAGGAATATATCTAGGCAAAGACAGAAGAAAGAATGCGTACAAAGCCCTGCAGCAAAGACACATTAGCAAGTATACGAAAAAATGCATAGAAAGAAGTTGCATACCTTGGCATCCCAGTCTTTATTAAGATAATATATACATGTAACACATCTTCCATCTCCATTTGGGTTATCAACATGGCGCACATACCCCGTTCCATTGCCTGGGTAACAAGCCACCATGGCCTACAGTCAAGGAAGCAAAAATAATCATTAATTTTTTCCGCTGGGGAAAAAGCATACATTTTATCTGTATTATATATACATAAGCAGCACATAAATTGAACTAGAAATAGCAGCATGTTTTTTTTATTTTTTTTTTCCTCTAAGTTTTCTTTCTAGGTAAGAATATCACACAAACTGATATACACGACAAAGGCATGAAACACATCGTGAGGAACAGTGTTAACGTATTGCAGGTGGGGCTGCTCTTATGTTGTGGGTAACACTCAGATTTGGCTCCCTTGACTGTGATACAGGAGAAGGAAAATATCTCATACATAATTAATGCTTCTCATGAGATGGAGAATGGTTTACCAGACTCGAGTTCACAGACAGCTATCCTATACATCTTTCTTGTTCCCCCCCCCCATATCTCTAGTGCAAAGACTTTCTCTACAAAAAAGTGATGTAAAACTTTATTTTAGGAGGCTTTGTAAGGCAGCACAATTAGCCCATCTTACTCAATTACTCCAAGAGCATTTTTTTTTGCTCGTG
Organism: Phasianus colchicus; assembly: GCF_987193195.1. Classification (NCBI taxonomy): domain Eukaryota; kingdom Metazoa; phylum Chordata; class Aves; order Galliformes; family Phasianidae; genus Phasianus; species Phasianus colchicus. Next base: position 39,594,430 of record NC_143437.1, on the reverse strand, counting down.
TTTTCCAATGTACAGGAGGTCTTTGAATCCTTGTTGAAAGGATACAACAAAAACACCCTTTTCACTCAAGAAGTGAGAAATTTATTAGAGGAACTGAACAGTGAAATCTAATAACCCAAGGATATTAAACTATTTCCAGTACAGTAGTACTTCTATCTATGTAAATTCCTATTGGAATTGGCCGCATTATCCAAGATGATGGAAAGACAACTGCAAAGTGATTTACTTCATTAGAATCCAGACATGTGCATGTTCACAGGAAACAAACTGGACATGCTGCTCACTGATGGTCTGATCAGCTCGATCAGGACCCAGCCTGCAAGCATGAACCATTTGTGGAACAGCATGTCTGCCCATCTTTAGGCTTTTCTTGGAAAAGATAATAATTCCAGGCTTTTGAAAGAGATCAGAACAAAGTTTCCCTGGCCAAGGAATTTCACGTTTACCCTGCCATCACGGTACCCAGACATCTGCACAGACAATATGACTTCCACAAAAAGAATTTCAGGGAAATGCAAGAACACAAAAATCTGATATCCTATCAACTTCACTGAATATTTGGTTTTTGAGGGGGAGAGAGGGGAATAAAAAAATTGAACTCAATGATACCAGTGCAGATTTAGCATGGTTGTTACAATTTGAAGTTAGACCTACCCAGATTTACAAACTTCAGCCATAACACTCTTCCGTAAAATATCAAAAGCAGTTTTCCCATTAAAATGCTAACTGTGGAAATGTAGTTTAAAGTTATTTCAAGTCAAGAGTATCAGTGCACTTTTTTTCTTTATATTCCAAATTTAACCTTTTTTCTTTTCTTAATGGTAACAAATAAAGCTTTCCAGCTTGCATTAGTTCCAAGAAATTGCTCTGAGTAGGCTCAAACAGTAAAATATTTGTACACAGCTTGTAAACAGAATGGGTTTTGCTACAGCAGCAAACATTTTAAACTTTCATTTACAGATATACTGTAATAAGAGAAGAAGCAATGCTCTGGTAGATCTTTCTAGGACCTAAGAGAACATTATGTTTGCCAAACTCTGTTCACATGAAAGAGAACTAACTACACTGATACAGCATTACAGTATAAGTACTCCGAAGTACAACATTTAAATATACTTGTAATTTTAAAGTTAGGCATTTCAGCTTCTCGGTTCCTTTACTGTAATCACAGTGTAGTCATCATTACAGTTCTCATGTTATGTAAACAAACTATATATATCAAATAATGCGACCTCCTATTTGGCAAAGCCACTACTTATCAGTTTTGCTGCAGGAAGATAAACCCACAAAATCAAAACAGTGAGTTTAAGATACCAAATAATGTAATAAGGGTTCTGCAATTTCCTTTCTTAGCAAGAAAAAAAGGAACAAAACAAAGCGAAGCTGGGCTGGAAGAGGAAGGTATTTGGTTTCCATTGAAGCTAAGCCTCTTGAAGAAAAGCCCACAAACCAGTGACCCTGCTGCGCTCTTGTGGAACAGTGCTGGACATAGATCCTGAGTTTTGCTGGAGCCAAGTCTATACCAACATTCCTAACAAGACAAGTACTTTCAGTTTTGCTGAGGTACTGGAAAAAGCAAACTGACATCTGTCATTCCTCTACACCCATGAGAAGCAGCTGCTCCAATTCATTCAGAATGAAGAAAAGCTGGAGGTCAAATAGCCACAGCAGTTTCAATTCTCTCTGAAATCACGAGGAGTCACACTCAGATATGGAAATGTCTCCAGGCATGTAAATGACCTATCTGTCAGTGACTTGAAGGACCCCACAATTAGAAGTTTAGAAAGCAGATCCCAAGTCTTTCTAGCATACACCCTATTTTTTTTTCCAACCTTGAATTTTCTGAGGAAAGAGAGGACCAGCAGTTGGAAAGTCTGACATCAGCTGATATCAGCATAACACTGAGATCAGTCAGACTTCATGTCAGAAGTGTTTTGTACCTTCTGAGTCTGTCACTGACACTGTAAGAAAACAACAACAAACTCACTTGTTTTTGACTTTGGAGCCTGAAACTTCTGCTATCATTAACTGCAAGAGAGAATTTTGCAGCGATAAGTTATCTAATATGCATTTGTTATAACAGTAACAATGACTCAGTCTTTAGCAACAAATTGGAAAGCAAACAAACTGGCCCATCAGCCAGTGCAGCACAATGTATGTTCTCCAGTTCGCGTGACAATTCCCTTTCTCCAATTGAACTGTGATAAGGAAAGTAACCGACTTTTTACAGGACACGTGAAGTGTACTGCCTTGTGAAACAATGCAAAGTGAGCTGGCATCAAACTGCCACATACTGCAAGATTACTCACATTTCTCTTCTGTGGGAAAGGATGGAAAAGCTACCCATGCAAATAATGAAATCATGTACTTTTCTGTTATTCTACCGTATACATAAGCACGCAAATATGTATGTCAGGAAAAGGGAAATTTGGGGTTTGTGACTTTTTTTGAATGCTGTTAATGGCATTTGAGATCAGAATGTCCAAAATTCCTTAAAATTTTATGCTCAAAACAATAAAGGTATCAGCTCTTCAAAACAAAACTATCTGTCCTGTTGGTTCTCCCATAAAAGTTACCAGGGAATTTGACTCAAAACACTGCTTCCATTTTCATAATAGACAAGGTCTCCTCTTTCGTGCTTCTCAGACTCTTTTAAAGTGTTTGGTCATCTTAAACATGTTCTGTGCAGAAGTGAAGTCACCACTGAACAGCTCTGCAGAACACTTTCAGCGTTAGCCTTTAATCCAGCAGCACTCTGCCTGAGCACTCATGCCTAGCACTGGAGAGAGCTGTCCCAAGATACCCTCTAGAATTTATGAGTAATTGAAAAAGCATGAAAGCACCCTCGCTGCTCTGCAATCAGCACAACTTGTGTCTGTCAAACAAGATTAATCACACACTTAAGCAGCTGTTGATCGCTCATTCACACACATTCTGCTTCCAAGGGTTCAACTCTGAAAAATGAACTGTAGGTTATCACCCCAAACAAGCAACATTAAGTTGTTAACAGAAGAACTGAAACCACATCTTTTTTTTCCTAAGCATCGCCATCTTTAACGTGCCAAAGGCAACAGAAGGAATAATCCATTCCATGCAGTTATGCTCACTCTGTAAAGAGGTATCAGACAAGCAATTTGACTCTGGCAGGCACAGCACTGCAGTGCAGCAAAAAGTTGAGTTCCAAGGGAAGCATCCCCAGCCTCGTTCACCAAGTACAACAGCCTAACCCCTAGATAAAGAAAAGAGCTGCAGGTAAACACACTGAAGCTTTTTCCTCTCCTCTCCTATTCCTCTGACAGCTGGATATCAGTAAGCCAACCATTCCTTAAAAGAAGCAAGCACTAACAACAAATTCAAAGGGAGGAAAATACTACTTAAGCAGTAAAATAAAATTCCTCCAGGAAAATTAAAAAACAAAATCAAACAAAACAATAAAATGGAGAGAGGACATGTGTTGTGCCACATTAATTTATTAATATAAAATAACTTTATTGTTTAGCTCAGATTAAAGAAAACTGCATCAGTCAAGGAGATGTCACTTTTGCTGTTTGCTGAAGGAACTACAAATCCCAGTGAGCAAAACAAGATGTCTAAATGCAAGACTGATGACTTCCTAACAGAATTTATCAGATGCTCTCACAAAGACTTGAATGGAAATCCTCAGTGCAGGTCATCAGACATATTATTCAAAGAAAAAAACACTCACTGGAATGAAGAACCAAACTAAAGAATAAAACATCTGACTTGTCCCTCTGTGGTCTATCCTAATGCAACTCTAGTTCAACTATTTGTTCATCCCTGCCAAACAACAGTTCTGAGGAAACATACCACAGTTTCAACACACACCAGCCCACGATTTTTTGCAAGGTGTACAAAATGACAACTGAACTGAAAGGAAAAAAAAGCCTGCATTGGTACAACTTGGCATGAGCAAAGTCAAGATTATTGACTTCAGCACGCTAATGTGGTACAACTTGCCTTGCATTCATATGTTTTCTAGTGCAGATTCCTCACAACCAGAGACAGAAACTTTCAGCAAAAGCTATCAACTGGAAAGAACTATTAGCTCTACCCAAAACAGAGGAAGTTCAAAGTGACAAAATAAACTCCTTGACACAGCTAATCCAAGGATTTCAGCACCGATGTTCATCCCCCAAGTCAGTCTTTATGCTGGTCTACTCCATGACCCAGCAAATAAGGACAGAGAGCCAGGTGTTTACAGTCGCCAGAACTGCGTAACTGGAAAAGCTGGAGAAAAATATCAGCATCTGCATCTTTCAATCACTGTCAGCTGGAGAACCTATTAGAGGAGAGCAAAGTTGCTATCTATGTGCTTAAAAACTTAAACAGCGGTGGCTCACATGTCCATGAGCGAGACTGGGGATCTCTAAATTTCAGTTAGAAACTAACAAAAACGAGAGACCCACCCACTGCAGCAGCTCTGAAGCTCTCTCCCCTAACAGTAAGTTACCACCACAGACATTTAATTTATTAGCAAAGCAGAACAACTTTTATTATCCGCAGCATTTTTCTCTGCAGATACACTAAAACCACCTAACTGCAAAAGAAAAAAAAAATACAAAAATCCTACTTAAAGCAGCAGCTATCTGGATCACATTCTGGAAAGCACACAGTAAGCAGCTCTTCTAGGAAAAACCAACTGAAGGCAAGGATGAGAAATGCGGGTCAGCCCAGGCCATGTGGGGGGAAGCGGGAGGGGGGTAGTGAAGACAGCAGCAGGGGTTTTTATCAGGAGAGTGGGTTTGGCAAAGCTGCCTGCTCTTGAGTTGGCACGCTGAAGGCAAACTGAACAAAGTTGAAAAACAAACTCTGATAGGTAGGGAGAGAGGGAAAACAGAGCTGAAATAACTTCTTGCACTATAAATAGGAGCAGCACACAGCTATGTAGGTGGTTTATGTTTTCTATGAACTTCCAGGCAGTTCAGAAAGTAATGGCAGCCTGACCTAATTCACCCTTCCCCACACCTTTCAGTGCAAAGGCCACTGCAGGGTTTCCAGTCACTCTGGTAAAACTGTATTTTGTAAACAGGTCAAAAAAAAAAAAAATCAAGTAATATACCATCTTATTTGGCACAACTGATAAACACTCTTACCACTTACTTCTAACTTTCTAATAATATTAAAAAGATATCATATGAGAAATCACATGATTTCTCGGTTCAGAGAAAGCTGTGCCCAGTCAGCAGTCTGGCTACTCGGCAGCAGCCTGCTCAGTTTCTCTGCGAGTTAACTCACTCCTTCACCCATTACAACTGCCTTCAGATTTAAGGGACAACTACTTACTTTAAGGACTCACTGCAGCCCCTCTAATAAATTGAGGCATATCAGGAAGCAGAAATGCTCGTGCTGTTTCACTGGCTGTGTTCAGCCCACCCACACCCACTTTGAATTTATGCCAAATTCTCTGCACGTTGCAGAGTTGGTGCTTCGTAAACATGCCAGGCACTTCTAGCTGCATGGGAGTCAGCACCTCCTCTCCAATGTTCATTTCAAACTGCAAGCAACAGCAACAACACATGAAGCTGGCTGCCAAACACCATCTCCTTCCTTCACACGTGTTCATAGGTTTTAAGAAATTTTCACGAGCTCTTAAAAATCGATGATAAAATTTGGATGCAAACTTGGACAACTCATCAGTTTTTCCCAATGGCTTACAAATAAATGCTGTTGCTCAAGTTTGATGTTCAGAAGACAAACATGTGATGTGCTCATACTTTTAACAGACAAATCCAAGAGATGTAAAAAAATGACATATAGAAAGGAAAAGCTCTCATAAAACAATCAATCAGGAGCCATTAACCTTGGGGAGATCTTGAAGAGGCTCGGATGGTTGGACAGAGAGAATCTTAGCAGAGCCCCAAGGAATCTGGGGCAATTTGGAGATACACCTCCAAAGATGAACTGATAAGTGACCAAACCCAATGTTACAGGCACAAACAGCAGGAAGACCTAAAACATGCTTCCTACCTCCCAGAGTAGAACTCTAATGCTTTACAGCCTCCAACTAGTCTACTACTTAACTGAGATAACAACGCTTAAATATTAACAAGGCTCTCACTGCTTTCGTACATTTGAGCTTGTTACCAGTCTCAAATGTCCAAACGCAAAGAGATCACCAAGCCAGTCTGCAAACTCCAGGGGAAAACCTGCAGGTGGTATCTTCCTTAATAGTTAACACACTGGCATTTTCCAGGCTGCCAGCCAAGACGTCTTTCCTTAGAGTTATGTTAGCTTAACCAAAAGTTTTTGTTTTAAAACTAAACCGGTGAAATCAGTGCAAATACCCTTGCAGTCCTCCAATCTGATTAAGATCTGGCTTCCCTTAGCTTAATCTAATTCCTTATTAGCAAAATAAAACTGGGTTCAATTAATAAAGTCTACAAAGAGTTGTGCACTGACTTAAACAGGATTATTTTTTTTTTTTTAGAGTAAGGTTTATCTAACACAACTCTGAACATAAACAATGTCTTCAAGCTTACAATACTCTTATGTCCTTAAAAAAAAAAAAAAAAAAAAGCACATTTGAGCTGCTATTTAATGATGTGCTTCAAAGCATTAATAACTTCCCTGACGTTCAACATACATAGTCGGAGTTTTAATACCACAGTCTGCTACAAACCTAAAACTCAGCAACCCATAACAAACAAAAACTAATCAAGGCTTCCCAAAGAAGGTAGATGAAAATTACTGTTACCGAGGACAGAAAGTTATTTTTCAATAGCACAGGCACAAATACAAAACTCCTCTCTGCAGCTGAGAAAGGTGTTTAAAGCCTAAATCTGTCCACAATATGATTAAATAATCAACCAGAACACTTTCAAACAACTGCTGAAAAGTGTAAAATACATTTGAAGAATTGGCTGGCCTTCACACATAACTCCCCTTTCTGTCCAAGAGAAGCAGACTAGTGACTCAGTGTTTTGGCACTGTGTAAAAATGACAGAGAAATAAGTCAATCAGCACAAATTTTAAGAGTCTGTTTTTAATTTAACATCATGACTACTTTGAAATGAATAACACCATCAAAAAATAGTCTGAAACTGCTTTTTTCCAAGAAGAGGCAGAACGTTCTGCTCTCGCATGACTCCAGTCAACTTACTCATCACTAACCATTCAGAAAAAGTACAAGGAAGCAGCATCTTTAGCTAAAATTAACACAACACTGAAACAAACTATGATAGTAAACTAAAATAATAGGAGGTTAAGTGTCATTCAGATACACTACTTAAAATATCTTCTTACAGTGTTTTGTGCAGACCAAATTCTCAGATACAACCGCATGACACTGACGATTTTGTCTTACTTGAAACAATTATTTTGTTTCCACTTTAAGGAGCAAAATAATCGGGAAAATAAAATTCAGCTTGCAGGAAATATTTCCTAATATAAAGATTTGAATGCTGTGTGACTGCACAACAAGACAATAATGGGATTGTATCTTCAGCAGTTAGCCAAATAGGAAGCTAATTGTATGATGTAAGCATCTTAAATTTTCAGCGCCTACAGGAAACATTCAAGGTCTTAGCACACATAAAATTTTATCTATAGAAGGATTTATTGCCACAAACACTACATTGACTAAAAAATGATTTAAAAATAATGTTAATGATTCTTGCAAGGGGTTATGGAGTACTCAGCAATGCCGACAGTATTCCCAACCCGACAAATTCTTTAGTATACCAAAGCACTCACTCCTAATTTAGAGGAATTATCTGAATTCTTGACATATTCATAAAAATGAGTAACTACACAGTGAATGTTAACATGCGAAGTGCTGCTTTAGTTCATAGTAACCTTTTGTAGAAGTCTTACTGTGGTTTAAAGCCAAATAACAGCAAACAGTCTGTAATATGCTTTCAAATAATCTACAATTTATAGGTGAGAAATGCTGACTGTCCATATTGCTTTTTATGGGCTTCCATATGTACACTGTCTCTATTTAAGCTCTTCTGTACAATCCCATCACCATAACATAACAGGGCCTCTCTCAGAACTGGTATAAACAATATTTGGGGTTTCTGGTTTTAACCAGATGACTCTGCATACAGAGTTCAAACATAAACTGGCACCTGTGCTCAGCTCACAGCACAGCTGGTAGAAAGTCTTGAGGAATAGCTACAGCAACACAGAATTACAGGCTGCTCACAAACACCAGGAGTCGATCTTATGATGTTGACATCAAGACATTCAACTCAGCTTAGATAAGCGTTCAGTGGCAGTAAACTCAACCCTGAATACCTCCCAGATGATTTCCACATGAGAAAACTAAACAAAAGGTAGAAACACGCTGGCCACAGACACTGGGACAGACAACTTGTTCTTCACTGCCAGTTTCAAATGTGAAATAAAATGCCACAAAGCCAGCCTGGGCACACAGGGCCACGACCATCAGCCCCCATACACATTTGCTGCTCCTGCTCGCTGCCCCACTTGTAGGCCCACACAAGCGCATGCTGCGACAGGAAAATCTACACAGGCACAATGAACTCCCTGACAAGACTGGCTAAGGAATGTGATTTATTTGCTTTACGAGTACGTGGCCATGTGCACAAGAGAAAAAGATCTGAATGTACCAAGCACTGAGTCCAGGCAGCCAGAAAAGCTTGAGGGAAATGTCTGTCCCAGCATAGTCAATACAGAACCCCACTGTCTTCTTCAATACCAATTTTACAGCACAGTTCTACAATAAATTTAAGCTCGCAGCAACAATAGCGTTTCTGGTTTAGGAACTGCTGTTGCTCATACAGGCTTCCCCAGTCTCCCTAAAATCCCCAACTGCTTTTGTCCCACAAGAGCAAAACGACTGTATGGTGGATAGCACACAACACCCTCATGCCCTGGGAGAAATATGGACAACATAGTGCGTTGCTAACTATCTACTAATTAAAAGGCACACATCTGGCTCACTCCAACTCCTCTTACACACAGAATCACAAAACTGCTGGAAAAATAGACAATCCAAGAAAAAAAAAGAAAAAAGCTAACTATTTTCCTGCTTCCTACTGCTTCAATAAGGAAAATAATTTTATATCCTCATCAAATTATTTACCCTTTCTAAAAGGCAAGTAGGTTCCTCTGAAGATCAGTTTTTTTCTAATTGTTATTTACAGAGAAAAGTCAAGAATCTGCCAAGATTCCTGTCAACCATGTTGCTATAACTGTCACTCCACAAGTTCCATGGTCAGAAGCACAGTGCTAATCTCAAGCTTCCTATTTCCCAATCAGAAGGTAGCTGAACCAAAACCCTGCAGAAAGTTGTTGGGCTTCTTTTATTTTTATTTATTTTTATGATTTTTTAAGAAAGTACCAAACAATCCTGTTACAGATAACTGTTTTGGCAAAGCAAAGACAGTTACATCTTTACAACATCCTGTACTTGCTGAGGAAACATGGTAGGGATTAAGAATCACGGCCTAGATCAGGAGTATCATGTCAACCCATCAGAAATCATCCGTAAGGTGTATTTATGCAACGCACATGCAAGATATGCAGAACATAAGTTCTATTTTTCAAAGCCTATTCCCTACTTAAGGTTGTAACCAAGAAAAGGAAAGAAACAAAAAAACTGTACTCAAAAAAGTATATTTGGAAACATCCTGAAATAACTCGCGGATACAAATTCCCTGCTGTCCCATGCATCAGTAGAGGAAATCACTGATGTAAAGATGATATATAGTGGAGAAAAAAAAAAAAAAAAAAAAGGAAAGAATAGCAACACTGCCACAAGTCAGTTGTACCAAAAGGCAAAAAAATAATGCTGAGTATCACAAGAGCTAAAGCGAAACAACAATTGCTTCTGCAAAATACTAGAATTCTCTACAAGAAATAAACATCCTGCTCAGGTCAGCAGGCAAACAGTACAGATTTCAGAGTTGAAAGAAATGAACCTTTTAGCCACAGACTGTATTCTACAGTGAGACTTGTCTACCATTACTGAAAGTAAGTACAGGCTTTTTCTAAAACATACATATATTATTTAACATCAATGGTGGTTAACAGCTTCTGAGTAAGAGACAACACTTCAGGAAATTTCCTGTGGACGGGCAGGTGATTTACTGTCTTCTATTACATGTAGTGGATGGCTCCATATTTTACAATAAGGATAACACAGCTTCTTGCCGTCGTTTGATCTGAGATCTGCAACCAAAGACGAGAAAAAGCCATTCTGAAAAGAGCATGATGGAGGGGAAAGAGTGGGAGGAGAAGGAAGAGCAGGCAAGAACTCATGGAACGCAGCAGCAACTTGCCAAACATGCACTGCATGATAACAAAGAGGAGAAAGTTCCAAAGCATGGGTTTTAATTGTGCCTGCTCCATTACTAACTGCATGACACCAAATTGCAAGCACTAATAACTGAGATACCCCAGGAATCCTCAGCTATAATTGCTTTTCTGCACCCTCCAGCTCCTCAACCAAATACAAAACCTCTCAGATATAAGAAGCCAATATTAGCACACAGAATTGTGACTGAAAATGAGAAGGAAAAAAAGCCCCCACTACACACACAGCACACTACTGCCATGCTCTTGTCCGCCCACTAGGTTCAAAAGTCAGTTCAGATAATCTGTCTCCCAGATGTAACATTCACATGGAACGCACACTGTGGCACTGCAGAAAGCTAGCTAGAAACAAAAATAATCAATTCAAATTGCAGGTGCTGTAACAGTAGGTAACTGCATGGCTCCTAACAAAATTCTTCCACTGGTTTTAGCTGGAATTGACTGACTTACTGCTTTGAATCATTGATTAGCTTTTTGCTGGAGGGTGGGTACACACAGAACTGTTAAACTGAACACTGAGCTTGTATTTAATTGTAAATTCTCCAAGGAAAAGCATTGTTTCTGTACGCTTTATTCATACAAGCAAAATGGAATTCAAGCCTATGGGCAGTCACACATAACTATGTTTACTGGTTACTAAAGAACTTTTAAAAGCTAAATTCACAAGTAGGAAAACAGAGCTTACAACGCCACAGCACCCTCCCAATCCCCTGCTCTGAATGGCAGCTCTACCCTCAGGCAGACTGACTGGTCCCCCACCTGGGACGGAAAGAAGCCCTAAAGAACAAGCAAAAAGCCTGGATTGTATTTAATTCCCAGGACCAACACAAGCAACACTATGCAGTTACACATGTTACTAGCTTTGTCTTTGCATGGGTGCATCTTCAAAGTAGCAGGATGTGTGCTTAGAAAGAGGAAAAGGCACAGTAAAAGCTGAAAGTCTGCAACATTCTTGTTGCAATGGGATAAGATTAAGCTGAAAAAGCTAATTGATCGTATCTTCACCTTTCTTGTCCTGCTGGTCGAAGTCTCTCATAGTTTTTTTAAAATAAATTTCTAGAACTAAATGGGTAAAAAAAAACAGTTTCTCTCCTTTATACCTACCGAACTTATAATATATAACTCTGGCCTAGCCTCTGGCTCATGAGAAGTTACCACTCCCATTTTCTGTTTTCTCTGAGGAAAATGACAAAGTCAGGACATCAGTCTAGGAACTCCTGTGTTGTTCTTGAGTCTATGCCAAGGTTAGGAGGCCTCAGAGAGCCACTGTATATCATTTTCCTCAGACTGCAATGGAGATTTAGTCAAGGCATTAATTTTGATGCAAAAAGTAGAAAATTTTAAGTATAAAGCACTTTAAGTATGGCCCTTACTCTCAAGGCATTCTAAAGTACTGGAACAGATAAATGCAAAATAGCAATAAAACCATGAGTTGAAGTAGCAATTTCACCACAGCAAACTAACTTCTGTTCAGTGAAAAACAACAGCTCCCTACAGGATCCCCACAGGGTCTGTACCTTTCACGTGACCAGGAAGAGGGAGGGAGTAGCAGGCCAGCAGCATTTACACGCAATAAGGAAATAACACTATGGGAACCATTCCAACACTGACTGCAGAAAGGTGCACAGTAGGTTAGAATGATATCAAGTACCTGGACTGAAAATGGCAGGTGCCATTCAGTAAAGAGGAAGTGCAAAAGAGGGATGTGCAGATGCACAAAGCTGCATAAATGGGCAACAGGAATGTACAGAGGTATAAAACAATACCCAGCTGAAGAAATGCTAAAAAGACTGTAATTCTTCAGTTCAGGAAGGAAACAGTATCAGCTGAAACATGTATGAAGGAAAGTATCAGGCTTAAAACCACAATAGATAAAACTACTGCAAAATGAGCTTTCACAACGAAGAATCTTGAAGATGTTGAAAATCATCAGGCTGTAGGCTTTAAACAAAAGGAAGTTCCTTCCCCATCTAATCAAACTGCAGGACTCATTGTTACAGGATATCGCAGAGGCCAAAAGTACAAATGGCTCTTAAAACCAAGATTACGTAAATTAATAGCAAGTACATCCATCCATCCGTACATACTAAGAGCAGTGGTTCAGATGCAACCTCTGGCCAAGGAAGTTTTTGAATTGCTGGAAGCTATACACAAGCATCACTTTGTCAGTATTTTGAAGCTTCACCTCTACACAGATTATAGACTACTTGCAATAAATGCACAACAGTATGAAGAGATTGCATCCTTTGGTGAGACATTTGATAGGGAAGAACTCTAACAAACACCAGAAGGCAAATTGCAAGAAACTGAAACAAGATTTAGGCTGCAAGAAGAGTGTAAGCTTCCAGCAGAAGAAATTTGTAGTATTTGAATGGTATCAACAGCTCCTTTAAATGTAGCTTCATCAGAAATCTTGCTCCCAGTAAGACTGAGTACTCATCTGAAGTGTTTCTGAAGAATACAACTCCATCCAGCTTCAATTTACTACTAAAGATTATCAACAGGCATCTCACAAGAGGCAGGCACTTTTATCTTTCAAATGCAGTCCTTGCAGAGGATAGCCCACTGGAAGGGTGCCTGTCCTGCCAAATATCCAGCAGGGCACAGAAATTGAGCAAAGCCTCGTGCTCTGCACGCTCAGCAGGGTCAGGCAGCCCTGCCCTTGGCGCCTACTCCTCCATCCACTCAGCAGGAAAGGGCTCCATACCAGCAGCCCACGGTCTCGGGGGGACCACAGGTAGGAGCAGCAGGTATCTGTGGGGAATGCAGATGAAAGAAAAATTGACAGGATTAGGAGGGTGGAGGATCATAAGCTCAGGGCTGCAGGGTTTTGATTTATACAACAGCCTGGAAATATACATGAGCCTGACCCCTGCCTGTTGAGAGGTTCCCTCTGTGTACTTCTATGAAATGTGTAAGTGGGTGGCATTTTTCTTGGGTAAACTAAAACATCCTGAAAATAACTTTGTCCAGATGTCTGTTACGAATTTGCTGCACAGAACAGAGTAAATAATATGGAGAATATTAAAGAAAAGCACTATTTGACAGTGGCTTTGGAAATGCCTGCTGCTCTAAGTTCAAAAGGATCCCTGGTGCATTATGCCCTCTCACTATAGAAATCCTCCTACAAACTTCAAAACACTTCTAGACAGAGATAAGCCTGCTCTACAGATAAGGAATTGATTTGATTTTCCTTAAACTTCTGGTTAAATCAATGTGTGAAATGCACACATACTTAAAATCAGCAAGCTGCACTAAGCCAGGACCATCTGATGGGCACAAGTTAATGCTTAATAGGTAAACTGGGAGAAAACTGTCATTAAGCTGCAGGAGAGATTGCGGTACAGTTACCACCTGCATAACGAGAAGAGATCCAAGCTAGGAACATTTCAGACTGTTTTAGCCAACTTTGATGATACGATGCCCAATGAAACAGGCCTGCTGAAACTGAGCGAGTTCAAGATGCCCTTATCAACTGGCCACAGCTTCCGTTCTCACAGTGGCAAGACCATGTGCCAGCTGCTCCAACAACAATGCAGCAGCCAGAAACCAGAAGGGCCTGACGCCTTCAGCTGAGTACCAGCCACACACAGCAAAAGCTGTTCACACAGCCTGATGACCACAGCAAGAGCAGATGTCTGAACAGGACAGAGAGCAGCAACAGGAAAAATACGCTATTCGTCAGCTCTGAGCTGCCTGCTCCATTCTTAAGATTTATTGCTTTAACTAGTACCTTCAAAGACAGTTCTTGCTACATATCCGTGGCTTTCTGAACTACATTAACACAGAGATAACAGATCCTGGCACTCCGACAGGCCAACAACAACAACAAAAAGGCAGAGTATGCCCAGAGAAGCCTCTGTCCTCTGCTGCTTTGCCAACATTTTTTTAGCTATCACAAAGTGATGCAAATTGACAATACAAGCTCCTCTCGTAAACAGATTTAAAATGTATTTACAAATCAAAAAGGAAATTAAAAAAACTCAATTTTTCACTCGGTTTATTACACCTAAAGATTTGTGAAGTCACCTGACCATCTTACCAGCAATTCCCATTAGCTATACCCCACAGGCACGTCCTTAACGTATGTCAGGGCACCGTGCATATAACACATACATTGCTGCCCTACATCACACAAATCCACGCACAGGCGGGTGCTCAGATTCCAACCCAATACCTATTTATAACATTATATGCTAACAAAAATACTCGAGTCATTTTGAGTTAAATACCAAAGAACAAGAAAGTCTTCAAGTGCACGCAGCTGTTACGTGCATAGAGGCACTGCTCTATTTTTGACAGACACTGTCCTGGAACAGCGAGTGAATTAGCTTTCAACCTGAAGCTTACGACTGCAACTTACCAGCTAGTTCTGGAACAAGCTCACACTGAAAATATGCTTGAACAGCTATGGTTAACCAATAATCTTCAGAAACTGCGAGGAGTTTACAAGGGCTTAACAAGCACAAAATGACTTTTGAAAAAGGCCACAAAGACCAGCATTGGTTCTCCTTAAGCGCGTAATAAGGAAACCATGAGCGTAAAAGGGAGAAAGGATATCATAAATAATGATTACTCCATGTAGTAGTAGCTAGAAAGTCAAACAACTGCTTTGGGGGGTAGGGCAGGCAGCACAGTGCATCAAAGCAGCAACACCATCAGAAAATCAGCAATGCCATCAAGAGGAAAAGTTAATGACCCACTGTACAGAGGTCACTCATGCACATGTACCCTTGTGGTTTGTACACCTCTGGAACAGCAGAGACTGAAAATCTAACTGCAGCTGTACAGCCCAAAAGGACTGGAAACACAACATGCAGTGAGCCAACCCAGCACTTCACAGAGCTATATCCTCATGCACCAAGGAATGGAGAGGAAATGGGACAATAAAAATAAAACAGTACTAAAACTTCAGACTTCTGTCCACTTCAGACTGAGCCTCTGCAGCTACAGAGACGAAGAAGGGGACGTGGCTGAGCAGTGGTTCTCCCCTCTCACCCTCCAAATTACTGAAGCCAGAAAGATTCAGAGAAAATGTTTTCTTTCTTGTGTATGTTCTACTGAGGAAAATCAGTAAAGTTTTTGTATAAAATTGTCACAAGGAAGATTCCTGAAGGATAGAACAACATGTTTCTGATGGCAGAAACTGAACCTCATACTGAATATGCAAGGATAAAGGACAAAGAAAGCATGAGGGAAAAAAAAATGATATAGGAAACACAGATTTCTTACCTCTTATTCAAAATTTCATGGGCAAATTTTGAGATAATCAGTCCCTAACTGTTAAACTAAGGCTGTAGTTTGGCAAACCCATCAAGCTGGCATAAATTAGCACTGCTGTTGAAAGAAAGTCTCAGCATCTGCCAGTCCCCTGTGCCAGCACAAACATCCAAACACTGAACCAGGAGCACTTCTTTTGCCAGTTCATTTTTCAGATGGATCAGTTCCCCACACCAGTTCACAGGATGGCCATGTAAATACTTATGTGACTAATTTTTCAGCCTGAAGTGCTCCGTAAACTACTACTAAATCACAAGGAGATGGAAAAGCCGATAGGAGTCACAGGCAGTGCTCCCCACCCTCAGATACGTTATATTACTCTTCAGTTATGATCACTACACTAATATGTGCAGAGGGTTTTACTGTTATTTGTTATTGACAAGTGTACCCACATATGCACCTGCTCCTGGAGATCAATCTGTAGGGAAAACTTGGTACGTTGGTACCCACAAAAGCGTTTAATCTATCTTTTAATTTTCACTGGTCATAAACAAGTGTCTTTTCTGGACACCTTGCTTCTCAACTGGAAGACTGTTTGCATTTAGAAATAACAGTCCTTTGAGACCCAAAACACGAGAAAGGACAAATAAAACTGTACTCAGCTCAGAGCTTTAACCCAACAGGAATGTAAAGTCCGCGGGCTGCCCTAAGTATCCATGAATCACCACATAATCCTTTGCTGAACAGTACACATGTCTAGAAGAAAACGCAATTGCCAACAAAAACACCATCAGGAAGAAAAATCTTTAAGCTAAAGTATCTGTAAAACTCTATCAGGTTCAAGGAATTCAAGCAATTACTGAGAGACTGAGACCTACCCACTTTTTCTCCACAACTCAGTGGCTAATTCTGGTCTGTGCAAGCATCCATTACTAACAAACTAAATCAGCAAGTTTGCTACCCAGAAATAAATTAAATACAAGAGTGATGCAGAATGATCTCTAGAAACGGACATGCCACAGGCAGATTGACGGGAAGCTCTTCTCCTCCACAGCTGTTGCTCAGCTTTAACCACACCTTCCCTCTGCCGCACGTGCCAAGTTCTTATTCCCTACCTTTGATTTTCATCTGCCACCTTCCCACTGCACACATACCGTGACATCCTGCAGAGTAAGACCTGGTGGAAAGAACTCACAGAAGTCTTGCTCAGATTTCCGGCACGCTATTTTGAATGCTATCTGCAAAACTCAAGACTTATGTCTTCTCTTGCTCCCTCTGCCTCCGTTCAGTGCTACACCAGACAATGACAGCTTCAACAGCTGATTACTGCTTTTTTAGCTAAATTTCTCTGTCCTTGGTGACACTACCCAGCCTCTTTGTAGGAAAGCTGCTACACAAATGTTTCAATTAAAAAAAAAAAAAAAAAAAAAAGACTCCCAGTTTCTAGAACAGCTAACTGCAGGATATGAGAAATCCACTCACTGATAGAATTTATTTTCTAAAGGAGCATTACTAACTTAAGGATGTTACAGGACACAGTCAAAGCAGTCAAATCCAAAGCACTCAAGGACTTCAGAAAGCCCCAAGATGCTCTAGCACATAGCATCATTTTGAAAATTGACCAGTGCCCAGGAAATGACAAGCAGCAGATAAATATTTACAGTCAGGTCAACTTGTTTGAGATCAAGAACAGAAGTAATTCAGCAACTAAAAGAAAAAAGAAAAGCATTGGAGCAGGCTTGAACAGTATGCAGCCTATAAAGCACATTTTTAAGCTGCTGGTGGCTGAGGAGCAGTGGGTGTGCTGCCATAATGCAAGAGATAGGAGAGAGTTAAAACTGAGCTGTTCAAGTTTTAGCTCTTCTATCAGGCCACAAAGGAGTGGGAATGAAACAAAGCTAGAAGAACATAATGGCAATTGTCAAGCTGTCCAGGAACTCCCCCCTCAATAAAAGGGACAGGGCAGGGACAGGAGATGGGTAGTGTTGGGTGTGGGGAGAGCACAAGTAGGAACAGTTGATGGATCAGATGCTTCTTTATATGGTGATTAAGTCCCAGTCTGTAATTACTACCTCCCAGTATTACTGTAACACTAATAAAGGACACAACATTTCTGAATTGAAGTTTCAGCTAATAAGCAGAGCCCTCAATAAAGAGCAGAGAGTCACCTAGCAAAAAAAACCATTATAAAGCTTCCTTCTTATCAGCCTCTGTATAGAGAGGGAAGAAAAACCTCAGCTGAGTGAGATTCGGGTGAGCAGGTAGGCGAGCAACCCTCAGCAGCTATCTAGGACAGGATAGGCAGGAAACAGAAATATGTGCACGTACAAGTGCAGCAGCCGATAAGAGAAAGGGAAGAGAATTGAGGAGGAGATGGAAGAAGAAAAACCTGGAAAACAACAGGATGTTACTGAGCTAGAGTGTCAGTCGTGCAAGTGTATAGTCACTCCAAAAGCAGTTGGCTGTTTATACCTGTTTATACCTACTACCATGCAGACACCTCTCAGCATACAGAATGATCTACTGACAGCCCGGGCTAGGTAGGACAACATCAGCTAGCCAATTTTAGACAGTCTGGTTAGTTTAGAGAAATTCCAAATACAAAACCTCAGATTCCTCACACTTCACCTTATTTATTGTCCTTTTCCTTGCAGACTAGAATTAGAGAATGTGTATGGGTGTAAAATAGGCTCTTGTAAATCAATGAACTTTTTCCCCATAGACAGATTTACATAACGTCCCTCTCTTGGCCTGTATCTCAAGACTGCTTTTCCCTTTTTCATGAAGTATCCAGAATCAGTATAAGCAACAGCAAGTTCAATGGCATAACACCAGCAGCTATACAAGTTAAGCCAGAACTAAATGTGAAGTGATAACCTTCGTATTATCAATTCCATTTGATTTACTTCACACCATCAAAAACAATTACCCTTCCTTAAAACTTTTGATCAACAACCCATTTACCCCTGTGAAAGAATCCAGCTGCTAGTTAAAGCTCAGAGAACAGAACTCCAAGATTTTACAGGTATATTGATTAACAAAACATTTTTGAAGACACAGTCTAGAAAAAAAATGTTAATTCCAGCATGCTATGGAGCGGATTTATTTATGATTCATTCCCTCTAGTAGGATATGCCTGTTTACAGAGCTTGGACTAGATATGGTAAAGGTTAAAGATTCAATAAAGGCTCCTGTGACTGCTATGACATGATGCCAACCCTTGCACAACATTTGAAAACAAAGATAGTATTCTGAGACGACAGACTGCTGAACCCAACAAAAATATCATAAAGAACAGGCTGCAAGTGGTTTGGGGCTTTTGGGCTTGTTTCATATGTAAAAGTCTTTTTAACAAAAATAATAATAAGGAAGTTGGACTTTAAAAAAAGTCCATTCGGAACTGTCCCTACAAAATTGCCTTCTCAAAGCTGTAATAGTGCATGCTGGATTTCCCAGCATGTGAGGCCATGCTGGCCCCCACCCACACAGCTGCAGGGAGAGCACGGCCCCAGGGGCTGGCATTCTTCAGGTGCTGGGAATTACCCGTTTCACCCGTGGCACTGCATGTTGGCTCATTTAGCACCCCCAGTAAAACGGTACACCCAGTTCTCCATACACAAACTGAGTAAACCACAGAGTTGCAACATATGCATACAGGAGTAGTAAGATTATTTGGTAGAGTCTATGCATGCTGCATTTCTATCCATTTTGGTCCTATTACTTGAAGTAAAACCAGTAAAAATTAGTACTGCACAGGGACAGGTTCTGTTAAAAATTGCTGCTGTGAGTGCAAATCTAACATACTCATAAAGATTTGGAAATTGGCTGTATTTGGTTAAGCGAACTAAGCTGTGCACTTTACATGGTGAGCTAACAGAAAAGCTTTGGAGTGACTGCTGTGTAGTAGCAGCATCTCCACTGCATACTCATCTCTCCAGACAAGAACAAAACATATATACACTGCAGCTTCTGCAGGAATGAGACTAAACCTTGATCCAGAAAAAGCAGAGGCAAGAAACAACAAAAAAATAGGGCTTTCCCAATAACCCAGAGGTGTCACTATGTTTCCATCCTTCCAGAGCCAGGAGCTCTGACAGGAGGTGTCAAAGAAGCTCCTGTCCCTGGGCCCTACTCACTGTGGCAGAAGGGTGGAGGGAAAGTGGAGGCCTCTAAGGATGCATAAGAGAGGGTGGAAGTCAGTGCATCACTGCTACCCCTGCAGACAAACTACCAAGTCTGACTCTTCCACTGACAGTCCCTCTCACCAATACACCTTTGCGTATTTGTGAGCTCACTAGTAAATCTGTGGCAGTGATGGACAGATTTCCTTCTACTCTTGCTGAAGCTTTAGGAAACTGAGCTTTCCTGCAACACCACAAGCACTGACTGTGGGAGATAAGCAAGGGAACAGGAGAAGACGGAACGTAATGCATTTCTGTACCAGTGAGGAGCAAAGGGCTGCACCTGTTCTGATCCCTGGAAACACAGGGATTTATTTCAGCAAGTGAAAACCAAGCGGTGCTCAACAATCTCCACAACTGTACTGCCACTCTATGGAAATATGGAGCGTGCCGTATGAAGAGATTTTTTTTCCCCATCTAGACATTCCTTCTCAGCTAGCAGAAGTGTTGCTTTACTGGTTGGAGGTGCCACATACAGCAGCCCAAGAGTCACATATGTGATTCAGCATTGTAGGAAGGGACACTGGGAACTGCAGCCCTGGCACACGTTACTTCCAGCAGCACATCACTGTGCCGGCAGACAGCAGCAGCTCTCTTCTTTGCTGCACAAAACTGAAGCCCACAAGGCTACAGATGTTTGCAGCAGGTGAGTCCAAAGCACTGGCACCTTAAAGAATCATAAAGGCTGGAAAAGACCACTAAGAACATCCTGTCCAACCATCAGCCCAGCCCCCCATGCCCACTAACCACTTCCCTCAGTGCCACACACACGTGTTTCTGGAACACCTCCAGGGACAGTGACTCCACCACCCGCCTAGACAGCATGTGCCACTGCCTCACAGCTTTTTAGCTTAGAAAAATCTGAGTTAACACGGCTGGAGGAGAAATCCAGACCACGTTGGTGACAGTGTTAACAGAACACTGGTTCAACTGGCGGAACTCACAGATCGCATTTCAGAACAAAAAGAAGAAATGAAGAAGAGTTCCCCCCCACGTTCCTCTGCGGCAGGAGGTAAGTCAGCGCACCCGAACAGACCCGGGCTGTCTCTCGCCTCCCAGCTCTCCCCCTCCCACTCCCGTTTCCCACCAGCTGAGGCCCCGCAGCTGCACCAACAACAGCGCGTCTGTGCCCGGGCCGGCCGAGCCGGGCGCCCCTCGGCAGCTCACTGCCCGCCTTATACTTGAACAGAGGTAGCAAACTGTGAAGGGGCTGAAATGACAGTAATGAATATTCATCGCAGTCCTTCACGGAGGGTGCGATCTCACGCGGCGGACCTGAAGGGAATCACCAATCAGGCCGACACAACGGGGCTCGGTTCTGCGTCCTCTGCGCGCGGCCGCACGCAGCCGCCTCCGAGCAGCGCGGGGCCGCGGGCACGTGCTGCGGCGCTCGCGGAGACGCGCGGCGCGGGGCAGCGCACGCGCAGGCACCCGGCGGGGCGCGCGCACGTGCGCACCGGCGGCCACGTGCGCGCGGGCACGATCCCGCCCGGCCGGCGGCTCTCGGCCCGTCCCCACTCAGTCCCGCACTCACTTTCGTCCTGCCGTTGATGCGGTAGTTGCCCAGCTTGCCGTTGCAGTGGCGGATGAGATCGTCCATGCTGTTCATGAGCAGGCGGATGGTCTGGCAGCCGGGCTCCTTGCCCTCCACCCAGGTGATCTTGTCGCCGCGGATGTCCTTGGAGGAGTCGCTCTTCTGGCTGACCAGCTGCCCGTCGGTGAAGCGGCCGGTGTGATGCAGGGCTCGCACTTCTTGGGCCACCAGCCCGCCCAGCTCCTTGCCCAGGAAGTCGTCCACCACGCAGATGCCGTGCTTGTTCATGCAGGGCACGATGTACTCCAGCGCCAGCCGCTGAGGCACCAGCGACTTGGTCTGCCCGTTGGGGCGCAGCGCGGCCCCTCCGGGCCCCGCCTGCACGCCGCCCGGGTACAGGTTCGACTTGTCCCGGTACAGCAGCACCGCCTCCGCGGCGGGAGCCGAGGCCGGGGCCGCCGCCTCTCCGCCTCCGGCCGCCGCCGCCGCGACGCGGTCGTCGTCCGGCGGGGCGGCCTCGCCGGAGGGCTCGGGGCCCGACGCCGCTCCCTTCGCCGCCGCCTTATCCGGGCGGCCCGCGGCCCCGGCGCCGTGCGCGCCGCGTGCGCTGCGGGAGCCGTGGGCGCGGGGCGGCGGGGGCTGAGCGCCGCGAGGCTCCGCAGCGCCCCCTGCCGCGGCCGCCGCGCCTCCCCCGCGGCAGATGAGCTTGTGCTTCTTCCAGTCCTGCCGCTGGTGCTCCTTGCTGCAGTAGAAGGAGCTGCGGCAGCGCCCGCACCGCAGCAGGTTCTCCATCTTCCCGCACAGCTCGCAGTACTGCCGGTCCCGCTCGCTGCTGCCGCTGCCGCCGCCGCCTCCGCCGCCGCCGCTGCTCCCGCTGCCGCCGCCGCCGCCGCCCTGTCCGGCGCCGCCGCCGTTGTCATTCGCCATGGCGCTGGTGGTGCAGCCGCAGCCCCGCTCCGCCGCCGAGCGTTATGTAAGGAGGCGGGCGGGAGCGGCGCTACGCGGGCCCCCGCCCGGCCGCGCTGGGAGCAGCGCTCACTGCATCATGGCCGCCCGGCTCGCCGCGGCCCCCGCCGCCCTGCGCGTCCGCCGGCCCGCGGCCTCCCTCCCTGCTCCTCGGGGCGGCCAGGCGCTGGGCTGCCGCGGGGGCCCTCCCTGCGCCTTTAGCGCCGCTTCATCGCCGCCCCGCCAGCGGCGGCGGAGGGCCGAGGGGCGGGCGGGCGGCTGGCGCGATGCGCGGCCACTCTCCCGAGTGCGCGGCCCGGCGCGGCCGCCGCCTCTGCCTCTGCCCGCCGCGCCTCAGCGCCGTGTCGGGGCGAGGAGGAGGCGCCACGCTCGCGGCCCGCTCTGCACGTACGCCACTTCCAGCCCGCCAGCGCCGCCGGCGCGTCAGGCGGGCGGGGCCGCGCCGCCGGCGGGCGGGGCCGGGCCGGGCCGGGCCGGGCGAGCAGCGCCGCTCCGTGCCGCGCCGTGCAGAAGGCCGGGGAGGTCCGCCGTGCTGTGGAGCTGCTGGCGGGGCGGGGCTGGGAACCTCAGACCGAGCCCCTGCTCCCGGCGCTGGGAGCGGGTGGCACCGGCGTGCCGAGGGGCAGCGGGTGATGGAAGTTGGGCCGCGGGTCCGGTGGCAGCGGCCGAGCAGAGGGTCGGGTTTTGTCACTCCGTAGGCCCCCAAATAACCCGGCGGAGCAGGAGGCAGCGCCGGCACCGTCGTAAATAACGTGCGGCTTCTATTCGACCTAACCGGCCCTGACATACGCCGGTGTCAGGCGGTTTAAATAACGCAGCAGGAAGAGAGAGCAGGTGATGGGGCCGTGAAACCACGAGGAGCTGCCGTGAGTGGGACAAAGCCCCACAGGAAAAGGAAATGGGTTTGGCAGAGCAACGGGAGCTGCGGGGACCGCAGAGAAGAGACGCCATGGAGGGAAGCGAGTCCCGGCACTGTCACATCGGCTGTCAGCAGCCACGCGAGGAGCTCTGGGATGACGCGTGTGCTCTGATCCACCCAGCTTAGCTTGAGCCTTGCTGGCTTGCAGTAGATGTCAAGTAAATGCTGTGTATCCTGTACTTCTGTGGAGTACGACCCAACACACTGTGTCGAGGTGCAGCATTCAGCAAACTCGGCGCTAAGCTCTAGCAGCTGTCCTTCCTGGCTATGAGGTTCATCTGCACTGTGGCCCAGCAGGCAAGCGGAGCAGAAACCTTGGTTTGCTGAACTGGGCAGGGGCACTCAGCTGCTGTATGCCTCTTCTCAGGACAGAAATCCATCCTAAAGTCGGAGGGGGCCAGAGAAAGGAGGCAATGTGCAGACCTGGGAGTAGAAAAGCAAAATGAGTCCTTTGGTTAGTAATTGAAAATGAGCTGTGTGAATGTTCTGCTCATGCTCTGCCAAAGTCTCTTGTCATTTTGGGGAAATTGTTTGGGTTTTTTTTCAGCACTGAAGAACAGACACCCATATTGTTGCTCCTCACAGGTTGTTGTGAGGGCAAGGATTGTGAGGAGGCTTCATCTATGCAATTAAAGCAGCTCATTCTTATCATCTCTCTATATAGACCTAGATTTAAAATTAAGCAGGACTTGTAAGAATGTCAGGCACTGCTGGTACTATGTGAGGGCTGTAACAGGGAGAAACAAAGCACACCACGGCCACAAACATCCATCATATGCGCACAGAAAATGGAGAGGAAAACCAGGGTGGATTATGAGAAAGGCAGGAGGACTGAGAGGACAAGGTCATGTCATACCCATGAATCCAAAGTGAATGAGATCAGGAAGTGCCTAGGCCAACTGAAAAACAAACAAACAAACAAACAAAAAAACCCCCAACAAAATAACAACCACAAAACCTGAAAGAACTGGAAAAGCTGGGAACAAGAACCAGATAGGGCTACAGGTCAGTATTTGCTGTGTTCATTGCTCTTAAAGGAAGGAGAGCATAATAGTAAAGGCTGAAGGAAGTGGTTTAAAGTCAGGATTTGAGTCCAGAACATAATGTGGACAGATTCTTAATCCAAGTCTAATGGGAATTGCTCTTTACATCTGGGAATATGAGGTATGTCTGATTTTTCATTTGTTGTGTAGTCCTTCAGCAAACATCATGGAGATGAATGTCACAGACTCCATCATTCTATGAAACCATGAAACCAGTAAGAAAAGGACTAAGGTACAAATGTGGCATCAGGCTAAAACCTGATGATAGTTATTAATTCGTGGGCTAATTTGGCTTCAGAACTTCTTTGTTCTTTTTCTCTTTCCCACATGTCAATTAAATGTCTTAACTTTTACATTCGCTAATGTGCTGAACTACGTCAAGTTCTCTTGACATAACATGTTCCCAGCGTGGTCAGAAGAAATAACAAAACCCATTTTAAATATGTGAACCATTTGGCAGTGCTTCACCAGGGACACAAAACAAAGTAATAATGGTTGTATTCCAGTGACAAAACTGAAATAAAGTGTGGCGATGGTAGGGAAGTTCTGGAAAACAATGAGTATTTTTATCACAATCGTATCTACAACATGCTAGAAATGTTTTCCAAGCATATAAAGACTCTATTCATTGCCAGAGAGCTTGTTCTTTAAAAGACAGCGTAAGGGCAAAGTGTGACAGAAAGGAACATGCAGTATACAAAGCAAAATGACCACAGGATGGCTGCCAAAACTAAGGGGGAGGGCATTGCTTCCCCCCTTTTCTGCAGGTAATTCTTCACATGCTCCTGAATTTGACATTTCCAAACAGCTCATGTTTTTTGTGTCAGTGAGTGTTGGAAAATGGCTTGATTGGTGACTAGGTAATGATGAGACACTATTGATCCACAGAGAATGCAGATAAAAAGTTTTCAAAGCTGTACCAGTCCTCACAGGAGGGTGATGTGGGATAAAGTTAATGCAAGGTTGGAGTTGGGTTTTTTTTCTTTTTCTTTTTTTTTAATATAGATCTGATATGTTTATTAGAAATGCCTAAAAGAATAGGTCAGTCAGTGAATAGCTTTTCTGTTTTCATTGAGTAGTAATAATAGCAGCGTTTATATATCCTTGCAGGTACTCTATATATCTGGGGTTCTGCAGTGTTCAGGTTGTATAAGCAATCGAGAAGAATCTTTGAAGCCCAGGGAAAGAAGGGAGTGCAGAATAGCAACATGAGGGGCATCGAATTCACAGAACCAAATCATCTTAGAAATAAATGAATCCCATCTTCAGACAGTTTGCTGTCAACAAGATAAAAGTCCCTTAGGACTCAAGGCTGAGATTTTCACTGGTGCCAGAAACCACCTGAAGCTGCACAGAAGGTCCTGCAGCTGGGGACAGTGTGAGGCATTGGTCAGACAGGGATGTGGCTGTGATAGTGTCACTATTCAGGTTTAGGACATGTGGGCTTGTAGTACTTGCTCTTCCCTTCCAGACCACCTCACGTCAGCCTGCCTTATTCCACCTAAGCCGTTATTCCTTGTTCTCAACAGTGGCATTTTTCAGGCTCGCTTTTAATGCCAGCAAGTGAACTGTAACAGGTTTGCAGCTTTTCCAAATAAAACTAGAGAACTGCTTGTCTCTGTTGGATTCTCTTTAAGCTTACTTCCTTTCTAATCAGGACAAACTGTACAAAGTACACTCGCAGGGCTATGCAAGTATTCTTCTGTTGAATGCACACTTTTCCTGAGGTACTCAAAGGGTTAGCACAGTTTATTCATCTCTAAAACACTGCCCCCATTTCTGCAAAGCTAGGGAGGGTTCATCTAGGAGAGATGGTGCCAAGCACTGAGGATTACTGACAGGCTCTGCTAGCGCTGACCCCAATGGAAAAGCACACCTAGTTTTGTGCTGTGTTGTCTGGGCATTTTGAGGCACTCTGCAGCCTGCACAACCCCTGCTATACCCAGAGATTGGTACATTGTTGGTGTGGTTACTGACCCCAACAAGCACAAGGTGCCCCTGTACTGTGCTGTGCACACGCTCCTCAGCACAGTTGTCAGGTGGCACAGCCCTTGGGATAGCAGAGAACCAAGCTCAGGGCCCTGGAGATAAACACAGCACTCTGGAGTCACACTGCATCCAGCTTATTGCTTGTTGACACCATCGCAGAGCTTCCCTAAACTCGTCTTGCTGAAATTAAAGTAACAGAATACTTTGGTTGTTTATCACTGAATATCATAATGTTGTATTGTTTAAAGGGAAAAACCTTTCATTATAATCTGAGATTATAAGGGTTGGGCTAAATTACAAGGAGAAGTATTCTCAATTACATTGTGTAAGCCTGGATAGCTCAGTGTTTAATACTGCGGGATTCCTCCAGGCTCTTCAGCTGAAATTGTTTGCTCTGTCCTTGAATCGTTTGACACGATATGCCTTTACTCCCCTGGGAACAAAGCCTGTTTTTATTACACCAACAATACAGGTGGGGTTGATCAAGAGAGATTTATGCAGATTACCATGTTTGACTGCTTTAATTATTTTATTCATATTTAAAGAAAGTGAGTTAGTCTAGTGAGTTACAATATAAGACAATGCTCTATATCTATAAGGTGATGGGAATGCAGGAGAGCTTATAAAAAGCTCAAGACTGTCACATTTGTCCTCATTTTAAATTTTGTACTGTGAAAAGTTCAAAAGCTTTTTCCACATTCTTTGTGAAGTTTTTCTCAAGTGGGGGTATTTCTGGCTCTGGTTAGAAAAGAGCTCCCTGACTTGCTAAAAATTGACAATTATGTACATTTTTTGTCTCAAACTTAAGCAAGCCTGCAGGCCCTGGGGGTGCTTAAAGTCCAGTTATGGACAGAAGATTTGTTTTAAAGAACATTTTTTAAACACTATTTGAAGTCCACGCTCTGATAGAGTGATAAGCAGTTCTGAAAAAAGAAAAAAGAATTCCTGCTTTATCTTTATATAGGTCATATTTATCTTAACTGTTCCAGAAGTTTTTTGTGATTTTGATACAGACAAGTCTTCTGGCTTTTCAACAAGGAACTCAGATGCAAGGAAAGTCTCTTTGGTGTTTCAGAGGGTCACAAACATTACATGACCTTTTTACTTTGCATCTGATATGTGCTTCCTGCCCCTGTGTCATCGTGGCTCAGCATCGTGACATGCTGAAAGATCATCAAGGTGGAAACAATGCAGAGCAGTGTTAGGATGATGTGGCCTGCCATGATAATTTGGTGTGTTCCTGATGTATTGCACATCATATTTTCTCTTTCCTCTTCTTCCAGCAGCCAGGCACGTAGTTCTCTCTTCTGCCAGTGGCTTACCTTGTACTTGGAAAAGAGAACAGCGACAGCTGGAGTGCTGGCAAGAAGGACAGTTTGCTTCCTGGGCCTTGGTTTGGAATCTTGAGAGAGCCTCAGCCCATGGGTGGGCTGAGTGTATCCTGCTATTTAACATGTTACAGTCTCAGTATTTTTCTCCTGATGGCCCAAAAGCTATTATCCAGAGCGCTCGAGAGGAGCTCAAGAACTGTTCCTGAAGCCAAGAAGATGTGCTTTTATTAAAGGACCAGACATCTTAGCTTTGAATGAAGATGCAGTTTCTTTTCCCTTTCTCCAGCTGGCTAGCACAATTTTTGATACTTCCAGAATCTGTTTCTTGTGAAGACTCTTGTTCTAGTGAGAGAGATTCTAAGAAAAGAAAAAGCCTAGGACATTTGCTGCTGCAAAAAGAGAAACCTGTCTTGGTAATTTAAGAGAGGAAGGAAAGGATAACAGTGAGGGAGTTTTTGAACTGACAACACTGCCCAGGCATTATTTCTCAAGAGATATTGTATATATATATATATATATATATATATATTTTCTTTTTGGATAAAACTATTTCTCAAGAATGAGCAGAAGCTTAATTTCTGTTTGTTTTCTATGTGAACAATGGTGTCCTCCCTTTCTGTTGATCAATGGGAATATAATATAGTTGTGTTTCATTAAACTACTGAGCTTGCTTGCACATCAGTCCTGAAGAGCTTACTTTTTTCAGGGCTGCCTGAATACATGTTCATATGCATAAGCTTTGTGAGCCCCAGAGAGTCAGCACAGTCTAGGTGAGTTCCACGCAGCTCACACTCCGTTTCCATTTCTCCCAGGACAGTACCAGTGTGTTCCCATTGCATGTCAGAGTACAGCATCTTACTGCTCTCCTACATTGCCCAACCTCACTGCCCCACACCATTCCAAGGGCTTTTTGATGCCTTTTTCCTGCATTTCCATCCTTCCCAAAGATACAGACTTATTCCATGGGATTCTATTTGCTGACAGTGCTCTTGTGCCCCTTTCCAATATTTTCTTTGGTTTTGCTACATTTAAGTCAGGGTGCTGAGCTGCTGGCCACCAAAAGAAGTGGTTGTGTGCCTTTCAGCAGCATGCTTCTTTACCTTTCCTTGCCTTAGCACCATGATTGTCTAGCCCTTGGTGAGTCAGTTCAAGAGAATAGTTTTCTGATGGATTAACAAGTTGGGTCGGCTTACCATGTGGTTTGATGTGGTGCAAGAGAGGGTGTGGACCCACAGGGCCAGGAGTCAGGGAGGGAAAGCTGGACCACCCAAGTCAGAGCAGTAAGCTGACTCAGTTGCATTAGGTAGCTTCACCCTTTTTTACTTCACTTTATAGAACCTGACCCATTTCTACTCTATCAGACAGAAGCCTTTCCATGTGACCTGTTAAAACTGTATGGAGAGAATTAGCAGATCCAAGGTGCTGGATATTGTTGTATACCTGGACAGCTGATTCTTCTACCTAAGGGTATGGGGAGTGGCGTTTTCTGCTGTTAGCTCCATGAACAGCATGCCGAGAACTCAAATGTTGGAGGTTATTTTTCAGATTTTAGTAGATTAAAAGGTCTGTTTGTTGATTAGAATAGTTCTTAATACTCCAGAACTGGACAGATGGGGAAATGAAAATTGTGATGCGTATCAACACCCAATATGATGGTGCTCCTGCATCTCCTTGTCTTCTGTGCTGACGAGCATAACCCTCTGTATGAATACTGAGGCTAATATCAAAGTAGGAAACTTTAGCATGTTTTAAAGTACTTTCCAAGCAACTTAACTTATACCAACTACAGATATTTGCTAAAAGATCTGAGCCAATGCTGTTCATTTCATCTAGTTAAATGGACATTCAGTTGGCACAGTACTGTTAATGAGTAGTAAAACATAATGCTGGAATTCTATTGATATTTATAAAATTGTGCCTAAATATTAGGTCCCAGAAAATTAAACTTAACAGGAGTTCCTGCAAACAGACAGCTGAATTATTAACATCTTTGTTTTGCTCTTGGAGTAATAGTACAAGTTACTGAACTGTAATTAGGGCTGGGCTGCATCTGAGTCTTCTTATCATGCTGCATCAGTTTGTCCCTGTTGGAAGTATTACCCCTGAACCTGTTCCTTGCTTACCCAGCCAGCCAATTAGTCACCTAGAGATAAGGTGGCATTTATTGGTAGTAGAAGAATGGCCTTTCATTTGTGCAGAAGCAAAAAATAGGTCAACAAGCAAGTTACACATTCTTCATACACCCATAGCTCAATAGAATCAGAGAATCATCGGATTGCTCATGTTGGAAAAGACCTTAAAGATCATCAAGTCCAACTGCAAGTTATAATGCTTATCTCTCCAAGGCACAGATTTCCTTTTTTTTTTTTTTTTTTTTTTTTTCCCCTTATTGTTTTAATATATTTTCCTCATGGCATTATTCTTTCTTTTGGTTATTGTTGATTTTGTTCTGTTTTGTTTTTCTTTTTAAACTTCATACTATCTAGTGCTAGGACCATGCTTTGCAGTTTTCATTTAAAGAGGTTCCTAGAAAGGTTCCTCAGGTCAGTTTCCTCATTGGGATATAGAAGATTTCACTGGAGGGAATAGGCAGAGAGAATAGATAAACTGTCCTCACCTATTTACTGAATTGTAAGCGTTGTTGAAATTCAGGTGGGAGGCAAAGCTCCTCCCTTCTGCAAACAGTAAAAGCCATGTGCTGCAGGCAGAAGTAGCTGAGGACCTTTATTTTTATGTCATTTTATTTTTTAAACAAACAGCAACTTATCATTGTGAGAGCCAGATGTAGCTAGCTCATATACACACAAAGGCTTGTGTGTTTGCAGATATACCTATTCGCTGTATCCAGACTGGTTGGTAGCTTATTTTAGACCATTTATCCCCTATTTTAAAGAATATTCTGCATTTCAGTAAAAGAAATGCTGAATCATATATTTGTAGAGCAACATTTCTTTTAATTGAACCTTACTTTTGATTTTAAAATATCAGTCTCAGAAAAAGCTATAGCATGAAGCTAAAAATTCTCACTTCGTATTACCTTAAGATAGTGCCGGATCACAGACCTAGAATAAAAAATATTTGAGATTGTGGGGTCATGCTAGAGAGTCTAATTCTCATTTCTAATCCAGATGTGGAAGAGCATATAAAGAAGAAGACTGAAGGTTCATCAATGTGGTATATAGCACCAAATGTCTGCCCTGTGCACTTGTGTACTGCAGGGGTCTTATGAATGCTATTTCAGGTTGGATATTAGGAAAAAATTATCCTCAGCAGGAGTGGTGAGGCAGTGGCACAGGCTGCCCAGGCAGATGATGAGGTGGTGCCATGCTGCTTGGAAGAGTGCTTTGAGTGTAGCCTTCATCACTGCATTCGTGTAGAAAATGTTCAATTGCTCGGATGGGCTATCCTGTGTGAGATAATATGCTGACTGAGTAACCACAAATGCAGCTCTAGAGAACATTCCTGGGGCAGAACACTTGAAACTTTGTTTCTAAAAGATATGTAAATATAGGAAGCAACCAGCTGACTGCTGCAGAGGCTGGGAAAAAATGTCCTGCTACCACCCATTCCATTAACATAGGTTTCTTTATGGGGACAGCAGATTAAGAAGTCTTGTCTTACCAAACATAGCCACACTATGTTTTCCAAGATTTATCTACAATTTAGACATGGACAAAAATTTATTCAGGTCAAACACTGTGTGGTATTTTCAAAAGAAATAACTTTACAATGTGATTAAAAAAAAATTGAGTATGGCTTCTGACACCTCGGCATCATGGAAATATCAATCTCTGTTGTTATACTTTTGAAAGAATCTATTGTCTGTTTGATTATCTGGGGGAAGGTCTAAAAATACAGGAAAGACACTTGCTTTTCTCAAAATGCTGTGCTTTGGAAACCAACAGTGCTAGTTTGGGAGACAGAATTCTGACTGTGGAAGAAGGAAAAAGTAAAACCAATCATTTTCCTGCTCACGGACTGCATATTGAACAAACTGAATTGCAAAGTTATTATTTGAGCTCAAAAAGCACTGGTACATAATCTTTAAGCCTTTTTTTCTTCCTGCCTGCATGGTTTTAGCATTAAGCAAGGTCTTCATTTTTTTAGAAAAATATGGATATGATACATGTAGGAGCACTGAGACGTTGCCCTGCAAAAAAGTCGTCTCTCTGCCCCGCTCCAAGTGTCATCCAGATACAAGTTATTTAGAGGTGTTGGAGATGTGCTTTGTGTGTCAGAACACCAAGTGTTGTGCTTCTTTCAGTGTGCTAAGTATTGATGGTAGTGTTTTGAAATCAAAACAACTTGATCTTACATGTGCTGGAGTATGATAGTATGTGCTGATTACATGGCAAATTACAAGGAAAACAACAACTAAGAACAAATAACTTGGTTCAATGTATGGCTTCTTAGTACACTGTGACAAAATAAGAAAACAATGGAAAGGGATTTCATGCAGTATTGTGTATTAGCTCCCAAACCCTTCCCTTTGCTTTTTATTGAGGGAGCAAAATGACCCTACTCTACTCCATACGAGAGCAGGCTGATTTTTTTTTCTTTCTGGAAACATGAAGCCCTAATGAAGGTCTACATCTTAACTAAAGCCTCACCCATGTTTGTCAAGAGCTTCTTGTGAGAGGAGGTGTTCTTGGACATACGTAGACTTTGAGTTCTGGTTTTTGCTATTTCTCAAGATGTGTGGTTCCTTGTCTACTGCAATCTGAAATGCCAGAGTGGGAAGAGTTTTCTTTATGTAAACAAGACTGTTTACATGCATGGGGAAGCAATCACCCTGAAGTTAGGGTAATCCCTCTGAGCACAGAAACCTTAAGGCTGTACTTTTTAAAGTGGTGCACACATAGTGGAGACACGTATGGTTGTTTTCAGAATGTTTGTTACTGTTTTACTAAGTGCTGAAGTACGCTCAGAAGTTTGGCTGGCTACACACTGTGTTGGTGTGAGAGTGCCTGAGAAGGAAGGGAGAGGCCAGAACCTGCTTCTAAGTGGTTTATTGACTATTAAACTCTTTTAGCCAGATAAAAGCAACAGCAAATAACCCGATACATGCATTACGACAGTACACCGTCTCAGCATCTCCCTCCCTGATCGTGTTTCCTATCTAGGTCACTGTGCAGTATGAGGCCGTTGGTTTACCAGATAAAGTTTCTGCATGGTGACCCAGACACAGCAATGATAGGCACATTTTCACGCTCTATATGCAAACCACCAATGTTCTGAGCCTATTCCTGGCACGTATCTCACCTTCTTCCTGGCTGTTTCAGTGCTTGGTGCAGCTTGCCCAGCCCTACAGACAGAGTTGGCTATACTGGCTTTTGAACAGCTTTGGAGATAGAGCCATCTTGCCATCAGCCTGTTACACAAATTCCATTACTATCCTGCACTGCTGTGTAATTAAATATCCTTCTGCTAGGCATACTCTGGTTTAACGAGTTTTGTGAGTCATGGCACGAAACTGAGAGTCCCCAAAAGCAAGAATGGGCACAAACACCCCTTTGATAGTCATCTTATTTAGAGAGAATAAGATGGCTGTCTGTCCAAGGCAGTGAACACCAGATCTCCTCGGATCCCTTGTCAGAGTGTCTCAAGCTGGTGTACACCAAGATATGCAAAGAAAGTGATTTTGCAGGTCTGAATTAAATGAAGATTTGTAGTATAGATGCTTGCAAGGAAGTGGTTTGGTGTGCAGCACATTGGTTTGAGAGTGCTTGAGAAGGAAGGAAGAGGTGAGGACTTGAAGATGCAGGTGTTTCTTCTCACTAACTGAAACGTGAACCTGTCTCCACCACAGGACACTATTACGTGTGCAAGGAGAGTATTTCTCCTCTCTGTTGCATAGGCCTGGCAACCAAGGTTTCAGCATGTAAAGCAGCACCGAACCCACTTATTACTAGCTGCAGGAAATATGGTGCATGAAAGCAGCTGGAGCAAGAAGGCTGCTCAGTGGCACTGCTCTGGTCCTGGCTGAGTCAGTGGAGAGACTGCTGTGCAAGCCCAGGTCTCCCCAAACCACTGTGCTTTCACACCTCATTTCAGCAGGGAGGGACTGTGCCCCAGCAGTGTTTGCCAGGCAGTACAGTTTTGCCTCCAGCATCGAGATATGTGCCAGCTTTAGAGGAAAAGGCCAATTCAAGAGGCTGTTGTCTTACTGCAGGCCTCATTTGGTGGCTGTCCTAATCCATCAGCATGCAAGAACAGCACATGAACTGCTTTGCAAAGACTTGCCAACCTGAGACTCGTGTGACTTGCAAAAAAGCAGTGGGATTCACACACAGCCTTCTCCTCTAGAAGAAAGAGGTTTCCTGCTTCTCCCCTTTTCAGCCCTCCAGGCGGTTCTAGAAGTTGCCATGAAAGCAGATGCTTGAGGTGCTGGCAGTAAAGAGCAGCCTGTGTGAGCAGGAATCGTGCTCTGTAGGTGAGAAGGTCTAGCATACAGCACCTTTGGTTTGCACATCCCAGGAAAAATGAAAACACAGTAAATAAAACTGTGCTTTCTTTGGCTCAGGTGGCTGGAGTTTGTGATGACACATGATGTAGTGTAATTAACATTTCATTTCTCCTGTGAGCTGTGAAGTTCATGCTGATTTTCTGTATCTCATGACTTTCTCAGTGTCTACAGGCTTGAGCTCTGATCTCTTTTTAATCCCTGGTATCCATGCTATTTTTAATCTTGCAGACTATTTTTGGTTAATATATACAAGACATTGTCTATTTTTAGCTAGCCAAAGCAGCATCCTTTCTCTGGCTGTGAGACCCCCGCATGCATGTGAATAAATGTGAGGGGCTTTCTTTGCTTGCCCTTTGATCAACCTTTTCCACTAACACCCTGATCTTGGTAGGAGAAGTGCGCATCCCACATGTGTTATGGATAAATGTAGTGTTCTGTATGAGCAAGTTGTCTTTCTGCAAAACTAGAGGGGTTCTAATGGGACCACACCCCTAAGAACTCAGTATGAACTGCTGACGCGGTTGCTTGTCCCTAAGTCCACCTTTCTGTGTGCCATGTCTCCATGGCTGTCCCACAGAGAACACAAACCACTCCCATGGTGGAGCAGGGAGCCCTACGGCAAGGCAGCATAGGGTGCCTGAAGAGCTGTCATTAAAGTCCTTCAGCCTGCAGCTTAATTGCTGTGAGCTCCAAGTGGCCCCAGGAAGCTGGTCGTCCTGGGAAGGCTCAAGGCCAAGTGACCTGGTTTTCTCTGGTATAATCCATGTCTGGCCACTGAGAAACTATCTGCACCTTCAGAAAGCTCAGAGCCTTCTTCCCTAGCAGAGTACCTGCTTGGAGCATGCAGAGATTCCTTCTCACTCACCAGTAATCCTCTCTGCTGCGATGCTGTGCATCTCAGTTTGGGATTTATTGTAAGCAACAATACAGCACTGATCTGTACTTTTTCTAAGGTGCATGCTGTACATACGAAAATACCATAATGCTGCTTTCAACAAGCACAGATTGAGTTTCCCCTGATTTTAACCATCAGACACAGCTGCTTGTCTTTGCTTTCCAAAACCTTCCAATCCCATCTTTGAGGAGACATTGACACCAATCCCTGCCTGTACTTCTTCAGCTTCATCCCTGCAACTTCATGTTCTATATCACATTGGCTTTGCAGGAGATGCTTTCCTTTCCCTTTCCAAAACCTCCTTCAACCAGTCCACAGCAACACTGATGATGGCCTTGCTCTTGGTCTGGCCTGGCAGTGACAACAGTGACAGTGCCATAGTGATACAAACCACAGCAGTTGTGTATTGCTAAATGGCTGTGATACCAAGCAGTATCACATACAGAATATTGCTTAATTTCTCTGCTCTAATTTCAGGGCTCTGCCAATATTATTTTTTATTATTTATTATTTTTTATATTTTTTTGTGACTTCTGTATTCTTGACATCACACCGTATTTGCATTGCAGATTAAGCTAGGGCATCAATCTATTCTTTTTTCTTTCTTTTTTTTTTTTTTTTAAGATGACAGTTTATTTATCCCCCAGACCATGTTTTAATGTTAGTGTTGTACAAAATACAGCAATTATTTAGACATTTTAGCTTGTCTATGATAGAAAATGGTACTGTCGTAACAATGCAGAATTGGTCATCCCAACCTCTTATGCAGACAGTAAGGAAACGTATTATAATAGAATAGTGTTCCCAAGTAATAACTGAAAGAAATTTAACAGCGTAGGTCACCTTTCTATCATCAAAAGTAGAGCTTTTGCCAGTATAAACTAGTTTGGTTACAAAACATCACAGTTCTGACAGTAATTATTATACCAGGAAAACTTGTAGATCCGGACTGCCTACAAAAACATGACTGCAGCAGCCACTGATATCCCGAGGACTCATTATGCCAAAGTAGAGTCCAGTTGTAACTCCAGATTTCATTGAGAGTTATTCCAAGAATGACTTTGACCCACTGGATTGGATTCTTCTTCAAAATAGGAGAGTAAAATGCGCTTCTAGTAAAATGACATGTTCTGGGAAATATGTAAAAAACATTTATTCATTTGTTTGTTTGTTTGTTTGTTTATTTCAGTTGAGGAAGGGACTATGGGGTGAAAATGAGTCACTTGTGAACCGTAGGAATTCTGCCACTCTATGAATACTCAGTCTCCCACAAGTGTGCTGCTCTGAGTGTTGTGCAGCTCCAAGTGGCCTCTTTTTTCCCTCCTAGATAGTGCAGCCAGGTCTCCTGGCAAATAAAATGGCTAAACAGAACTTTTTTTAGCTTGATAAATATATCTGCTGTGAAGGTATCACGCAACATGTGCGGATCCAAATGGGGCTGAGGTGCGGGCCAGCACTGAACAGCTCAGGACTTAGACAGTCACATGCTCGGCAGGAGGAACTTGCTCCCAACGAGCACGTAAGCAATGGAAACTTACAGCACGTAGGGCACAGCAGCTCTAATCCCTCTCAGCTACACAGGCTCCCAGCCCTCTGCTTTGGTTTCTACAAGCGCTCAGGTGGCTCTGTGCGGGGTGTGCAAGGTTACCTGCTGAGGCAGACCAATGTCAGCCCCATGAGTTCCCCCCTTTGTGGATCTTATCTGGGCTTTGTTGGATCCGCTCTGCTGCCCTGTGGATTTGCTAAGCTTGGCAGAAGAATAAAAGCACTGCCAACTTGTTGACAGGGAAAATGGAGCTTCTTCTGGATACTGAGATGCCAAGGTACAAGGAACGCTAACATGAATCAAGCTTGACTCTCACCATCGCAAAGGAAGCAGCTGGGAAGCAGTGATGGCTTTTCTACATACTGTAGCAAGGCTAGGTAGCAATGCTGCAAGAGAGGCTGTGATAGGACAGGACTATCCCTGCTCCCACCTCTGCTACCTCCGTCTCCTCCTCCAGTGGCAGTAAGACAGTGTGTCCAATGTCCCAATGCTCTGTTTGGCCATTTTCATCTTCTGTGAGGGGTATAAGCAGTTCCCAGCCCTCACCTTTTACCAAAGGAGTAGCAAAAGCCAGCCACAGTAGGAAGTGAGACTGAGACTCTGCTGCTGCAGGACTTGACCCATGCACACAGGTTTCAACTCCTTTGTCTGCTTTCCTAAAGCACTGCAAGGTTTATGTATTTCGGTATCTATCCTATGCACACATTAGTCATTTGTTAAAAGGCTGCTGGATATTCCCCTTCTTTATCTGTCGCACTGAACTGCTGTTTATCCAATTTTGGCATTTGGAAAAATCTTGTCACCAAAATTACCTTAGCAGAAGGTGAAAGTGAGCATGGAGGAAACAAGGACAACTCCATTTATTCCATGTGGATAGATTACTTGTTCTTTTCCTATGGAACAACTGTGGATGTTTTCCTTAGGAAAAAAAAAAAATAAATAAAAGAGAGAGAAAAAAAAAATTAAAAGAAAACTCCAAGCCCCTCTGGCTAACAACCAACTTCAACTGCACCAGCTCTGCCCAGCTGTGTGCATGTCACTGAGTGCTGCCCCACAGAGAGGGCACATTTCAGCTACTTTGCTCTTTGGGATTAACTGTCCCTTCCATCAGGTTGGCCCGGACAAACAGTGCTGTTGATCATGTAGTGCAAATCTTCCTGAGAAAGACTCTAAGGCTATTGATTACAAAAGACAGCCATTACACAACATGATTCAACCCCTACATGTTGCAGACAGTTGCTGTAACAGATAGGAAATGTTTATTGATCACAGCCAGATATGAAAATACACATCCTTTACACTAACTGATGTTTAATATCTAGTGTAGAAAGATCAAAGTCACCTTTATGCCACGTGGGGGAAAGATCTCTGCCAGAATGTGAGAGGACGTACATTATCTAACATCCTACTGTGCACATAATGGCTAAGAACAGTCAGGAGGAGAATGTGCAATGCTTCTGCTTGTGAAATGCAGTGCCTGAGAAGCAGAAGGGCGTGGATTTACTCCCACCTCATGCTCAGTGCCTAAATGAAGGATCAGTGTCAGGAGCAGAGTCTCTCTTTGAGTGAGCTGTTCAGATTTTAGGAGGAAGAAGTTGCTTTCTGCAGGCATCTCCCTTCCAGGCACAGCAGAAGACCAGCCACCAGGGATGAGTCCAGCTGCAGTGAGGAGGCAGAGGGAAGACACTGCTGGTTGTTTGGGGCCATTGACAAGGATGAGGGATACCATGAAATGATGAGCTTAGGATTCCTCTGTCAAGTGGGTAAGACTGCAGCCAGCAAAAGTCAGCGTGCACAGCAGACCTGTTATCTCCAGCCCAGAGGTGCGTGCGGGAGAAAGGTTGTGCTGGGACAGCCACTGTGAGATAAGAACCTACTATGATCCCAACCCTGAAGCTATGCTGATTAACACGAGGATGAAAATAGCCTTTGGAGGTTTTACGCTCATGAAAGGTCAGCCAGACTAGGACATCAGGACCAGTGTTTAAAGGAGTGGGAGAAATAGCACCTTTTGTCCCTGAGCGCTTGACTTCTGCTCTAAAAATAGACTTCTGAACTATTTATTGGCACGACTGTGTGTCCCCTCTGCCTAGAAGCAGGTTTACCACTGAATGCTGTCACCATTCATATGGGTATCAGAGGGTTTTGAGGAGCCCTGGGCTCTAGCCAGGCTTACATTCTATTGACAGAGAATTTGAAACACAGCCCTGTCCCACATCCACTGCTCTCAACGTATTTGTTCTCAATCCATCCCTTGTGAATTCTCCTCACAAAGACACATCAGATCTGAATGCCCACAGTGACCTAAGCCCAGAGCTGCCTCCACAGCAGCACAGCTCACACCTTGGCAAACAAAAATATTCTGTGCAACTCCTCAGAACAAAGGTATGCTCTCTCTTTCCCAGCAGTGACAGCTCTCACTGGGGCAGAGGGATGCCCTGCAGCTGCCCACTCCTTCACTGAACACAGAAGCAGCAGCAGAGGAGGAGGAGGGAGGGTGAAGGGTTGACTTCAGAAAGGGTTTGCAGTCATTTTGGTTGTGGCAAGGCCAGAACTGCACTGGAGAGGTGGACAATTTGGTAAGTCCAGCTTGGCCAGCAGTGCCAAGATGACATGGGGTGTTTTTCTAAGGACACCCTTGAGCTTGTGGGGTAGGCCAGCTGAGTGCCAAAGCAGTTGAGGTAAAAGTGAGCACTGCTGTGAGCACATGGACAAACCCACTCCTCAGGAGACAATCAATGGGGCCTGATGCTTTCCAGCTGTGTGGGCTCGACAGGCAGCGCTCACAGCCCACAGCCCCGCATGGACCACGCTCTCCTCTGCCTATTCCAAGCATGGGCCTGGATGTTTGTAAACAAAGCAGAGCACTGTGTGATCTGCATTAACACCTGGCTGCCCACAATGGCCAATATATTGTTTTTTAGGTAGTTGGGTCTAGAAAAGATCACATTAAACTTTACAAAACACATATTTCTTTCTCCTGATGGTAGCTGACCCACCACAGACGTATATCCACAGCATGGACAATGAATGGTAGCTGCACACCTTCTTTCCCTTCTGCCTCTTGCTCTCCCTCTCTCTGTGATCTATGTGTGTTGTTCTGGCACAGACCCTTTGTGTATTCCAGCCAGGACTGCTGCTCGCTCCACAAACCCTTGTGTCACTAAGGTCAAGAGCATGGGAAGAGAGGCGAGCACAGCACGGGGCATCTCAGCAGGCTGCCTTCACAGCCTGGTTCTTCCCTCTTTCTTGGCAGAGGAAGCACCTGGGCTAGAGAAATAAGCCATTTAACAACCACTGAAGATCAAAATGAAGAGCACTTTTGGAAACTGGCAAGTGTTAAGCAATGCCTGAGGCAGCAGGAGAAATAGAAAAGGGTTTTGTATTTTGTACGTCATTCTGGAGAAAAGGGAGTGACCTTCCTTGAGGGCTGGGAGACAGAGGTTCAAAGATTTGCCTCATTGCCTGTGCAATCAGTGAGGCACCTGCTTGTGTAAGATCAAAGCCCAGGAATGCCACACTGGGTCACAAGAGAACAGAGGTGGGAAAGGCCCTCTCAGATCGCTGAGCCTGGTGCCCTCAATCACTGCAGGCAGCGGTGTGGCACAGGCCCCTTAGAAACTAGCTACAGCTTCTACTGAACATTGGTAGTATTTGTTTGCTGCTGTCTCCTTGTGTGAGATGCCTGTTTTTTCATGCCTAAGATAACTAGGAACTTTCCTCTAATTTCAGGGCTGGTTTGCAGTCAGATGTTTTTGTGTTGTACTGTCCTTCAAGTTGAATAGTTTGTCTTTCCATACCCTGTTATTTAAGGAGAGAAATTATAAGCTCTCTCGCCCTCTGTTTTGCTGAAATTCTTTCAGTGTCTCACAAGAGAAGCTGTCTAATCCATGTAATTTTCCTGCGCATCTCTTCACAGTGCCTCCTGTAGTTTGAGGGTTTTCTGATCGTATTATGTAGCTAACTGGAACTCATACAGTATTCCAGACAGAGTTTCTCCTGTGGCTTTTTTACAGTGATATCAGCATCATTTATGTCCTTTTCTTTCTAACTAACTGTATGTCCCAAGATTGGATTTATCCTTTTTTTTCTTTTTTTTAATGGCTGTGTTGCTCTGGGGGCTCACAGTCATCGTGTTCTCATCAGGTTATCTTCTGGATTCAAATTCACCTCTTCAGATATTTCAAGTCCTGTTTGTTGCACATGTTCTTTTTCTTTGTTCCCTCATCTATGATTTTTACTACAGCATTTCACTCTGTTTGCATAACTTAAGCACTTAGGAACCTCTCCCTGTGATATCCATAGCTGCTTGAGTACTGGTGACACCCTCCAGCTTTCTGCCATTGACAGATTTCATCACACATCAGTCCAGTTTCATAACACTTCTGTATTATGTTACTCTTTATTATTATTATTATTATTATTATATTTAAATTGTTCGTAAAGTATTAAAAAAACCTGAACTGATCTTTGTGAAACCCTCTGATTTCAGCACGAGACATTTTGAACATTACTTATCTTCCTCCTCCCTTCAGGCAGTTCCTCATCCTTTATGATTTGTCTGCTAACCTCCAGCTTCTCCAGTTTGCCTTTTGATTATATAAGCAATGGCACTGAATCAAATGCTTTATTCAAGTCCAATTGCTGATATCTACCATGCTTCCTTTGCCTGAGAGATTGGCTTATCACATTTGGAAAGATTGCTTAGTTTGGCATCATCTAGATTGGAAAGACCCATCTTGTATCTTTTCCTACTTCCCAACTACTTGTAATGTGCAATTTGTAATTAATCATTCCTCTTAGTTTGTTCTAATGTTTTCAGTCCGCAGCTTGCTGATATCTAGTGAGGACATTCCTCATAAATCAGACATAAGATTTTTGTGTGACAGATCTAAAGAATACTCTGTGCCTTCTTGTGCTTTTAATACGATCTATTTTTAATGCTTGTTTGAACACTTAGGTGAGTTCTTGCCCTTGGAGGTGTAGGCAGATTCATTGCACTTATTCAAGACCTTCCATACATGCTTTATGTCTTCTCATGTATTTTATAATTTACTTATCAGGTTGTATGCTGTGTGAATTCTTTATGCCTTCAGGTTCTGTGGAGAATGGGTTGTAAAATTTGCAAAGAGTTGCAGGACTGGCTGGTGAATATAGGAGTAGTGTTTAAAAGGGAGAGCAAAACAGGGTAAATACAGTGTTTCTCCTTCAAGTCATGCAGGTTCTTTGGGAATTGCTGTGTTGCAGTGGGAACCTGACGTCAGGGGAGCACAGGAATTAGTTTCTCTCAGAGAGATGCTCTCCCTGCCAAGCTGGCAGCAACTATATGGGTGAAGCTTCAGCAGGAAAGCACTTTTATCATCCCTGTTCTAGATGTGGAGTCCCCATCAGCAACTGAGACAGAATAATGATCTCCACCTCCTGATTCCTTTCCTTCTTTCTTCTGCCATATTTTTCTTGTGTAGGGAACTCTTGTCACTTCTAAACTATAGTGATGTTTTTCACAGTAATCTCCAGAAGCTCTCCAACCATTTCTACCTTACTCCAGATGCTACATGGCAGTGAACATGAATCTCTAGGGATTTGCATATTGCAAGGGTAGAATTCATGAGGTAAGAGGAACAATTATTATGTAATTTTCACTTTTCCAGCTTAGTTTTCTTCAGTCCTCACTCTGTTTTACACTAACTTTTTGAGGATCATTTCAGTGGCGTGATTTGAGTAATGGGAAGTTCTGGAGTAAGCTTATTTATAGCTTTCATCTTGAATTGGGCCTCTATGGTTCATGAGTCTAGTGGCCTCCCTACCAGGCAGGTGATCCACTGTTTTTCATCTAGCCTAAGAGAGAGATTCCTTGCAGTTAAGCATCTGACTAAACCCCAGTGGGGCACAGCCCAAGATAACAGTTTGAAGGGAGGTGGATGAGGCCAGCCCAGTGATTGTGTTTGCACTTGTGCAAGTGATCCTAGTGGTAGAGGGTGTGTGTCCTAGTCATGTGAGCAAACAGCAAAGGAAACATCTATTTGCAAGGGTGAAGGGAAGGTCAGAGACATGAGCATTGTGATTATTTGCTAGAATAGGGCCTTCTGGTGTTCTCTCTATGGTAGGATACAGACACAAATTTGGGAAGCTAGGAAAAGATAGCCATGGCCCTATGGATTTAGAAATACATGAAAAAAGTCTCCACCTCTTAAATTCTGTCTCAAATCCCTTGAGAATAGGCTACATTTTCATTGCTATGGCTATTTATGGGACTATTACAGAATAATTATTCATGTTTTGAAGGATGCTGCCTGCATGCACTTGAGAAATTACTGTCACATAACCAGTCTAATCCACTTCTTGACTGCCAGGTACATAATGCAGATGTCTGTCATCACCAAGTAGGTCTATCCCAGCCCAGTCCCTCAAAGGTGTTCTCAGAGCTGACTTGTGCTTTTGCTGCTTTAGTCATTACTGTATTTCCTGGCCTTCCTCAGGGTTGCTGTCTCTTCTTTCCTCTTCACATTGAAATGGGGCTTTTTTAAGGACCTGGTTATCTGGCACTCTCAAAACATGGCCAAGGTCAATCTGTATTCTCCGCTGTACTGTTTGTACAGCTGTGGGTAATCACACAGGCTCTGAAATCTCTGCATTCCTTAAGCTCTCTGGTTGCTTTATGATCACTGTCCCCTGCAGGCATCCCCACAGAAAGGACTTTGATTTCTGAGGAATAGACATGTTCTTCCAAGACTTCAACTTGTACAGGTGTATGTGTAATGTATTTTTAATAATGGTGGCTCAAAAGAGCTTACAATGAAGCTTAGCATTGATGCTGATGACTTCCATATGGGATGCTACCCTTGCTCCCAACACCTGGTAATAAGAGCAGCATAACCAATGCTTTTTTAAAAGCAAACAGCCATTACCTGCAGATAACTTTTCACCTGCCTCAGTTCCCCCCACTTTTTGGCACTGTGAAAAGCACATTTGCTTGCTAGTGCAGTGAAAGCCTCTGGCACAGAGACTCCAGGATGGGATGACCCCTGTCGTGAAGAAGGAAAGTAAAACAGCATTCTGCGTCTAGATCATGATAATTGCACTCCGCAGTGACTATTAAGAATTTGACCAGATCTGCAGAAGGACTAGGTGATTAAAAACCCTGGCTAAAAATAAAGCTATGCTGACTGCTAAAAGTTTTAGATAACAATAAGCTACATTGATAGCTCTAAATGTGATAATGGAGCTCTAATTATAGTCGTAACTTTGTGATGTCCTCATTCTACCCACGATCCCTAAAGAACTTCCCTGTCCCCATAGTGTCGGGTAACAGGGAAATATTCTTGTCATGGAAACAGAGGAAAGATTCCACCCATTTCAATCTCATATTCTTAGAGCAATGAATAGAGATGTGCATGTTGTGTATAGGCATCCTGAAAAGCCCCCTGCTTCAAGCTCACGTAATGTGTTCTACTCTTATGCAGGCCATGGCAAATTTAGAAACTATTCATAAAGGCATTTATCACTGGGAAGGCATAAGGATTAATGTTTCAGTTTTTGCAGTTTTCTAAATGAGCTCTGGTTCTATAGGATGGTTGGTATGAGTAAATTTTCCTGGAGGACAGGAAAATAAAAACTTCATGCTGACATATTGAAGATGAGGTTGTAAATGTACATATCAAACCTTTATTAGTTTCCTGTCTGGGGCCTTTGTGCTGTGACAGAACAATAAAGTGTTTGGTGTCGTAATGAACACAGTTTTGTTATGATTCCCATTATCAGGTTGGAACTGACCACACAGCACACCAATTGGAGAAAACAAGGCCAAGGTTTTGGAGACGTGGTCAAGTAACAGACTATGACCAGGTCACCACATTGGCAGTGGCACGGTAGATTCTCCAGGGAAGTTTTCAGCCTTTCCATCAGCATCTTCAAGGTCATCACCCATGAAACAAAATTACA
Organism: Phasianus colchicus; assembly: GCF_987193195.1. Classification (NCBI taxonomy): domain Eukaryota; kingdom Metazoa; phylum Chordata; class Aves; order Galliformes; family Phasianidae; genus Phasianus; species Phasianus colchicus. The sequence continues at coordinate 39,550,097 of NC_143437.1, read as the reverse complement.
GTCTGAGACTAATTCCTCTTGACTCTTGTCTCTGCAGCTCATTTTCAATGGATACAGGTCTGGAGCAGTATGGTACTTTATCTACTTGTCGTTAATTATTTGTCTCGATGCAGCCATGTATGGGAAGAGAATGACACTCTCCCCTGGGGCCCAACATACACATTCTAATTTCTATGCCTGGACCAACATGTCTTTGCTTTTCTACAGAAAATGTGGATGCTCATAAGCTCTCTGGCACAGAGGCTGTGGATAGTCTGCTGGTGATACCAAGACATTTTTCCTAGAGCACCTAGATACAAAAGGCAGGACTAACTCCGTATTAGCATTTGAAAAATGAGATGAAACCTGGACAGCATTGGCCACTATGACTCTATGGAGAAGATGTAAGGAGCAGCTAGATGCAGGGAGGAATAAAGCTATGCGGGAAGATAGATGGAAGACCACCAACACATACAGGAGCAAAGGCATACACATCTTCTGTGTAAACCCCTTTAACATGAGATTTCTCCTGCCCCAGCTAGGAATAAATAATCCAGAAGAAGCCCAGATACAAATAGCTGGTGCAAATGTAACTACGGTTTGCAGAAAGGCAACCAGATTTACTTCATTGTTAACATACAAAGTATCTCATCCTTTAACCTAATACAAAGGAACAGATGATTCTTTATCTCTGCCCTGGGGAATGGGTCTCCTCAGTGGAGCGGTGGATCAGCCACAGAGAAAAGAGCCTGGCAAAGCCAAAGAAGGCCCCTGAGACCAGCAGTACCAGCAGAGTTCACGCTCAAGGGGAATTTCTTAACATTCATTTTTCTCCCTGAACTGCCAAGGCCAGTATGCATGCACCAGCCACTAATGTGAGAGTTGCAGAAGCCAGAGGGTTTTGCACTGAAGCGTGTAGGAGGGATGGGTATTTCATTTGTTTCTTTATCCCGCAGAACAAGGGAAGCTTCTTGTTGGGGTTTGGAGTCTGTCACTGGGAGTGGTTAATATGAGGCGTGAAGGTTCACCTAACCTGTCATTTCTTGTGTGGGTGTGTGTTTTGCCCCAGAGCAACCTTAACTGCTTTTTAACAGAACATTTTGGTGGGAATTGTTAAGAAAGCATTTCTCTAACTATCTGAGCCTTGCTGTTTTTTTGGCCCTACCTACACCACAGCATAAAACATTCTGTACTTTGGGAATTCTCAAGACCAGATAGTCATCTCAGTGGTACCCAATTTAGACAGAATTATTTCTGATTTACATCAGCACGAATGAGGGTTTTCCATATATAATATAATATTTTGCCTCTCTCACATGCAGACACAAACACCATTCTCAGCCTCTTTCATACAGAGTTAATAGCAGATAGATCAGATTAGCTCTTTGGCTGAGAACCATTACCTCAAACCTCCAGCATTAGGGAGGACCAAGAGAGTGAAGGAAAAAAATGCATTTGACACTGTTTTTCCAATTGGTACTGAGCTCTGTACATACTGAAGAGCATCACAAACTTCTCAGGATGGTTATTTGTCAGATGAGAGTTTCACTCAATGCTGTGTGAAGAGTTTTTGTAGATAAAATGAATTCTGCATAGGATAAGGACTGGCCACAAAGGTTGTGCTTGTATTTAGAGCTTTATTATCTATCTATCTATCTATCTATCTATCTATCTATCTATCTATCTATCATCTATCTATCTAAAATACAGCATAGCTTACTGTTATCGAGAATTTTTAATAGTCAGAGTAGCTTATTGTTACACAGAATTTTTTGTAATTAGCATACCCTTCTAGTTATAGAATTATAGAATCACCAAGGTTGGAAAAAATCTCTAAGATCATCCAGTCCAGCTGCCCACCTATCAGCAATATTTCCCACTAAATTATGTCCCTCAGTACAAAATCTAAATGTTCCTTGAACACCTCCAGGGCTGGTGACTCCACCACCTCCTTGGGCAGCCTGTTCCAGTGCCTGACCACTCTTCTGGATTAGTATTTCCTAATATCCAACCTCAATCTATTAGTTTTCTCAAGAATTTTTAGTCACCTAGAACTTTTAGTCACAGGAGCCCTCTGCAGATTGAGTTGATTTCTAAATAATTAGTGCATGGTAAAATAATCATGATCTAGACTTGGAAAACACATAAAAGCATGAGTAACTCAGTCCTTGGAGGAAGGTGGTGATGATGGAGATGTCCCTGACCGCTAGAGGATCATGGGGTTTTGCCATCAAGCAGCAGCTGCTTGATTATATGGTAATATCTCATGTGCCCACCCTTTTTCTGTGTCCTGTCATTATGATGAAAAACCTAGAGATCCGTTGAGCTGCCAGTTCTCCTGCCTAACTGAAGCAGCTAGAAGTGAAAAGGACTGCATTGCCCTAGTTGGATTTTGCAAGGAGCTCATGCTCAGAAGGTTCCTCTCTGGGAAGGGACAAATGTTAATCTCTGGATGGGGGACAAATGTTAATCTCTGCACTTCTACTGCACGAAGGGTGTTGGTGATGTAGACACAGAATAAAGATATTCTCACCTTGAATTCCTCCAAAGCAATTCTTTTATGTGGTTGCCTCAGTAGAATGAAATTGTTATGAAATTGCCAGCACACCCACCCAGACATAAGCCAGACACTATTTGTGTTTAGAAACAAATTTTCCCTATGGGTACATTATTCATAGCCTGTCACTTGCCAGTTTTCCCTGGGAAGGTATAAACTAAACACTGGAAGTAAAGACAATACACAGTTGGGTCTCTCTCTCTCTCTCTCTCTCTCTCTCTCTCTCTCTCTCTTTTTTTTTTTTGTCAGCTGACTGTTGCAGCAAACCTGTAGGTTATCTCAGTCCTCCTCTGTCACATACATTAACATATCAGCTAAATATGTGGAGCATTACCAAAATCTCCTGCTGATCCACTCAGAGGCTGCACCGTGGTGTATTTGCACTTGGCAGGATTTTGCTGCTTCCAAGAGAATTCCCAAATTCAACTATCTGAAAAACATTTGTGATTTTCAAACATTATTCGCAGAAAAGAGGAAATCATCCTCTTGATCCATCCTGCCAAAAGACTATGGGCATCTTTGCAGCCTGAGAAACATAACAGGTTGTTGTTATAACAACTACAAACCAGATGACCTCCCATTTCCTCTCATCAGCCAGCTGCAAAAGTCCTGTAACAGTCTCAAACTGAACATCTGACCCCGGTTTATGCAACTCCCCTGTGACGGTTTCATAAGCTTTTTGTCACTTCACTCAATTGTTTGTTGAAAGTATTCACAGCTAGATCGCCTAATGCAAATAGTTCAGTATGACAGATAGCCTTGTAGTTAGGCTCTCCATCTCCAAGGCAACCTCACAACTTTGTTCTAAGAGTACGCTGTGTCATGAAATAAAAAAGAAAACAATAGGATACGCAGAGATAATTCCAGCTCTAACAACCCATAGTGCTACTGTGTTGGTGCTGACTTAAAGAGACATTCTCAGGCTAGTTATTTCAGTGTGGGAAGGTGTTGCAAATACAGCCTTTCTCCCTGATGTTATGTAAGCCATATGGTGTCCATGAAGAGGATGTTGTGTACTTTGCACTTAAACTTGGAACTTGGGATTTTAAAGTTTCCAAAGAGTTACACTGAAATGATTGAGGGTGTGAAGATATGGTGGCTTCACCAGAGCACTCAAACCTTACTTCTGTACAATTCCCTCCCTTAAGGCTGCAGGCACTGAAGGGGCTTCACTAACATGGTTTTGAGCTGGATGTATCACACTGCTCCTGTCCAGCTGTATCTGCCCATCACAGTGCTCAGCAGTGCTCAGCTGGTAACAGGCTTGAGCTTTTCTAGAGGAGGAAAGATTCATTCTTTCCTTTTAGCATCATTTCAAGGTGGCCTCTGTGGACAATACTGCAGCAGTATCCTGTACGAGTGTTATTAGTGGGTCCCTACTGAGAGTAGCAGATCTCAGCAATAAAATGAATGAAGTTTCTCAATCCTGTAGTGGTTATATATTCAGTTGGTTTGCCCACTCAGAAAGACACAGATCATATGCAGTCCACTCAGTCCTGCTCTTTCCTTATGACCCTGAGTCTTAAAACCCATTTTTTTCCATATGAAAGTTGTTGCCAGCCTTATCTTCGGATCTATACTATGCAATCTCTCAATGCAACTTTAGACTCTGAGAAAACTTTGTTGCAAGGTTGTTTAGTGTCTTTTTTCTTGACCTACTCTAAACCCCCACACCTTCTTTTACTGTGTTCTCCCCCAGAACGTTGCTGCTCTTTCTTCACTAGAAGGAGAGTCAGAGGGGTCTCACAATCAGCAGAAAGAAAGGGAAAGATTTTACAAATAACAACCTGTTTCTAAAGAAGAGCAACACTGCCACACTAAAAGAGACTGTCTCAGGAGAAATCAGTTCTTATTGCTGAGGGATGTCAAGAGCTGTTGAATATCTCTGGGCAAATGCAGAGTGTTGCTGAATCTCAGTGGAAGCTGACACCTCCATCTCCCACAGTCAGTTGGAAACTTTCCACTGCCGGGAAACATGTGAACATCATTACTTTTTCCACTGTCCCGAGACATCAGCATAACTAAAAAGCTCTGCTTTTTGTCCAAACGGCTGCTGAGAACACAGAAATAACACTGTTGGAGGGAAAAAAAAAAAAAAAGAAAAAAAGAAAAAAAGAAAAAAAAGAAAAAAAAAAGAAAGTAATTGTTTTTAAAAGCAGTTTTGTATGTCTTCTAAAATCAAAGGCTGAGAACAAATGTGTGCAGGGTTAATGCTGATGCAAATCATTCCATGTTCTGATTCTGCTGCTCTGAAGGCTGGAAGCTCCTGTGCAGCTGAGAGCACAGCTATCAAAGCTGTTGTGCATCCCAATCCATGGGTTGGGCCTGAGGAAGTTCTGCTGGAATCCTCTTTGTACTCTGGCTTTCAAATGTGATTAACATCTGTTTTCTTAAATTAGGACATTGGAGAGAGGCTTTATGCCTCTGAATACTTTTGAATGCTGCATGACAGTCATGTGTTCTAGGTATTTGGCAATATGAGGGCTTGGTGATTCTGCCTGACTGCTTAGAGCTGCTGTCAAAGCTTTATTCACGTACTATCTGAATTAGGTAATGTGTCACCCTCCTGCTGCTGTAATTTGGATCTTCGCATAGGAGTACCTCTGCCAACAGGACACTTTCTTCAGTGTTAGGACAGAGGCTGCCTTCTGCAATGAACTTTATACTACAAACAAGAGCTATTAGTTCACTTGCAACGTCCTCAGCACCTCTGATGGTCACCTTGTTCTGTAGCTTACAGATTCCCATTCTGGGAATGTTGGTTGTTGTTTTTTTTTTCTTTTTTTTTTTTTTTTTTTCTTAGTTGTTGTCTTGTTGTTGTGGTTGTTTTTGGCCGCTAATGTCCTGAATCAGTTGAGACACTCACCTGGCATTCAAGCTGCCGATAAATGTATGTGTTTGTTGACATGCACAGAGCTGGGCCAAGGTCAGCGTCCCCGGGCTCAGCCTTGTGGACTCAGACGCGTTTGCACCTGCTATCCAGGACAGCTCGGTTCCCGGCGTAGTGCAAGTTCCACCCGCCCCTTTTTCCGTGGCCACGATGTTTACCATCACTCTTGAAAACGCTTTCCCTCTGTTCACAACGGGCCGACCAATTGACCAACAGGTTAAAAATTAAGGGTAGGGAGGAAGGAGAAGCACACACCCGCGCCCACACACAAGGGCTGCGAACGCTCCGCCGCTGTGCTCGGATGGGTCGTTTCACAGGCAGGCAGCAGCGGGCACCCAGCAGCGGGACAACGCGGCCGCCCGTCACCCCGAGCTCTCCCCAGACACACAGCCCAGCGCCTCCGCCCAGCAACACCACGCGGCCCGCCCTGCTCCGCGCTAGGGAAGCCCCCGACGGGACGTCAGCGCGGCCGTCCCGAGGAGAGCCTGCTCAAAACCACGGCGGGGCCGGCGCTCTGCTCATAGCTGGTGGTCGCCGAGCCCGGTATCGCCCGCGTCTCGTCGCGGCTCTGCTCCACGCCTCCGTGCCTGTGGCCAGCGGGCCGAGAGACCGCGCCGCGACGGGTCTTGCCATCAGGCAGGCTGACGGGCACCTCAGCGCCGTGCCGTGGGGCCCTGGAGCCGGGGAGGGGGGGAGGGAAGCGGCTCTCCGCGGGGACGCCTGGCTCGGCGGCTGCGGCGAGATGAGCGGCAAGGAAGGTGACGGTGCGCCGCCTGCCGCTGCCTCCCGCGGGCCGGCGGGGAACGGGGCGGCGGGAGAGGCGTGAGGAGGGAGGACGGGGGGAGAGGACCGGCTCGGCTCGGCTGTGTGGTGCCCCAGCTGTTCCCTCGGCCGGGCCCGTGCTAGCTCTTGCAGTTCCCATCCCTGCTGTTAAAAAACATGCAGCAAAAGCTGAATGTGTTATTGGGCCTGTTAGGAAGCGTCTGTCAGATGTCGCCGTCAGCCTGCGTGCTGCTCAGACAGAGCTCCCTCCGACCAGAAAGCAGACGGCGTGGCTTTCCTTTGCTTTTCTCATCTATTTTCCTGTGGTTTTCTGAAATGCACATTGCTGTTTATGCAGTGGACCCCTCATCTCTATTTCTCTCCAATTTTCTGCCCCTGCTTCAGGAGGACCTGTTTTATTTATTCGTTTATTTATTTATTTTCCTGTGAGTTGTTTTGATGTCCCCAACGCTTGGCGCAAGGCAGAGAGCTGAATGCTCTGCGCTGCTTCAAGGCTTCTGTTTGTAACGTGCTCAGTGCTACAGGAAAAACAAAGCCCTGAACCCACGGCCTAACAGAAAAGAAGGGAAAAATGATTTTCAGTTTCCTCTTTTAGAAAGTAACAACGCCCACTTCTGGTTTGAGTTTGGGATAATAAACAAACGGAAACATTTTAAAATCCAGTGTTCTTCTGTAACTTCTAAGTAGCTTCCCTTTGTTTGTCTTTTAAGGAAATTAAGAGAACTACGTATGTTCAGAAAGGTATGCTAGTATGCAAATGTGCCAAATACTGGCCTCTGCTCGGAACACAAAGCTTGCAGCTGTCACAAGGAGGAGATAATAACAAAGAGACATGGTCATAATGTGAATGATCCTCTCCTAGGTGAAGGAGTGACTGAAGGAAGAAACAGGACCAAGTGCAAGTTGACAGTAAAAGGCAATCCAGAAGAGAGGGGTTTTGAATAAGGGTTTGAAAAGGGACACTAAAACAGGAGCAAGTAAGGGCAGTTGAAGGAGACAGCTTTTGCAGGGTAAAAAGAAGCCTTTAAATGAGCACAGTATAAGGACCTAAGGTGATGCACCACAGGAGGTAAATCTGGATAGTGGCAGTCTGCCTAATTTATGCCTTGAGTACTTTTTTTATTACCGAAGACCAATGACATAAATTATGGTCACTTAGGAGAAGAAGGCTTAGGGGAGACCTTATTATTGTCTTCAAATACCTGTAATGTGATTGCACTGAGAGCAGGGTTGGTTTCTTCTCACTGGTGACAGGATGAGGGGAAATGGCCTCAAGGTGCAGGCCAAGGTGCAGGGGAGGTTTAGGTTGGATATCAGGAAAAACTTCTTTACTGAAAGAGTTGTTAAGCACTGGAATAGGCTCCTCAGGGAGGTGGTTGAGTCACCATCCCTGGATGTGTTAACTGTTTAGATGTGCTCAGGGACATGATTTAGCAGAGGGTTGTTAGGGTAGTATGATTAGGTTGCGGTTGGACTTGGTGATCTTTTAAGTCTTTTCCAACCTGAGCATTCTATGATTTGGTAATTATTGTTAAGTATTGTACAATTATCTACTGTTGGTAGGAGTTTAAATATTTTCTGTTAAGTAGAATATTAAAAAAAAAAAAAAATGTCTAATGCTGTAGGCCCTTTTTAACACAATAATTTCCGTGCAGCTATTCCTTTACGGAAAGGAAACATAAAAGAATACGAACACCTTATGACAAAAGTACTTGGGAACCTACTCTGGTAATCCATTAGAATTGGTAAAAATTGTCCAGTATTCACTAGGAATGTGGTGCAACAAATAGTGTGGTATTGTGGAGATAACAGGAGCTGCTAATAGAAGTTACCTCATTCTATCATGCAAAATATCAATACAGCCATGAATCCTCTGAAGACAGCATTGTGACATTACGTATGTTCTGGCAAAACTAGTTTATTTTAAAATATTTTTATTTGTTTATGTTTGTTTTTGATTAATAGGATCAGGTGGCTTCAGAAAACGAAAGCACGATAATTTTCCACATGGTCAAAGAAGAGAGGAAAAAGAGAATGTTAATCCTTCTTCTCCTTTGATGACATCTTTTAAATGTAAGTAAGAATTTGGAAAGCCAGATTATGAAAAGTATGCACTGTGGAATTTGCTAGAAATTATATATTTAGTGATGGAATAAGCCAACTTTCTCAGGGGGAGAGATTTGAAACTAGTGAAACTCGTGCTTTCTACATTTAGAAGATGCCGTTTTGCTGTTTATACAATCAAGGCCTGAGAGAAGGGTTTGGCATGGCTGCACCTGGCGTGTGACCTGCTCCCTTTTTCATCTTGCCTCCTGTTCCCCTTTCCCACCTTGCTGAACCTGATGCTAAGTAAACTGCAGCGTTCCAGCAGGCACAGGGTGATCTGGTCCTTTGGTAGCAGGGAAATGCATGACCTGCACAGATGCAAAATCTTGTCTGTTGTGACAAAAGGACATGGCTGCCTTTGGGGAGGCTGAAAAGGTTCCTAACTGCTGACCATAGTTCTGGTGGTGCATGGGTGACCAAGTTTCTTAAATGGAAATCTGGATGCATGGATTTATGAATTGGTAGCTGCTTATACGTGTGCTTTCTAAGAATCTGAGTTTAACAAACTGCAGTAGGCCTTTATGGAGACACTTACTTTGTTTTGATTGCCTTTTTTAAGAACAGCTTACATTTCAGTTGTTGTTTTTTTCCCCCAAATAAGCAGGTGTAAACTGCCCTCAAGCAAAACTGTTTTCAGAGTATTTATGTCAGACTCAAATGTTAGTCAATTCAGTTTAACTCTCTCAAACTCTCCCATTAGGTAAGCCCTGACAAGCAAAAGGTGGTCTTCAGAAATGAGGAACATTAACAGATGAAGGAAGGGAATGTGATACAGGGCACAGATCAGATCTCAGTGTAAAATTCTCCATGCTTCCCATATTATTATTATTTTTTTCCTATGGAAGATGAAGAAATAAAAGCTGGATGACTGTTAGAGATGATGCCTTCAGCACCATACAATTTCCTTGATGTTTTTAAACACATGTTAAAACAGCTGTATGAGTCACCTTGGCAGATGATTAACTCTGACCCTGGCACTTTTATCTTGATTAATGTACATACACTTGTACTCTAAATTGAGTAGTGCAATTGTACTTTCAAGTTTAATTTTTCACTCTCAAATGTATCAGTTTTTTTCTTGAGGATGCTGTTAATTTGAATTCAGAACATCCCTTTTTTCCCTCCTTTCTCATAAGATCCAATCAGGAGCGTTTGATAAATTTCAGAACAGGGTAAGGGATGCAGTTCATCCTGGCTTTTCATGGTTGTAGTGTTTGTGTTCCACAGAGTTATGAAATATTTCTTTTTGATAATTCACTGGTGGACTCAACTCTCATAATTTGGAGACAGACCAGTCATGCATATGAAAGACTTGGAGCACAGTAGGAGCATTTGTGCTCATGTTTCAGAAGAACAACAACAAAAAAAGAAACCATATTTTTTCTCGAGGCAATGGGAAATGCAGATTTTTAGCTTCACCTAAACTTTGTAAACTGCTACACTTTTCTGAGAGATATTCACTTGTTATATCCTCTGTTTAAAAAAAAAAAAATAATAAAAATAATTGCCTTCGCTATCTTCTTGCATGGACCCTTTAATGCCTCAGGTAGTTATTCAGGAAATGTACTTAAACACTTTTAAATATCTATCAATAGTTTATTTAGTGGATTAATGACGTATTAAATGTTAATGTTGTATGTGAAACATTTGTTCACAGTTTTCATTAAGAAAACTACATATGCATCCTCTCTTTATCTTCTTTCTCATTAGGCAGAGAAAATTTATGTCAGTAAGTCAGAAATCTTATTTTAAATCTTTATTTTAAATAATTGGCCTCACTTTGATATTTTTAGTTCTTAGAGATATTAAAATACTTTTGCTCAGTTCTAGTTGTGATGTAAAATAGAACGTTTCTTTTTACTATTCTGTGCATTTTTATGTGTATGGTCTGGGCTGCTTAAAACAATATCAGGGTTGATGTGTATTTAAGCCTGACTCACTAAACAAAAATCATATTAATGATGAATTTTGCTGCTCAAGACTGAAGTTTCATAGATATATAGCTGTCTAAATATACAGGTTGATCCCTCTAGGAGGTTTTCAGAAATCTGTGCAGATTTTGAGGAGCCAAAAATGAGACCTGGGTTCCTGCATTCTTGTGAGTCCTTGCTTGGTGTGTACTTGCACCATAAGGCCTGCTGTATTTTGTTCAGAAGTAATTCTGTGCCTTTGCTCAGTGTTGAGCTGCAGGGTTGCACAGTAGCTGTGGCAGGCAGGGGGCAATGGTGGTCTCCACAGCTGCGTCCCGTGCAGGAGCACTGCCCACACTGGGGAAAGGCTGATGGGGGGCTGAGGCCCACAGCTGTTACTGTGGTGCAGGATCTCAGCTTTTCCCTTACGCTGTATACTGTGTTAACCATGGTTGTTTCTGTAAACACTGCCTCTGCAGCATTTCAGCTGGAACTTGACACCAGGCATGATAAGTATGAACGGCTTGTGAAGCTCAGTCGTGATATAACAATCGAAAGCAAAAGAACAATATTTCTACTCCACAGATATATCAGGTGAGTCACACTGAGAGTTAAAGTGTTTGTGGAAACCTAGAAGCTGTCTTTCAGCGTTTGTGATTAATAGCTGAGATGTTTTGTTGAGAAAGATTAATTTCTCATAAGCATTCTTTAGCTACTGATTGCACGCACCAGTTGGAGAATTAATAGATGCTGGCTCAGGTTTTTTAGTTGGTTTTATTGGAATGTTAAACAAGATCAAAGTAGTAGAGTGTAACAGCAGATGAGAGCTTTTCAGCTTCCAGCAAGCTGGGAGAGAAGAGCATGCAACCTTCCTTCACATTAGTCGTCTCTGCTGTTACTTCCCTTTTTGGGTTCTTGTAACCTCACCCTTGGTCATCAGTGCAAGAAGTAGGCAGCCTGGGTTGTTCACTTCACTGCATTCTTCAATCTAAGAGACTTGTGTGTGAAGTTTTGAATTTCTGTATGTTTTGTGTCTTCCAAAGCCTTTAAGCAATCACTGGAAGCCACAAACGAAGCAGGAAAAGAATGGGAAAACTTAGAGCTTTGTGTATCCAGCTGAATAAAATATTTACACATCCTACATGTAACTGCTATAAACAGCTCTCCCTGTTCCTTCTTCCAGATTTATTTTTTTCTTTCTTACCTGCGCACATCTGTTGTGGTATTATCTACTTATAGTTACCATAGTAGTAACATTTATAAACAGGGATTAGGAAATTGCCCTCTTTTTAACTTGGTCTTCTGTGAGGAGTTACTGCGATAATTCTAGTAACTGCCTCAACCTTGACTGTGAATAGCTGTTCCCACTGCAGGGGCTAGATGTGCTGGGAACTGGAAGAGGAAAGAACAATAATGAGACACTCATTTATTCTGGATTTAGATTCCTGTTTTTAAGATATGTGTGTTATTGTGAGAGTGGAAGCTTTCTGTGCTATATTTTGATTTCCCAGTCCTTTGGTTTTAGCCATTATTATGGCTTTACTTTCTGAAATCTGTTTGCTTTTAAATGTTTTCTTCAGACCAGTCTATCTGTAGTCCCCACATAGCCAATAAACCTAATAGTATACCACGTTGATGGTTTGAGGAGGAGTGGTTTTAAAGTTAAACTAAACTTACATGCCAAGTATATATTGTTTGTAAATAAGGTATTTCAGCTCTTCTTTCATAACACAGTTCATGCTTACTTTCTAAAAAAGTATATATTTCACGTGTGTTCTGTAACATATTGCAGAATAGTGATATATTTTTTTTAATGAACTTCTGCAAATACTGCTTGTTTCTCAGAATACTCTAATGAAGCATTTGCATGTATTTCTCATTGTTCTTACTCAAGCAGTTGTTTCAAATTATTAATTAATTGTTAAAATTATTACCTGGAATAAATATCGTGCTACCAGAATGTTTGACTAGCTGATTCTGCATAATCTCTCTTTCAGAGTCTATAATAAGTGTCAATGAAAGTTAAACCATTTCTGATTCCAATATCTGCTTTATTTTCTTCCTTGAAGTCTATGAATGTGTATTAGTAATAGAAAACCTGTAACATTTTTCTTTAAGTGTCTGCTTGTATTCTGAAAGCTGCTGTTTCATTTCAGTGCTCCCAATGGTGAAGAAGTACTAAATGAATCTGAAATCAAGTTAGATGCTGTCAGACGGAAGATTAAGCAGGTTGCACAAGAGCTGATAGGTGAAGACATGTATCAATTTCACAGAGCTATATCTCCAGGTAAATTATTTTAAGATACAGAAAGTGTGCTGTTCTGCACTAAACTCGATTTCTTGCCTAACAGTGGTTCCTCTTCATGGAATAGGTTTGAATATAGCTCATTTCTGTGGTTATAAAGCAGGACTCAGATTTATCTTTGTGGTTAGCGGAATTAGTTCTGATACTGGAGAGTATCATACAGTCTTGTTAGCATTGCTGTTAAACAAGGATTTGCTGAAACTGGAAAACTTTGTACCCTGACCTACACTAAAGTTGAGAGTAGTTCTAATGAATGTACTGGTCAGTTGTCTTTGACTAGGAAGAGTATGTGCTATGTACATACATACATTTCCCCACTTGAAAAGGTTGTAACTTCAGGGAGAAAGAAGGAATGACTAGCTTGTGAAATTATACCTTTGTGAATTCATAAAGTTCATAAATTAAAATCCCTAGATGAGCGTTTTCTTTCTTCTATAGACTTGTAATGTGCAGTTTGAATGTTTCAGTTACATCTTTTACTGCTCTTCTCTGTGAAATAGCAATTTTTACTACCATCCTTGAGACAGTATGTACCAGTGTTTTCATCATTCTTGCTGACAAATGACTTTTTTTTGCTATGGAATTTGATTCTTACCTAAAATTCTTTTGCCTTGTTTATGGCAAAAATATAAGTAATATCTGTAACTGCTTCTTTCCCATCTTGGTCATGCTCTAGAAGTATCTTGCATTTACCTATTTTTTATATATGTTATATTTATATAACATATAAACATATAAACATACATATATATTTATAGATATATTGGGTTCCTGTGCATCTTTTCTTCTTCAAGCTTGAAGACGTCAGGGGATTTCAGGGCAGAGCTGCCCAGATTTAATTTTTAAAAAGTATTTTACTTTTATAAACTGGTGATAAATAAATCTGTGAAGAGATGTAATTTACAAGACAAACAGTGCACAGGTAAACTTTTACTTATGTATGTGAACTTAAGGTCATTTAAGAGTGAGATGGCTCTTAACTTGCCATACTAGTTTTCAGTGGTTCTAATTCAATTCCACAGCTTGCTTGTGATGGTACATTGTTTATTCAATTTAAATGTGAGCAGTTACTCTTAGGAAGCTCTTTAAAACCCGTGTGAATCTTGCTGCTCTCTGTCACTTAATATTTTAACAAGGCAATGAAAAAAGTGGTTCAAAACACTGTCACTACAGATGACCTTGAACTGTGAACAGTAATTGTTCAAGTGTTTGGATTTTCATTTTAAGTTCTGTTTATAAATGCTGAGAATCCAGTCCGTTCATTCAGTTTTATGAATCAAGGCTTTTGAAAGCTTCCTTAAGACCTGTAAACATTGTCTGAATAACCTGTGAAGTTCATGGACAACCTGTGACTCATGTAATATTCTTTGCTATCTATACAACAGCACTGTTTGAGGTGTGCAAATCTTTGTGAGACCTCATGCTGCAAGCTATCAGCTTTGCCACATGGGCAGTAATTACAAGGTAGCCAGCTACCACCTGTTGGTTGCTTCACATGAGTTCCTCCTAGTTTCTTAGTATGGGGCTTAGCATGGGTGAATTCAAGGAGGCATACCTACTTCTGTTTTTACTGAGAGGAATCTTGGCTGGAGTTAGCTTGCATTTATCTCAGATGTAATAAGAGCGCGCCTAAAGAGCAGACAGGGAAACGTGTGGTAAGGTCTGTACATACCCATGTCCTATAAAGTAAACAAACAAACCTCTTGCTAGCATTCTGCTTACAGTTTCTCTCTTCTGATTAAAATAAAAAGAGTAGATCTTAGCTTTTAAATAAATACTTCCTTGCAACCTGAATAGTTAGAGTTTTATGTAAAAAATGTGTAAGCTTAGTTTATTTATTTTCAGGTTGTTATTACTAGCTTAACGAGTTTCTGTTCAGGTTTGCTTTGTTTGATAAGCACTCATATACAGTTAGCTACACTAATTCACCTTTGCTGATTTGTGACTTGCATAAAGATACCTATTAATATCAAAGTGGACCAGGATAAGCTCTTCACAAAACAACTGGAAATACCCTGTCAGCTGCTATTCAACATTTCTCAAACTTTTCTTCATCGTTTTAAATATCAGACTTTTAAAATAACAAAGATATGTCTGTCAACTGTTGAATGGGTTGAATATAGACTTGTAGTAGAGGAAATCAGTTGCCTGCTGTGTATGTATGATGACTCAGTGCCTCCACAACTGCAAAGCTTTTATAGTATATCCCCAACACTTGCATGTGGCTTGCAGAGAAGTGAGACTGTAGTGGAATTACAAAAAATCTTAGTAGTCTTAAGACAACTAAAGAGAATGACTCTACTGACTTCTCTAGGTTTAAAAAACAAAAAGGAAGGCAAAGAGGTATTGGAGCACTAGATCATGAGGAGGAATAGAAGAGTAGAAGCAGGCTTTGCTGTCTACGTTTTCTTTTGATCAGGTATGCATATAACTGCCTGAAATCTAGCAATTTTGTGGACTAACATAGAAGATATAAAAATGCAGCCCTTCCATTGGATTTTTCCTTGTAGGTTGTTATTGACTGGAGTTGGACTGTTTGAGTTAGAAATGGAAATGGTTGTGCTTTCACCTTTGTCTGCTCTTTAGATATCATGAATCAGTGGCAAGTCTGGAATCTCCTCAGTTGTATAATACCAACTAGCCCAGAGATTTCCCAGTTGTTTCTGCAATTAGGTAGTTCTTTCCTCATTATAAAATATATTTTGTATAAAATCCAACTGAAGTACAGTGACCTTAATTCCGTTTCTGTAGGTCATCTGCATGGTCTATTGAATGATAAAATGGCTTGGAGTGGAAAGGACCTTGATGATCAGTTCCAACCCCATGCTGTGGGCACTGTTGCCACTCATCAGCTCAGGCTGCCCATCCGATCTTGCCGTGAGCACGTTCAGGGATGAGGCATCCCTAGCTTCTCTGGATAGCATGTGCCTGGGCTTCACTGCCCTCTGAGTAAAAATCTTCCTCCTAATACATTATCTAAATCTCCCCTGTTTTTACTTTTGAACCATTTCTCCTTGTCCTTCATGATCTGCCCATGTAAAAAGTCAATATTTAAATTTTGGCTCTTCCCTCGGTAGGGGAAGTTTGTGTTTGCTGATGCCCGTTATGCATGTTTTGTAAGGGAGCATGTTAGAATATAGGAGTGTGTCACTGAGAAGACAGAGATTGCATTTAGGCATTGATTATATGAGCTCATGTCTATGCCAAGTATGAAACGCAAACTTGTAGCACAAACATTCCTCTCACCTTGTTTGTTGAATCCTCCACTCTTCAGTTAGTCATTGGGATGGAAAAAAGGATTGCTTAAGGACTTGTAGATTTTGATGCAGCTGACACTGGGATCAAGGTGACAGATGTGAAGATGCTTGCTGTCAGGATCATGTAGCTGAGATAGAAAACCTGGAAGCACAAGGAAAGAAGGAACAATTAGAATAAGAACAACTGAGAGGGGATGCTTTATCCCCCCTGACTGCACTGTTTATGAAATACTGTAATTGTAAGGGAAAACACTGATAAGAGTTAAAAATGTTGCTTTTGGTTTTGTTTTTAAGTCTAGTGGTTTATAATTGTTGCCTTGCTTTTTTCACAGTGGAAAAGTTTGCATGCCTTTCTGAGAACAAATATAACTAGGAAAAGTGCTAGATTGTTTAGGTATTTCCTGAAGCTGTAAGTCTTGACTTTCTCTTAGTGTTCAAATCTGATTTTGTGTTCTAAAGAATTTCTGGAGAATTTGTTATAAGCGTTTTCATGAACAAAAACATTGCAGTTAAAGTGTGGTTTTTTTTCTTCCAAAAAGAATAAAGAAACGCCTGTGTCCCATATCTCAAAAGCAGCATGTCCAATTAACCTCAAACTTCCTAAAAATATTCTCCTTTGTCTTGAAACCAAACATGAAACATCCTCCTGTTCCCCACCCTATGTCTCTCTGAGTAAAAGGGATCAAAACTGGGCTCGTAATGGAAACTGCTGTCGCAGCCTCAGCTAAGGAGTCACGACTGTCTGCATCGTAAAGCTGCCTCATACATATTTTATTCAGTATAATAACTGTTCATCTATAAATAGAACAGTGCTATGAGTATAATGCTTGGGAATATTGTTTTCCACTTGTAATTGTTAAATGCTTTTTTTGGGGTTACTCCAAACAGTTGTTCTTTTGACTTGAAGATAAAACAATTCTGGCAGAGCACTAAAGGAGTTTCATGCTTTCCCTCATTAAGATTAGTGCTAATGGCACGCAGGACGTTTCCCCAAAGGACACTTGCATGAGCTCAAACACTGAGTATAGCACTAATTGAACAACAACAAAAACTGATGACTGTTTTCTACACGTTTCTTAACAGTACAGATTGTCCCAGGGGATGATTAAACAAGCAAACAAAGAGATACTGAAATAATGAAGTCTTTTTTTAATGTGGAGCTCTTCATTTGTTATGTTAGGATGTTCGGCTTTGTTGATATTTTTAAAGCTTTACTATTTGTAATATAGAATTCCTGCTCTTTGCCCCACTTTGCAGTGTATACCTTATATATCCTGTGAGGAAATGTGTACTGTTTCTTTAAAATTCTTGAAAGATGCTGTGCAAGAAAAGGGCTGAGAAAGAGTTTATGAATGTATGAAGTAAAGGGAAGAAACTTTTCAGGATTTTATATATGTAGTATTGTATTATTTATGAAAAACTCCAAAATATTACTGTAAAATACCAGCAAAGGACAGGAAAAAGCTGTATAAATTTTAAAGGCAGAGTATGCTCCAAACATTTTGGGATTTATGTAAGTATTGCAAGTATGACCTGCATGTGCACTGCATAAATGCAAAACTTGTATGTTGCACAGGGGAGCTATGAGTCTGTGGTAGGTTGGCATTGGGTGGGAATGAATGGAGCACCTTTCTAACATGGCTTATTAAGTGAAATCTCTAACTGATGGAAGCAAGCCTTGCCCAGTTTTTGTCCCTTAACAGTATGGGATGGGAACGTGCGTGAGAATTGAAAGGCTGTTAAAGTGGTAAACCATTTCCAATAGGAAACCTTGACTGAGCAATCTATTAAGAGTGATCACTTAAGCTACGTGTAGGTGTTTTTACAATGAGGTCAAGATTTTGCTAGGGACAAGTATAGGTGTGGCATTATCTTCGCAGCTGATAGCTGCGCGTAGCTCCTCGTATGGAATGAGGAACCCATATTTCTTTTGGGGCTTCTTCGCTAATACAGTGTAGAGTGATGATAACAGATGTAACTGGAACGCTGTTGGCTGACCTTTCTGTTTGCTGTGTGTCAGTACTAGCAGTAAGTGAATGGAGTGGGTTGCACAGAGGAGCTCATTAGCTCTTTATCATGTCTGCACTTGCTCTGAATGGGATTAGATGATGAGGCTGTAAAATGTCAGCACCTTGTCAAAACTACTGCCCTGTGACTGCTTCTGCTGATGTTGATCGGGAAATTCTGTGTAAAAGTTCAGCATTGACGCAGTGGATTTATCTTGTGCAGACACTATTTATGTTCCGAGAGAATGTTATAACGTAGCTTATTTCTGTCTCCTACCTTATGCTATCTGAAGTCACTTCAGGATTCTTACCGTGCTGCAATAAATTGTACTGTTGGAGTGGATAAAGCAAACTGTACTACCTTTTCCTATGTATGTATTTGTAAAACAAAGCTAGGGTCAAGAACAATTATGTACCTCTGAAAAAGAACTTTTTTTTGGTCTTTCAATTTAAACTGTAATAAAGTAATGTAAACTGACATACAAAGGAAAAGCTTTTTAATGCTTAAGGAAGGGTATCATGAATTGTAATCATCTCACCCAGGAAAAAACTTTAATACACCTAAAACTTGAAAGGAAAGCTATCCGTGGAGGAAGCAATCAGATTTCTACAAGATGGTGGGAAAACATAATAACACAGGAACAGGATGTAGCTAAAGAATTAAGTTCATCTCTTTGCTGTTGTGGGTGAGAGGTAAAGCGCCAGAAATGGAATCAAAGTTTCCTGATTATACTGAAAAATTAATGGAATTTGCAGTGTTAGAAGCCAATATTTATCAGATATAATTTTGTTAATTTCTGTTTTCTTACTTTGTGTATTTCTTTGTTCTTGCGCAGCCAAGAGTGCCAACAAATTATAAAACTGATTTTCAATAGGTAAATTGCTTACTGTTATATTTTACTACTCTTGGACTATTTCTAGCTCATGCCTATTTTTTAGGTTCTTCCTAGGAAGGTGAAAAATCAGTATAGTAACTGCGCTGAATTCAGCAAGTAACCTTGGTACATCCCTCAGATCTTCAAGTGGGGACAAAATACAAGGTTTTGAACTTATTTTTCACAATGTCTCCTACAAGAAAACCATTGTCTATTTGTACACTTGTTTCTAAAATTAATAACATAAGAAGCTCACTTAAATTGATCTCTACAATGAGAGAATAACTCTCTGCAATTCTCTGTAGGGTTTTTGTGTCTATTTGAGAAATAATTTAACTGTTATGGGCACTTATGCCTATTAAGTAGGGAGCCTGTGTTTGTTTCTTTAGTTTTGAGGAACACAGACAAACCTCTGGTTTACCTTTCTCCTAGCTGTGGTGTGTATGCAGCTTTAAACGAAGTGCAAACAATGCTAACACTTCAGCATCTGAAATTTATCACTTACACATACAGCTGGAAAGGAACAGAGCTGCAGGATGGTCATGGATGTGTCAAGTAGCAATTGACTAATCAATAAATCATTCAGGATTTAGTAAGAGAAATTTTCACCAATTTAATTATTTATTTGGTTGTAAACCAGCTTAGATGAATCATTGCTAGATGCAATATATGTTCTGATTTCAGTTGCTACCTTGAACTGATTAGTGATGAAATGCATACAGTATCTTTCTCTGACGAATATTCCTATATGAGCTTGCACTGATTGTCAAAGTGATTTCAAAACTGAATTGTTAAAATGGAGCAGTTTATCTGGAAATGGACTTGGCTGTGTTTTTTTCTTCCTCAGTTCCCTTTAAAATTCAAAGGCTGTGCATAGCTCTGCATGGCATACATACATAGACATGGCTCCACATTGAAAGCATTACTCAGTAAATAGAAATAGCAGATTTTTTTTTTTTTCAAATTCATAAGCTTTTATGGGCATTAGCTCTGGTGCTTTTATTTGTATGTGTTAGTTAGTTGTTGTATAAAATCTGTTCTTTGGGAGTAATTTGATGCCTTTTTCACAGCAGTATCCAGGTGATGAGCGTGTCTGAGTATAGCTGGCTTTACAGCTGGCTTTAGAATCTTTCTGTAAGCTGTTAGAAAACTAACCTTTGGCTTCATACTTACAACCAATTAAGCAGCTGTTGGATTGTTTCATAGCCTCAGTTTTAATTACTTTAGTTTTTACCATTTCTGGATGGAAAGAACTGTGAATCTAGGAATTGTTGCTGCATCTGTAGACAAATTGAAATGAGTGAGGTGTGAGTCGTCAGTTTCATCTTAATAGGATGGTAATGATGTGGTATGATTATTTTCTAATTATCATTTGTTTATGAATACATTTAAATTTATTGCTTGCACTTGTTTCAGTTGATATACTTGGTCCATTTAGTTATTTTACCAGTTCTCATTGATCAGCAGGCTTGTAGAAGTGGGTTCTTCTCATTCTACCATCTTCCTTGTGTTCTGCAGAGTTCACTGACAGAAGCTTTCCAATTATCTTTGGTTTTTTCTCAGTTTGGGTTTTCCACAACAATGTGACTTTTTAAAAAATTTCTTCTTATTTTTAAGAGACGGTAACTTAGTAGCCTAAGTGTGATAAGGTAGGGCTGTCACTGTGTTGTTTTGATTTGATGATGGGTAGTTTCATGTGACTTGCCCTAAAAAAAAATGTTTTGCACCTGTGATGCTTTAAGAAAACTGCAGTAACTGTGCATGTTTTCAGACAGCCCTTTTGGTGACTGCTGTTGGTTTGTGATTCCTGCTTCATGTTTTAGGGGAGGAGCTGGGGAAGGTGCTGTCTGTGTGAGCAAAAAGGTGCAGGGAGGAAAGCAGGAGGATGAAGGAAGAGAAGAAAACTTGAGAAGAAATCGGGATGAACGTCATTCAGGAAAATGACAGATAGTGTTGGTGTTGCTAACTTCAAGACCTGAGAGGTGTGGAAACCATTTTAACCCATTTTTAAGTGTTGAACAGATACTTCAATGAGAAAATCCAGTGAATTAAATGTTAAGAGACATTTTCCCCCTCTTTGATCTGTCATTTCAGTATATGCGCGCATATACATCTTAGGTAGAATTAGATTGTATTTACCTTAATCTGACTCCTTCAATTAAGGGACTGTTTACCCATTTTTGAAATAGAATCAACTTTTCCTTGCTCTTACACAGTCATTTGACTCTTGGAGAGTGTGCTCCAATGAGTTGACTGTTTGAAGAGACTTGATTCCTTGCTAGTACAATATTAGTTTTGTTTGCTGTTTTTTTTCATTGTTTTAGAGAAATTGCTTAACTCTTATTTCTCAGAGCCTGTACATACAGATGAGTATTATCAGATGATTCAATTGGAAAAAAATTGCACATACTTTTAGGCATGAAATTTCCTCCTCAATAGACGTGTACTGAGAAGATACCTCTGTGTAGCTTTCCAGTTTGTATGCAGAAAATATATTTTAAAAATATAGAAGGAAGGTATTATATGTGTGATGGTAGCCTATCACTAGAACAAGCTATTTATATAGAGTAAATATAATATCAAAATATTTAACTTTTCTGTAGTTTCACCTTTCTAATTTTAAGAAATGCTAGTGGAAGTAATGCCATCTTTTTATTTGCAGTTTCCTATCTGTGTTCTTGGGGAAAAAAAGTGCATAAAAACAGTTTTACAAACTATTACTGGCAGTTCAATCTGTAAATAATCCAGTTTTGGAATAAATCCAAAATAAAAGCATGAGGGGAAAGGTACTGTTGGATAGTGCAGTGAAATGGGATGGAGCTTTTCACCTTGGGGATTATTTGCTGAACGTAGCGGATGTCCTTCCATGAAGCTAGAACATAACATATTCAAACATCCTTCTACCTGCATATAAAAACACCTTCTTTCAAGGTCTTGGGTCCCTAAAAGGTTATGTTGTAGCTACTTTTGGAAAGACTTAAAATATGAATATTTTTGCAAAGGAGTTGCTACCAGTCTATTTGTGATGCTAACAGTGTCACATAAGGTTTTGTAAACTTACTTGTAAATACTATGGGGTAGATTCCCAGACTGTGCAAGGTGAAATGACAAACCAGAACGTGTGTACAATATTCATATAGTGGTGTTGAAGAGAAGGGAGGAAAACAGTGGAATAAGTCAGCTTGGATTGGAAAGGAGGAGGTAAAAATGTGCGTATATTTGTGTGTATGTGTGTGTATATATATATATGAAAATATAAAAGAAAATAAATACATATAAATATAGAAATGAAAGGAGGAACCAAACACCCTGGAAAAGGACAAAATGTGTGTGGAGGAATTAAAGTGGAATGAGTTGAAGTTGGGAGTTAAGAATGATTGAGGTGACTGTATATTGAAAGGTTTGAGAACTGATTTGATCACTTTGAGAACTTGGTTAAGAGCCATGTTGATTCTTCATATCTGATAGTCTTCTCCATAGATAGGAGATTCTCACAGATGTTGTCATATTAAGTGATAATATAGAAACTTACAGCTTATCCATAGAAAAAGCCAAAATGTCATAGTGAATTACTGGTTGTGTTATATCAGCAGAGTAAGTCAGGAGAAGAGGCGATGAAATAAATCTTTCTCTCTGCAACTTCTGAAGTTACTAATTTTGGAAGATTCTGAGTAGCTTTTCTCTATTATTCCTCTGTGACTGCTTCACCCAAACTCAGTTGATTAAGCTATTGCATTTAATTGGCCTTGCAGTTCCCTGTGTACAAGAAATGAGTGTGGCTCTGGTTGCTGGATCTTATTCTACTTTTCAAGCTACTGCTGTGTAGGAGCATAAAGGGTGCAAACTGAAATGCCTTTCTGAATTGCCTTCCCTCACTTTGCAAATTCGTATTTCAAAGGAAGAAATGCAGGTCATTCATTAAGCTTTTTTGATTGTAACATGAAAAGCGTTTTCCCTTAAGGTCTCCTGTAATTTTCTGGGGATCATTCCGCTTTCCTCTGTTACTCAAGCCTGTGTTTCATTGTTATTGATGTAGACGTTCTCCTTGATCCAAACGAAGCCTAATTTTTCTGCTACCTGGATATCTGTGTAGGCTGAGATTCTGACCCTAGAGTGGTCAGTTGGTTTCTAAGATTATTCCAATGGAAACAGGATTCTGCTGCTAGTTACTTTGGTTATCTCCATTTTTTTTCACTTGACATATTGGCAAAGCTGTTGTCTATTCATGGCCCTTTTCAGCGTGTTACAGCAATGTCACCTCTGTGCTTCTCTCAAAGTAAAACCATCCCCTTAGAATTGTTCAGTTCTTCTGCTTAGATCTATCATGTTACAGTATGTTCCTTTAACTTCCTCTTTTGGCTCTCTCTCTGCCCCTTGGTCAGATACACATGTATTGTTATTGTCTTTAAAACTTTTTAGCTTAATCCTGCCATGGCTGTTTGCTCCAGATTCATTTCTGCTTTTTATTTTTCCACCATCAGTGCCAATTTCAGATTTGTGCTGAGGAGCTTTTCCCACATGCTTCCCCCAGATTTGTCCTCTACATATAAGGAAGAATTAACAGAACCTACGAATCACCGTCTCAACATTCAAGCTGTATTTTTGATCTCATTTTTGCTAGTAATGCATACAGAAAATTGCCATCTGCTGAGTTGATAGTGAGAGGTAATTGTGACAGGTGGCTGCAGATGGCATATAAATCTGGTACAAGCTGTATTTGTTATCCTATCTTTTATTTCCTTGCTGGCACACCTTTTGTTCTTCCTGCATGCCTTATTTTCAGAGTGTAAGTTCTTGACGATAGGGCTGTTCTTCATTGTATTCATCTTGCCAAACATTACAGTCTTGTCTGGCTTATTGTAATTATTGTTATTAGTTTTTGGTCTGGATTTATTTGTAAGAAAATGTGCTTTGTCCTGAACATGAATTTCACCTAGCCTGTGTCTTTTAAGGAGCCTGTTCACTAATTCCTACAAAACAAAGAAATGGGAAATGAAGTTTTAAACAGACATTTTCTGTTGCTAATAACAGATTTAAAGGAAACATTACCTGTATTTTGTGGACTATCTGCCTTGTTTTTGATTTATCTACAGTCTTTTTTTTGCATTGTGCCCCATGCCTGTGATCTTGTGTAATAATCTACGCTCTCCATCATATAAATGCAGTCCTTTAGAAGCTTCCTTATGGGGAGCAACTTCTCAATGTGTTTCTGGAAGTGAGTAGCATGATATTTTCTACTGGTATACTGAAGGATCTGAATGAAAAATGCTCTTGGAGTAAAAACTCGAAACTGTTGATCTGCTGTGCTTTTGGTCTCGTATGTCAGAAGTGTGCTATGTTAAATAACTTTTCAGTGTTATTTCTGGATTATGGTTTTCACTTGCTGCTGGTAATCTTAAAATGGTTTCACATACAAATTTAAAAACAAAAAAAAAAGCAAGCATGGGTCATTGCTCTGAAGTTTGAATCATTTGCTTAATAATTTTGTGGTTGTTTTTTTTTTTTTTTTTTTTGCAGGACTTCAAGAATATATTGAAGCTGTTTCATTTCAGTATTTTATCAAAACCCGATCTTTAATTAGTGTTGAAGAGATCAACAAGCAACTAATATTTACAGCAGAAGACAGAGAAGAAACAACGAACGTGGTAAAAGTTTTTCTCTTCTCATATGACATATCTTTCTGGAATGGTAATGCAATGACTGAGCTTAGTCATACTTTTGGCATTTGATTAAATAACTTCAGTTTGGAATGATATTAGATATACATGTGGGCTTTGACTCAGTCATTCAAAACGTGCTTTTTATTCTGAGAAGTATTAAACTAGATCAGTAGGCTACAAGTTTATTCATTTCACATCCCCTTTAGGGCAAAATGAACACCTTCTGGCAGGGAGAAGAATCGGGATTGTAAAATACTTGGAAGCAAATATGGAAGAGGGATTTTAAATGTCTGTGTTTGTGTCTGTAAGGTCAACCAGTGTATAGTGGTATAGGAAAAGTTGGAGGAGACTAATGAATTTGAGACAAAATGAAATCTTCCTACCTTGTACTAAGCAAATCAGGGCAGGCACTCTGATTAGCTTCTGTTAGTATTCATTATGTGTTTTAACTTGGTAATTTGTAACATTCCTAGAGTTGCTCTTTATGTTTCCAGGGACAAATTCATTTATTCTTGTACCTTACTCCTCGTGTTGTATCTGCTGTTTCTTGATGTGGCCATACCTTTACCCTGCCCTACACAGAGTTATTTGCACAGACACTGCTGCCAGTGACCACAGTAAACTGGGCACATTTTGTAGATGGGACTCAGAAGCTGGCCGTGGTAAAGTATAGAAAGGGTCATGCAGTGCACATGCAGTGTACAATAATACACAGCATAAGTGCTTTAGAGACTGCTTCTGTTGAAGAGATTCTGTTCTACTGCACTTTTTTTTTTTCCTTCTTCGTTCTTTTAGTAAGATATTTGTAAAGAAACCAGGTTTTCAGCTTAAGTTCACTTTTTCTTACCTCCAGCGGCATGCTTGTTTTCCCTAATTGCAAAGTTATTGATTTCTGCATGCACACCTCTGACCAAATTGATGATGTTTGGGTGGGTGTTCCATTGTGGGAACAAGGGGATAGAAGTACACCTGTTCTGTCTCCCATATCACAGTATTTTGGAAATCAGAAGTATTGTAGCTTGGAGAGCAAATTTGTCACTTGTGATTTTTTTCATGAATATTTATTTAGATATTTTGATGAATTCAGTTGATATAAAAAAAAAAAAACAGATCTGAGAGAAATCCACTTGTCAGCTTCTTCTAGAAAGCATTTTGAAGCTCAAGAGATTTGTTTTTATAATGCAGACTCTCTTATTGTTTCTTGAATGTTTGTGCATCTTTCGACAAGACCATTCAATCAAAATTTAAATCCATCAGGCTGAAGTCTGCAAGCCAAAAAAAAAAAAAAAAGGCAAATGCAAATAAATGTTGATACAAAAAAAATGTTTATTCTATTTGCATATGAAAGCTGTAGAAGCATGATATGTTCATCATGCTTTTTGGAGAGGAAGTCACGTCTCGATGGAATGGATACTTTTATATCTTACAGCACGCTGGAGGAAGGATTAGTAAATAGTCCTTCTGAAATCAAACTGGAAGTGCCATGCACTAGAATGTTTGTAATTCCTATTGCTTTTACATTGCATTAGGTAAATTAGTGTGCATTTGAATAATTTTAGACTGTCTTTTCTATAATTCTCTGAAAGGGACTTTGCTCTATTCTGTCCTCAGACCTCCAGTTCGCAGGATAAACAACCACACACTTGGAGCCTGAAGGTGACACCTGTAGATTACCTGCTGGGAGTGGCTGATCTAACTGGAGAGCTGATGCGACTGTGCATCAGCAGTGTTGGAAATGGTGACATCGACACACCTTTTGAACTGAGCCAGTTCTTACGTCAGATTTATGATGGTTTTACTTTCATTGGCAACACAGGACCTTATGAAGTATCTAAGAAACTGTACACTTTGAAACAGAGTCTGGCAAAAGTAGAGAATGCCTGCTACACGTTAAAAGTACGGGGCTCTGAAATTCCAAAGCACATGTTGGCTGATGTGTTCTCCACCAAAACAGAATTGATTGACCAAGAGGAAGGTCTTTCTTAAAGTAAGAAGACTGTCACAGACCAGAAGGGGAAAGGACTTGCACAGAGAAATCTTGTTAGTTATGATTTTTAGGGTTTTGACCCTCTCAAAGCTTTTTAGGTAGAGACATTTTTAGTTTTATCTACGAGAAGATTGTTTGCAATAGTAATTTGTACCCAAAAATACTTTTTATGGTGTGCAAGAGAACAAATGTTTGACTTTGTCCTCTCGACATGGAATTTCCTGTATTGCTCCATTGTATCCTCTTTCAGAATGACCAAATGTTCCACTGCATTTTGCACCAGAGACTGTCAGTAATGCCAGTCACCTCAAACAGGTGTGGTTGCTCTTATCACTAATTAGCAGTGGAAAAAATGGTTAAGTACTGGTTGTTCAGCATTATCTGTAGGTTTTTGCTGAGCTTTGTTTTCTGGCTGTTTGGGTTCTATGTTCACATTGTTTCTAAAATAATGCACCTATATGTGTGAAAGTTCAACCTTTGACTTGAAGCTGAGGTGGTCTTGAAAAGGTGCCATATTAATGCTTTTAAGCATGAAACTGAAGCTAAGTCAACTTTTCTCCAGTTGGTAATGAGGCTAATTGCACCAAGCATGTATTACTGTGTACTCATCATTCTGGGACTCTGTTAAAATTGAGCTCTATTTAAGTTACACAGATTCTTTAGATATTTTGATACAAGTTAGAAAATCATTTAAAAATGTGGAACTTAATGGTTTACATTTTGGTAACACATTTTAATGCAGAATCTGCCACTTTTGTAGACAAAAGCGGAAGAAAGACCTGCCAAGTATGCTTAACACACATAAATTGGTTAAGGCAAGAGCTCCTTGAATGAAACCAATGAGGCTTTGTGCTGGAAGTCTGTTCTCTGTTGTTTGTGCTGCCCTGAGGACCTCCAGTGGGGCTGAGCTGGTATAAGTATAGAAAGGGCCAGCCAAGCTTTAAATATCTGTTAGCAGGAACTATATCATGTGCATGTTCCTATGGAAAGGAAATTGCAAACAGAAATAAGGCAGACATTCTGACTTCCAGGTTTATCTTTGAGGTGGGTATGTCACCGCTGGCAAAAAATCAGGGCTTTCTGCCGGTGTCTGAAGTTATGGAAGTCTGATAATGTACGTTATGCTAAAGGAAAACAGATAAAACAACATGATCTTTAGACTCCAGGAAATAGGCCTCCCAACTGCAATTGAAAATACTGCATGTTTTTTATTTTCACTTCCATATGCTGTGATAGTGCCAATATTTTTCCCGTGAGCATGTCCTGAGTAGCAGGGATCATCTGATACATGGACAGGAATGGGTAAATACATTTCTGTCACATTTTTCCATTGTTTCCACAGAAAGCAATATGTGGTGGGTGCTTTATTTTCTCCCTATTATTAGTTTTTTTAAAAAAAAATTTTAAACAATAAATTCTGAAAGCAGTCACTGCCTGGATGTTGGTTTTGGTTTTTTTTTTGTTTTGTTTTGGTTTTGTTTTTTTTTTTGTTTGTTTTTTGCTGCTTAGTCCTAGAGGTAAGTAAAGATGTGAGTTTCCCCCTGATGTGCAGAACTATCTCAGCCATTTTATTCAGGGAAGTCTAATAAGTAGCTAGGTTTGAAACTTCATGTGATCCTCTTGAGTTAAAAAAAACAAAGAACAATAAAAAAAATTAGCAAGGGATTCAGATGGCAGAACAGTTTGACACTAGTATAAATCTGCAATGGTACGTAATTTTCTCCTTGTTTTTCTCTTTTTTTTGGGAGGGGGAGAAGTGAGGAGGAGTAAGAAAGGAAAGTGAAATCTATTCATAAGGAATCCTTTTTAAAAATTTTTGTTAAGTTTACGTATGCATCTATTATTTCACTTGAAGCAGGTGCAAGAGTAGTGCTGTGTCTTTTGGTACTGCTAAACTTACTGCAAGTAATTGCAGGAGGATTTATGTGAGTTGAAAGTCTATTGTATCGTTACTAGATGTATTGTCTGATACTAAACAGAGGGCTGTATGTTGTCTGTCCCAGCAACTACTGGGCAGAAGCTGAATGTTTTCATGTCACAGTTTGAAAAGGGATGAGATGAGTGACACTGAAAGCCTGCCACAGAATGAGCGCACAGCAGCCACTGCTGTAGTCAAATAACTGTTATTCTTGTACAGTTATTCATGACTATGAAATTGCAGATGTATAAAAATTGTATTTTTTAGCAGAATTTAGAGGTTTCTTCAAAGAATATGTTTTGATTCCAACCTTAAAATTTCATTAAGCCTAGAGAGCTCCTTAACGGCAGATGAGATTTCTAAATTCCTTTAGGCTGCCTGTTTATTATCAGAAGCCATAGTAATCCCTAATAGGGAGGAAAGTGTGTGTGTGATGTATTTGAGCAGCAGCACAGATGGGAAATAGCTAGCGGCCTGCAAACCTCCTGCTCAAGGAAATATTTTCCCCCAAAAACAATTAGACTGTAGCTATTTGAAAAGTGACAGACATTTATCAGCAAAACAAGTTCCTAAACAAGCAATGGCAGTTTTCCCATTTCTTATCCCATTGCTCTGTGGAGCCATTGATATGCTTGGTCTACAGCCAGAACAGGACTATGTCATAGCAGATGTTTCACGAGGGCAGCTCTGTGTGCTAAAAACCATCTGCTTTTCTGAAATCTTTCTCAGAGGTGATATTTCTTCATGCTTGACTTTTGTCCTGGCTACTAATTTGCAGAGAGGAAAATAGATTCAACCACATTTAGCTTTCCAGAACTACAGTGAAGTTATATAAGAGAAGCTTCCTGTTGACAGGACATGCGTGTCTATCTACTCAGTCTTCCTTACTTGGATTTTTCTATGAGTTTATTCAAAATAAAAATTTAAAAAAAATTAGAATAGACTTTTTATTATGTATTTTACCTTCTAGAATTCTATGGACCAGACTCTGGGACTACCCTCAAACAGTTTCTGAATTTCAGAGCAAAGGAACAGCCAAGAAAAATGAAGGGAAGATGGTGGAGGAAAGCGATGAGGTGGAAGTGAGAGGACAGGACCTTTACCAGAAGACTGCAGGATAGCAGTTTGGTTTACCACTTCTGATTTTGGAAAGGGAACTTTTCAAAACTTCTGACAGTCTGAAATATCGGCAGTAAAGGGTTAGTTGGGAAGGAAGAAGGCAGTAGTGCGGGAAAATGGAAGGAAGTAAGGTGAAAACAAAGAGGGGAAGAGTGGCAAGGAGTGGGAGAGCATGGAGGAGGAGCAGGATGAGCTGCAGGACAGAGGGTATGCACTTAGGGTGGGACTTGGGGAGGACATGGGACAGGAAGGCAGCCCTGCAAGAAGCTGAAAACCGCTTTGAAACTTGAGTGTCTCAGCTGTAAAAGAGACTTGGAGCTGACCTATAGGAATGGTAGGACCACAAGATAACCAAAGCATCTACCCTTGAGTAATGAATAAAGGGAACTTAATTTTCTGAGCTGTGAGAACCTGCAAGTCCTGCTTTGAGCAGGGTTTGTAGGATCCAGCCGTGCTGTCACAGATTAAGCTCTTTGTTCCCATACCACCCCATCTCCCATGCTTGTTCACCTTCATTCCCGTACTGGTAGCCATAGTCATTGACGGGTGATCTACCAGTGTTTGCAACTGCTAGAAACATTGTTAAATGTATTCTGTAACATAAAGGAATGCTTACTGTGACCACTGTTTTCCACTTGTATGCTGTTAATCTGTCTGTTTCGCTGTCACTGTTGTTGCTGCTTCAACTCTTCCTTTTCTTTCCTTTCTTAACTTGTAATTTCTTGCACTTTACTGTTCTTTTGATTCATTGCCTACATCCATTCCATGGTTTGGTCTTTTCCATGTCTAGCTGATGTCTTGGGGTAAACCATCTCCATGCAGGAAGAAGAATCAGTTGGTTTCTTAAGCAGGCTTGTCTACTCACACCGCCAAATCTGAAAACACCACTCAGCTGTGGGGGGAGAGTTCTGCTATTCCTGTACTCCGAAGACCTGGTGCTGTGTCCTATGGCAGCCATGGTGCTGTATGTCAGGATGGGTGGGTAAGCACATCTCATGTTGCTTTTGCAGCTGTGCAGACCTCAGTTATTTTGAGGCCTGCAATCATCACAAGCCAAGAGAAACGGTCTACAATGATGAAGGAAGCTGCTTCTCCAGTTCTCAGGAAGGTTGTCATTGAGGAGTATTCCCACCAGTCCCAACTTTCTTTACCTAACTCATTGCCCCTTTGAAAGGCCTGTTTGCAGACTGCAGCAGGAGAGGCTTGCCTATGGATTCTTCTGGAGCCAGTCAGTATCTCCCTGAACACTGGCCAGATTTGAGGAGATGACTCCTCTCAGCTCCTCCCACAGGCTGACACCGCTGGCCCTGGTGTCCCTCCTGCCCCCCAGTGAGGGGGGCTGAGCGCCTAGCCTGCCCTACTGGATTTCACAGACCAGTGTCATGTGGGTTCATCTTCTTTCTTCCTACTGTTCTTTTCATTCAGATGTTTACTCCTCCCAAAGAAAGGGGCTGTTGTGTAAGCTCTGCTCCTCCATTGCCAAACAGGCCAGATGACCTCCTAAACCCATCGTTAGATGCTGTTCCTTGGTTCCTGGTGCAAAGCAGGTTTCAAGGGACATCGTTTGTCTTTGGTCACTTCTCCCACAGCTCTTTGCTTTTTTTCAGGCTTACAAATCCCTTTTAATCTGGTTGGGTCTCACCACTTCTGTTTAGTTCCTTCTCAAGGTCCTCTCCTCTCGTGGCTTCAGGAAAAAATACCTGGCAAAACTGACTGCCCATAAGTGGGTTTGGAAATAACCCAGGTTTTGTTAAAATGAACTTTTTGAGGACAGGAACCAGGTGTTTGAAGGATGCAATTGTATGAACAGTCATGGGTTTCAACGTCACGGGAATAATGTTAAGTGCTGGCAGTCTTGTGTTAGATGTGTATGGGTGGATCTCTCCTTGCAGCAAGAGCTTAGGCTAAGAAGATTTTCCTTTGTATACCTCACACCTAAAGGTGAAGATGACAGACAGGAGATGCCACGACCACGAAAGAAAATGAGTAAGATGAAGTGGTGTAAGGTCATATAGCAAATCAGGCAGGAGCTAGGACTTGGACTTGGCTCTTTCAGCTTCCAGTCCAGCTCATATGGCTGCTGATCTGAGCACTTGTTGCACTCCAGAGCCAGTGAGCTCATGGGGCAGCCCAGGCCCTTTTATGGGGCTGAAACGCAAAGGTCCCTCATGTGCCATCCAGTCATGTGCAAAGTGTGTGCAGCATCCCGCAGGCAGATAACAACATTAGAAGCACTCATTCTGAACTTCCAGCTGGCTTTAGTGAGCTACTGTACTTTATGCTCTTGGTGGAACCTGTTTTCTTGCTGGTTTCCCATACATTGAGCTGCACTGGGCTGCTGGACCTCCAGACCTTGCCCCATCCTGCAGCTCAAGGCAAAGCCGGAGCTGGGCCACGCTTGGGGCACAGGCCTTGAGTGAGCAGTGTTTGGTGCCAGCAGACATCTCATAGTGCACAACAGTCCTGCTCGGTTCTTCTCTGGTCTTTTTTTTGCAGCATTTTCAGCTCAGCATTTACCCACGATTACTCTTAGTTATTTAACTATTTAAATAGGTATATTCTTCCTCTGGAAGAAGTGTTGCTTTGCGGGAGCAAATAATTTAGTTTCTAATTACTTAATGGCATCTACACATGAAGTGCATTCCACTGATAGGCAGCTGCACCGATGTTCCTAAATTGCTTGAGCTCAATTGAGGTTCTTATCTGCATCTAAAAACTTGTATCACCTACTCAGTGTTGTGGTAGAGTTTTCCTGGGTCCTACTTTAAACATGTTGTATGAAAGAAGGGAAGATGCAGACGTTTGTTCAGGGAGATGGGAGTTTGTGACTGTCACCAAATTGAAGGTAACACACATGGTGAAGGACATAAAAAGTTTAAACCTAGTCTTATCAGGGCCTGTGCTCTACAGGAACTGATTGGTCCAAGTGGAAAAGCTGTAGGCTTTCCGTTTATTTCAAATATAGTCTTTCAGCTCTCTGGTCATACCTTCCTATTAGAAAGATGCCTCTGGAAATTGTTAGAGAATGTTTATTTGTTCTGCCATCTAGTGTCCATCTCTAGAAACACAAGAGGCTTTTTTTCATTTCCAGGCACAAGTGATTTGTTGTTTGCCCTATATGTCCTTAAAACACAGTTAGTGGTGCAGCATAAGCTTCATTTTTAGACTTAGCTACATCTCTGGTGGTAATAAATGACATGCAGTACCTTCTGCTATTCAGAAATTTGGGGAATATGAGGGAATAGCATATCTCATCATGTGTGTATGGTGGTTTGAAGAGAAAGAAAGAAATAAAAATGCATGAGAAAGTTTGGCCAGACATGTACTTGCAGACCTGTACATTATACAAATGCTTTTATCTGAAGCAGGACACTGGAGAGTACTGGTGCTAATAAGGAGTCGTAGACCAGAAGCCTAATTCCTTAATATATATTATAATTACATTAAACCATCTAAGAAAATGCAAGTCTTTTAGATGTTGAACTTCTGGTATAAAAGCAAACAGTCCTGCATGTGTGAACGTGTCTGTGTGCCTACCTACTGTGACCACGCTTGCCACAGAAACCCTTGGGTAGACAGCAGTTGTCCCCAGGCCACCAGGAGAGACCCAGCACACTCCAGAGAGCATCACCAGACACCACAGCAGGCTTTGAAAGGGGATCACACAGCCTGAGCTGTTCCTTGTGCTGGGCATGGCTCGTGTGTCTAAGAACATGTTGGAGATGGCTATTGCTGCCCAGGCACCTCTGCAATACAAAGTTGTCCCTGTAGTACATCAGATGGTCACAGTCCTATCTGAGCATCTTTGGCTTAGCTAAGCTGGGGGCCCAATTCCCCATTCATGTAAACTGTTTTCTGGATTGCAGCCACAGGAGGAAGGAGATGCTGGTTTGTTTTAGGGCAGTTCCTTTGCCTTTGGAAGATCACAGGTTTCAGAGGGATTTCCGTCTTTTTCTACCACAGTTTAACAAATACTGAGATCTTGTACGAGCCTCTGAATTTATAGGATGTAACTTGCACTGCGAGTAAAGGAAGGAGAGTTCTGGAGTCCCTCGAGTCTTTTGGATGAAGTCGAGTGAAATTCCAGTTGTGGTCCTCCACCAAAGCATTCTGAAATGACTGGCTCTGGGGGGAGAATCAGCGGCTATATCCTGTGGCTTTGCCTCAGGTCAGAGCTCTCCCTAGAGTCACCAGCTTTGCACTGATGAGATACTCTCCCTGGATACTGGGAAAGCCCTAGGACAGCTGCTACAAGGGTTCTCTGTGCCCCACAGCCTTTCCCTGGCCATCTATGGCCCTGCTTCATTGCTGATGCTGGCTTCCTTTGCTTTTGAGAATTGCATTTTGCTGTACTGTTACCAGCAGGGTTTGCTGGTGCAGCACCTGAAAGCAGAACAGCTGGCAAAACTACAGGAACACCCCCACGTGCCTTGTTTCCTGGGCATTTCTTCCTTGAAATGCACTCTGAGCATATCCATAAAGGGGTGGAAAAAGAGGTGAGCTGTGCAGTGAACAAGTTTGTTAATAGAACAGAATATTCTGAGCTGAAAGGGACCTATGAGGATCATGGAGCCCGATCCCTGGCTTTGCACAGCATCACCCAAAATCCAAACCTTATATTTGAGAGCAGCGTCCAAATGCTTCTTGAGCTCCAGCACTCGGCGCCTGCAACACAGGTTTCTATGTCAATATCCTTAAATTGTTTGCCTCTGCTTGTGACAGGCTTGTATTGATTTAGGTTAATTTGGTTACCCAAAAGGGTTGTACTGATTGCTCTAAATGGATTAAATAGTGATTTTAGTTAAACTGATGGCTGGATGGTGTGTAGACAGGGCCTGGAGCTTTGTAAGCTAATAGCTTGGCAGTAGTACAAGTTTTTTTTTTAGACACCTGAGTCCAAGTTGTTGTTTTAAATATAAGACTGTGTTACTGTTCTAGAAACTGTCTCCAAACATTAGAATTTTCCAGTAGATCAGTTTCCTGGCACATCTTTTTACCAATTCATACTTTCCTGAAAAGAATTTGATAAGAACTCTTAATATAAATGGATTTTGGATTAAATCCAAATGTATAACATGGAAAAAAATTTTTTTGCAAGGTTCCTTAATTTTTGTCTATTTTTCCAGTCTGTAATTTTCTCCCCCACTTTTCTGGCAATGAAAAAAAAATGTATTTCATTTCTATCAAAATCCAGATATTTTGAAGAAAAATGTGAATGTGATCACCTTCTGCCAACACAAGAAAAATCTTTCTCCCAGGTGAGACCTGATAGGAGAGGTCTAGGACCAGCCACCATTTAGTTTTTCACTCAGGAAAGTGCAAACTGAGGTTGCACCTCAGCTTGTGAGGTTAAACTTTTAAACCCACATCATCTCCATTTGAAGAAAACCTTGTATCTGCATAAAGAGAAAGGAGTACAGGAGGACAGAAAAGCTGAGGTCCGCCTACAGGATTGTGATTGCCTATTAAGTTTATGTATCCTCTCTAGTTTGCATCAGGTGGTGGCTGATTTCCTTCTGAATAGCCTCAAAGCTGCTCTGGGCTCATACCACAAGCCCTGTCCATGAGAGATACCAAACCTTGGAACATGGCTCTCCCTGGGCTGTGGATCATAAAATAATAGCTCAGATTTGAATGGCCAGCTTTGCTACAGAGGGCTACAAAGCTCACAATCAACAAAATATCCTACAGAATCCTCCTTCATACTTCGCTGAGCCTCTTCCATGGAACAATTAGTGGATGCTCTTGTTTGGAACTCCATGACTCACTCCTGTTCTTCAGTCATGGTTTGTGGTCACTCAGTCATTCAGTGCACCATGGGGAAACAGGCAATTGTGAGAATTTCCTCTCATTCTGTGCTATGTGACACGACAGCTCCACATGCTCATAGGGTGTGTGTTCATGTCCTGGATGCGTGGGCTCACCCTTCAGGCAATGCTTTGTTATGGCCTCAGTGATCAGCAAGATTTGTTAGAAAGAAAACACGTTTCACAGTACTTTGTAATCCATCTGCAGGTATAATTCTTTTGTCATTGAGCTGTAACTCTTACATTGTGGCTTGGCTCCAGTAGAATTTTATTTCTACCTGTGTATCTTTGTGCATGCATGTGTGTGCCTATGCCTGTGTGCTCTTTTAGGAGCTCCAGTAGAAATAGTAAACTCCATTAAAAGAGGTTACAGCGGCTTAAAAGAGGTTACAGCGGCTCATGCCTCCCACATTCTTTGCTATTAGCCATACTCAGCTTTGCCAGTAGGCAATGAACTGTTAGGAACTGGTAGGTGATCTTAGCCACTCTGCATAACCTAAACATTTTTGTAACTTTCCAAGTATGTGGTGGATGTGAAGGACTCTTAACAATTGAAGTTCCAGGAACTTTTTCAGGGATATTTCCAGGGATTCCCAGCATCCAAAGAATATTTGGAGGCTTCTGTGAGCTCACCTCGCCTTGGTCACACTGTGATCTCTTTGGTAGCAGATCTAGTAAAAAGCCTTCACTAATTTGCAAACTTATTCAGATCTAAGAGAGAATGAAAACATAAAACTGTGGTGTACTGCTGGTATCAAGCATCAAAGACCTTGCTTGGTGTCCAAACAGTGTCACGGGCTTGTCATGATGGGCAGATTATTTCATTCTGGCTGCTGTCTTCCAGGTTCTGCTCCCCTGTGAGAGTTTTGAGGCTTTTCCACGGGATGCACAGATTTCTCACTTGTCAGCTTTTGATTTTTCCTTGCTTGATCCTCTTGCTCCAACCCCTTGTTCCCTTGGTCTCTCTGCTGTTTCTCTTTCGTGGTTACTTTCATTCTTACCACTCATCTTCATTTTGTTCCATTTCTCCTCTTTCCCTTCTTTTCACTTCCCTCTTTTTCTTGCTTTTCCCTCTGGCTGCCTACCAACACACACTATCTTCTCCCTTGCACATCATTTTCCAAAGCACTTAACTGTGGCACCTTTTTTCGTGTTCCAGAGTCATCTCCTTCAGTGTGTATCGCTTGGTTGAGGAATGCAATCTACTTGGGGAAAGAAGAGGGCCTCCAGAAGGTGCCTCAGCACCTACTGGTGTTGGAGGAGCTTGTGAAGACTCCGCTCTCTTGCCATGGTCTGCCAGTAACACAGACAAATCAGAATCAGATGCTTTGAACTGGGGGCCCAAAGTTAAAACAAGTCTCTTCCACTCCATCTTCTGCTGTGGACGGTGAGCTCCAACCAGGGTATTTTCCCTCTGCTCAAGGTGCCCACCTGGTGGTGAGCATATGACGCCTGCAGAGAAGGTGCAGCCTTGCTGGAGGAGCAGTAGCTGGGGGTCCCCTGTAAGCAGGCCAGCCCAGGGTCATACTTGGCCTCAGGGAGTTCAGCAGAAGTCCTGGGGGAGCCCAGCCACCATGCCCATCCTAAAGAAAGAGACGTATTCAAGCAGTGCCTTACACAAGCCCCAAGAAGACAGAACTTACCTAGTGACTCCCAGCACTCACCACTCCCACAAACCTACAGCTTTCAGAACTGCTCGCTGACTTCGGCTGACAAGAGGCCCTTCTGCAGCCCTCACTCAGCCTGTGACAGGAGAAAACACCTTCAGAAGCCCTTCGTGCTGCTTCTTACTTCCAGCAGCACAAGGGCTGGAGGAATTCGGCTCCATCCCACTCACTCCCACTGATGAGAGCAGGAAGAACTGAAGCACCTGCTAAAAACAAAACAAAACAAAAAAAAACCTGGGGCACTGAGAGCACCACAAGGCTGTGCTAGGACTCAAGGAACTGAGCAGCAGCCCCGTGTCAGCCCCCTCAGAAACTACAAGGAAGCCAGGCAACACCACTCCCAGCAGTAGCTCTGCAGCAGCCCCAAAGAGAGCAGGAGGAGAATGCAGAAGCCTCCTGCTGCAGGCAGAGAGCCCCTGATAACTCCCAAGCACTCATCATCTCCATGGCCCCGTTACTACCAGAACTGCTCATTGGTTTGAGCTGATTCTCACTGCAGCCTGAAACAAAGTAACAAACAGAGAAAGTTAAATAGAATTAAATAGAAAGCCAAGGTTTCACTTTGAAAGCAGCCCCTTGTGCCTCCCTTTCAGCCCCAGCAGCACAAAGGAGCAGAACCTTACTCCTGCTTCTGCAAACAAGGACCTCCCTCACAACTCCCAGCAGCCTGCAGTGGAGCTTAAGAGGCTTTGGGGCAGGCCCTGCCCTGATATCTCAATGAGGCTCAGCTGTGCCTGGGCAGCCGCAGTCCCGCAGCACCTGGGAGTCACTGCTTCAATAGCACAGCTGTGCCTCATTAGGGCCAGCTCAGGGTCCTGACACTTAGACGTGTGGTCTCTAGATCTGAATTATGGACTTAAATTACGCTTAAAGTTTGTTATGTGCTTCTCATTTTCACTTCATTTTTGGGTTCATTAATAACTTAAATAATTGTACCTAATTCAAACCAATCACATTTGACACAAATGGAATGATAATCACCCTTCCAAAGACTGTCCCTACCCTT
This sequence comes from Phasianus colchicus, assembly GCF_987193195.1. NCBI lineage: Eukaryota > Metazoa > Chordata > Aves > Galliformes > Phasianidae > Phasianus > Phasianus colchicus. Next base: position 39,512,265 of record NC_143437.1, on the reverse strand, counting down.
AACAGTTTCAAAAGGCCCTCATCCCCACTCCACTTTCTCTCATCCCTCAATCCAAAAAAGAGAAAAGGAGAAAAAAAATTTGTTAAACCTGTAACAACTTTTTACCTCGGAGAAAATGTAACTAAAACCAGCAGTGGAAATATGGGAGTAGGGATGTGACAAATGGCCAAATGAGTTAATGATACACACAAGAAAATTGCCAACTGGTGAAATTTGAAGCAGAGCTTTACAAACAGTTCTCTATAGTGTTGCTCAGAATTATGTTCACATGTCATATAAATCAGTAGGAAGTCTTTCTGTGAGGGACACAGGTGCTGTGTGTACAGTAAAGACTTCAGTGATGAAGCTCACTTTACACAGCAGTTTCATTCTTAATTTAAAATCCTGAAAGTTGGACTACATTCATTTTAATTTTTTATAATTGTAGAACTGTGCATGTTTTTATTGTACATTGTTACGGATATATTTTCACAGCCATCGTAGTGTCAGATGGGAAAAGAAGGGAGATCTGAATGTGCAGAGTGAGGCAAGAGATCCTGACAAGCATATGTGATATATTGCGATGTTCTCCAGGAGAAGTGCTCAAGAAGTCTGCTCAAAAGAATGAGATCCTGGGCTATAGAATCCCATCCAGAGCCTCAAAGAAGTTGCTGGAGGGTTCCTCTTGAACTGCTTTGTGCCTATGAATTACTGGGTGATTTAAAACCATCGAAAGCTGTAGTGAACAAAACAGAATGGGCTCCTTAGGCCTTCCATAACATGCTCACATTTTTCTGAGCAATTTGTTGTTATTTAGTCACTACTTCATTTAAGAAAAAGGAGAAAAGTTTGTATCAATTTCTATTTGAACTGCAGTGAGAGGCCAATTCCACCTAGTAAGAAGCAGCAGAAGCATTTGTGTAGCATGATTTTTTGTCCCTACTTAATGTTTTTAAAAGCATCCTTTTTGCAATCCATATGCATTCAAATATAATTAAAAATAAACAAATGAGACAAGTTATGAGGTTTTTTTTTTAATGTACACATAAAATAATTGATCATTTACAGTAATTAGCTCAAGCAAGAAAATAGTTCTTTTTTTTTTTTAATTTAATTTTGCCTGGAATAATTGATTAAACAGTGATTGAGCTGACATAAATTTGAAACTTTAAAGTGATACAGTTGTTCTTAGAAGATGGGAGCTGAGTCAAGCTCTTTAGGGAAATTTCATCAGAGTTGGGCAGCAATTTCTGATAAACTGTAAGTACTCATTAAACTTGAACTAAGTGTTACTTAACCAGAGACTGCTTTTGTCAGGAGTGCTGCGTATCATCCTAGAACGTGGCTGGCTGGAAGAGAGCAGTTCAAGGAACCTGACCTCTGTCCTAAGCTACTGATTGTATCTTAGATATTTGCTGCAATATGATACTCACTGCAGTGCTGCACCCAGAAAAATTCTGCTGTAATGAAATGAGCAATTATTTTGGTACTGGAAATGATTTGAAAAAGTAATTATGCAAAATATTCTGCTAATGCTTGCTTGCAGTACTACAGCAGCCCTTAGATGTTGTGGGTGATATTTTTGATCAAGTATTTTAAACGAGAGGACATGTTGTAAGGCAGTGGTCTTGGAAAAACAGAGCCACACTTAGACTGAGGGGAAAAAAAAAAGTATAGAGAGAAAGAGAGTGGCTATACTGAGGTTCATTTATTTGTGATAATAAGCAATGTGATTTTTACATGCCAGCCTGCACATTAGTGGTCAAAAGCCAATCAAAAGTGCTGAGCTAATCTGGCCGTTGAGGTAGCTGAGTTGAAGTCAGTAAAGGAGAAAGCAGAGTAGTGCTTTGCTTCTTGTTCGTGCCAATCGTTTTCCTCAGTGCAATCTGAATGTGACAGGGAAGCTGAAGATTACCTTTACAGGTGTTGTCTATTATACTTCCAGCAAGAGGTGGTTGTAAGGCCACCGTGTTGTTGCTACAGAAATAATGATGCCAATGACAGGAGGTGTGATGTGCTGAATCTTGACCCACGCCATAGACAAAATGCTGTTCTGATATACACAGTGCAAACCTGTATACCTGACCTTGTTGTGCTTAAAGCATTAGAAATGTATTTTGTAAAACAGACTGGTGTTTGTTAGTTGTTTTGTTAGGCTTGGAATCTGAGTGCATCTAAATAATAAACTACCATCACTTCTTCAGTTTGTTTAGGGGGCTATATAAAAGGAGAAATACCTTACTTGTGATATTGTAGCACTTATACACTCACGTTTGATACCCTAATTAAACTGACTATAACTGGAATTTAACTAACAGGTCTGCTCATAACAAATATTTAGGTTAACAACCATTGTAATTTCTCTGTCCTAACTGCTCTGTACACAAATGAGACCTCTTCTTCAGCTTTTTTCCCCCCTTATTCCATCCTTTGTGTCCAAATTCATTGATTTTTGAATAATTTGTGCTATGAAAACATCAGCCCCTTTTTAATTTCACATTGCCTCTTTATGTTCTACTTTATTTCTTCTGTGCAAAATAGAATGTTTATCACCTGCACAAAGGAAAATGCTTTAACAACTTGCATGGAGTGTGATTTAATTAACAGTAGCGCATTCCATAGGTTTTTCAATTAAGTCTGTAGCACTCTCTCATCTGGGATGGATAATTGTTTCCCAAATTGTGCCCTTCTAGTTTTGTCAGTTTCTCTAATCTTAACAACTTGAAGTTTTGTCACTTGCATGACAATGAACGCGTATTCCTTAATCAGCATGCAATATCTCTATTATCTACAGATTTTATTGATGTGAAAAGAATGGACTACAGTATACATAATACAGACAAATTATTCCAGAAAAATGTTCAAATGATTGATCAAAATGCAGTCAACCAAAATCCAGGGAAAAAAAGTCTATTTCCAGCGTGGTGTTAGAAAGTGGCATTCCTTTATTCCTCATGATGCACACTGGGCAACGTGACAGGCAAGCACATCCTCCCAGAATTCAGGTTCTACCTTTAAACAGAAAAGACATACAAATGCAGTATATTAACGTACATATTCATTCTTTTTCATGGTCTCAGATATGTGCTAATTTCCCTTTGAGCATGCTCAGTAATACCCCAGGTGATTGAGTGCCTACCTACTTTTTTTCCCCCACCATCAGCTTAATTCACTGAAGCCCATTTCTATCCACTTTCCCCAAGTCTGGAAGATTCCCATTGCTTATTAGGCCATAGTGAGTCACTTCTTAAAAAAAGCGTATGCAGAATCCAAGGAAAATCTTTTGCATCAAAATGTGCAAGGACAACCATTCTATTGCAACCCCAATAATTCTTGTGAGCCACAATCATTGAAATAGAAGATTAAAGTATTCTGTTTCCCCTCAATTTTGCACTGGGGACAAGACTAAAGCTCTGAAACTTCCAGTTTTAGCTATCACTTAGATTCCTTTTGCTAACCTAATATTTTGGTTCTTAAACTAATGCACTAATCCCTATTGCTATTTTCTTATTGAGGATTACTATCCTAATCCTCACCATTCTTGACCTTTCAAATTTAGATATATCTCCAACATTCAATCGTGCAACAAGCAATGATACATATAGTGATCACACACTATTCTACAGAAAACTTCTTTAACCATTTGAATTTGGGAAGCCAGGAAGTCATTTTGGTTTCAGCTTACGTCATCTTGGCTTACTTTATGCATTACTTCAGTTTGGTTTCATATATGCATTTGTTTATGTAGATCAGAGTGGTGGAATAGAAACACAACCACTAGTACTTGCTATTGTATCAATTCCCCCTTGTGCAGTTAATAACATACCTAAAGCCATTCTATTTTGCATTCTCTTAGCCACTCTGGCTAAGCTTTGGACTTCAAGGGCAATAATAGCATCTAAATTTTACTTTCAAGGTGTTTCATATCTGCTGAGGTGTTCACTACAGCCTTTTCCAATTCTACAACTCCTAAACAGGGAATTAAGCATCTGATGAATGAGTGAAATCTACCAGGTCTTTCCATTGGTGGAATGAGCAATTCTCTCTTGACTTTTGAGGGCACTTGGGCCTGTATTATCCTAGTTAATTTGTCTGTTAACCTTTGGCATTACTATTTCTAGGGTACAGGTTCTGGTCCACCACAGGAGTGGTATCTTCCAAGCTTGATCTCCACACAGCAAGTGCCATCCTTTCCCTTTGGCTGACACCCAATATTTATCCCTGTTCCCCCCCCACCCCCCCATACTCATTTGTCCTGTCCATTTACAGTGCAGCTATCTTCCTACTGGAGCCTTCCCTAATTGACTAGTCCCTGTATCCAGACAAATGGTATCATTCATAGGCTGGGTCCCTACAATCTATGTTTGTGATTCTGTATTTGTCTACAAAGTACCCCACAGGTTTGATAACAAATACTGTATCCCAACTCTGTATCAATAGTGATCATCCCCATCATAGGTATGGACTTGCCACATTTTGACAACTGAGCATATCTAACACCTTTTCCACCAATTTCATGTGCTTATTTTGATCCCACACTATAAATAAGCATAAGTATTACTAAAATGTTATCATTTTAGACAAGCAGAATATATATCCCTTAAGTACTGCAGAAGAGGTTTTTTCCAAACATATAAGCAAACAATTAATGCAGTTAATATAAGGCAAACAATCACTATACACTCTAATGGTAACCATACCTCAATATCATCATTTAATTGCATAACATTTTTCATTTCCTTGTTTACAAGCTACATTCATTTATGTGAAAATTTCAGTTTCTGCAGTGCAGTTGGTTCTACTTGCCACTGTGGGCTGGGTGCTTTTTATTCTTGTGTAATGAATTCAAGAGTCTACTCCTGGCACCTTGGTAGCAGTTTGTGTTGTCAGTAGTATTTGATACAGTCCTTTCCACTTCTCCTGTAGTGGTTCAGAGCTCAAGTCCGTAGATACATCCACTCATCAGTTTGGACAGATGTACTGTGACTTCAAGAGGTGTTGGTACCACCTGTGCCATGAACCTGTAAGTAGAAGATAGCACTTACCCTAAGGAGATTATATTTTCTTAGTTTTAGTTTGCCTAATTGGTTTACATCAATACCACCTGCCAATACCTGAAGTGGTCTTCCATGCGCAACTTCATGAGGACTAGTTTTCTCTTCAGCATGTGGCTTTACCTAATATATAGTAAGATGCCTCAGGTCATTTCAAGTCTGTTTCTTAAGAGATTTTAAGAGTTTGTTTTGTCAAGTTAATCCTTTTTTTCCCCCATCTTTCCACTATAGTGTACTCTATATGGAGTATGTAAATCTGATGCTATTCCAATGATTTTTTTCCTATGTTTTGAACAATTCCTGCTACAAGATGTGAGCCTCTGATGATATCCCTATTCTAATTGCTATTAGAAGCTATTCACCTCCACTCCCCTCATCTTGTATCTGGTACTTAATGAACCTCTGAATCAATTCTTCAGATCTTGGGGTATTCTTTGGAAGAAAACTCCTCCTGCTGCATTTTTTTGCAGCTGTATCTGCACAGTTTTTGTGCAAAATTATATCACTGTCATTTGATTGGCAATCTCTGCAGCATATTATAGTTATTTCTTTTGATAATTGCAACTTTTCTAGCAGTTCTACTATTGTTTTACAGGTGCTCTCTGAGAGGTTAATAGACTTTGTTCTTTCCAGATAGCACTACGCACAACCCCAAACACAAATTTTTAAGTCTGTCCAAGTATTGACACTCTTTGCTAGGACCAGTGCTCTTAACAAGAGTGAGTTCTGTTTTCTCTGCTGAGGTGGTAGTGCTGGAGTCTCAGCCCGTTACTTCATCTCTAGTTGTTACAGCATACCTGGCCTTTTAAGCCATCTCACACCAAACTGCTACCATCCACAAATATTTGCATACCCTCATGTTCCACCACTTGGTACTTCATGATCCTGCTTGGAGATAACCCATAACTTCCATTTCAATTCATTCAGTACTACAGTAACTGTAAAGGAAATATACAAAGTTACTTTACTTCCCAAAGAAAACTTTAATTTTCCAGCCTCTTGTATAAGCAAGATTGCATTTGCTACAGCTTTCAAACAGGGGCTTTCCAAGGTGAGGTCTCTGAAGGACTTCCACATTTTGGAATCCATATAAGGTTTTCTGTTTCTCCTTTTAAGAAAACAGGCTACAGTTCAGCAAACTTAAATTCTCTGTCAAAGTCTCTAGTCTCAGTAGCTCTGATGACACAATCCACAGATCCAGCAAATACACACCACAGAGAGAAAAAGTTAAAAAGCTTGCTGCTGTTACAGTAATACTCCCATACTCATGTTCACATACAAAAGTCACAGCACCAGCAACCATAATGCAACATAATTACCAATAAACCAAGTGCTTCAGTTTCTCTTGGGGATCTTGAATCTCTCAAGCACCCTTTTTAACAGGGGCTCAAACTCCATTTCTCCTGCGGGCTTCGCAAAAGCATCGCCTCACCACGCTACTTCCAAGAAACACAGAGCCCTCCACAAACTTGGGACATATTCCTGCTCATGTATGGGGTACCTACTTGGGGATCCCCTTACCCTTGGCTCTCCATACATACTACAGATTTGACACACTTCACCAGAGGCAATGAGAAGAAATGCCTTACCATACTCCAAGGAAGTTGTGGCTGGTCCCAATGGAGCCGGGGTAAGGGGGAACTCCCTGAGAATCACTTGCTGTGTGCATTGAACAGAGGTCTCCTCTGGTCCTTCATTCCAGAAGATTTCAGTCACAGAGGCTCATCTGGGCCTTTGATCCACTTCCACCCACTTTTCCCCAGTCAGGAAGATTCCCATTGCTTTTTAGGCCATAGTGAGCCACTCCTTAAGAACAAGGCATGTGGAACCTGAGGAAAAAGGTCCTTGCACATTTAGAGGCAAAAGATGAAAGTATTCTATTATGACTCCAATGTTTCCTGTGAAGCAAAATCACTGAGGTAGAAAAGTATTCTATTACATCCCCTGTGCGAAATTGAGCAAAAACAAGACTGTTCACCCACTAAAGTTGAAATGGGAAGTTTGAGCTATCAATTATGGATTTGTTTTGATAAACCAATGTATTGGTTCTTAAGCTAATGTACTGATCCCTATTGTTAAACAAATCAACCAACACAGATGTTATTTCCCATTGCATTTTAAAGTTGAAATAGCCATTAAAAATATATGTATCCTCGGCCTAATTCATTCAGAATTTCAAGGTAGATGTCAAAGGTTTATGGGCCAATTCAGCCCAGTTCCATGACTAGTGGAGCATAGGGACCAGCAGACCCACACCCTGGGAGAGAGGGAAGGGGGGGGAAAGGGAAAAGGTGGGAAGATGAGCCTAACAACAAAACAGCAGCAATGATCTGAGGAGAGAAACTAATTTACTAAATATCTTGCACTCTGATATTATAACACAATAGGAATTGAATCTAATAAATCAAAATAAGAGTGTGGCCAAAACCAAAAGGTCTTACTCAAATGCTGAAGGTGAGATGGCTGGAGAGCATGCAGAGACAAGCAGTAAAAGGGGACATCTTACAACTTGTGAGCAGTTTCATCTTTCCCTCTAAATAAAAAACAGAAATGGAATAGTGGAAGTTTTCTGGGAGATGTAGTTCTTTTCTCAGAACCAGGTACCCAAAAAAATATTAAGTCCATGGAACTGGACTTAAGCTGAACTGAACATAGAGCTCCCAGTGCACTACGTGTTATGACATGGAGTACTGATAATGAAAAGAAAACCATGACAGTAGATTAAAATCAATGCATAGGGGTTCACTAGAAGTCCAGGAATAAACCTTATAACCCAGTTAGTTGCTCTTTGAGGTCAAATGAATGCTTTTCTTTGAGTTCAGCACAAATAAGAGCAGTTAATAATCTCACTCTCAGGAGTTCCTGAGTGAAACAAACACTTTAAAACTTCAGTGTGGCTAGTTTGAATGATGACACAGTACTAGCAAAAAACTCTGCTCAGTAATTTATACTCCATTGCGAAGGAGAGCAATTCAGGTGGTTTAATAAAGTATTTTTAGTGCAAGGGTCTAGTAGCATACAGAGAAATTAAATCAATGCCTCTTTATCATAATTTTTGGTTAGAAGGCTGCTGTCAGCTCTAATTTTGGCTGTTTAAAGGGTTTTGTCACTTTGTTCACTGTAAGATCTCAGAGGTATTGAGCATTGCAGTAAGCTTTTAAGCAACTTTTTTTGCTGTGCCTTTAATTGTTGTAGTATTTCCCTTAAGGGAAAATTAGCTAAAACATCACTGAGTGCAATTCCTATCTAAACCACCCTTAGCATCTTATAGCCAGTCAGTGACAAATTTTTTATTCAGCCCACAGACTACTTCTAACATGCATTCTATTCTTGCTTTAGTTTTTCAGCACACACAGAAAAATAACTAGCTCTCAAGTCACTATTAGACCATAAACTTAAACATTACTGAGCTTACTCACAGGTGCTCAAGAACTGACTCCCTTTCTACAGTTTTTATTCAATTCTGGCATCTTATTTCACATGTATTTTCACAAAAATACCAACTTAGATCTTGAATTACACAGAAAGATGCTATTACTTGACTTTTCTTAAGTCCTCATTATTGTATTCTGTATCACCTTTCTTAGTTTGATCCTTAGTGCTGCTTGGATTATCTAATCCTTTCTGGAAGCCATACTGTGGAAATTGAACTATAATTATTTAAAGTTATTCTCATCATCAGTAATTGTCTAAAAGTAATCTATCTTCACACTACCCACTCAGAAGCAAGCATTTAGTTGTATAGATAAAAAGCATAACAAGATGGCAGCAAGATGGCAGAGCAGCAAGATCTTAAGTAACAGCACATAAGAATCTACTCAGATACAATAGCAGCAGATAGAAAAATAAGATAAAGAAACTACTCACCTTCAGAACACCCATGAAGTCCTCAAGCTACACAGAGATCCCCAAAGAAGATGCTCTCAACTCCACTACCAACCCTTAAATGAGGTCTGAGAAGGGGTGGATCCTGGCTCCACCACTACCAGTCACTCAGGTGTATTGCTTGCACCTGAGCTTCCCTGGTTGGCCCTGCCTTCCTACCAGGTGCTCAATCACTGGTTCAAGCTGTGACTTAGCATTTCCACTACTCATCTCACTGTAGATATTTGCACGTATTTAATTCTTCAAATAAGTTAAATGCTAAGAATAAAATACATCTGCATAACAGTTAGCATTGCAGACTGAAGAAACAGAAAGGAGTGGTAAACATAGTCTGGGTTATTGAATAAAGTCTTGTGCTATGACAAGCGGCAATATGTAATTGCTTATGAGCACTGATCAGGCTTCAGACTGTGTTTTCAGTTTTGTACAGAGGTATCAGGGCCTGCCTTACTAATAATCTGTACTGTATAGTCCAGTAATTGTGTCTGCTTTTTGGCTGCATCCTTAATCTTATTCCTCTGAAGAAAATAAGAAAAAGATAGCTGTGAGGTTTCAAATAGCTAGCACAGATGACAATAAATGACAGGTGTTAGATTTACAAGCTTTCCTGTCATTTTCTGTCCCATGTTTCTTCAGATAATGTATGTAAGCAGATTTGTCATGGCAGTTCATCTTTTATAATTACTGATGATTACATCTACTATCCAAGATATCAAAGTCAGTTTGTTCTATCAGTTGTTACCAAATCCAATCTAGAATGCAGCTTTTAGAAAGGTCAGTAAAACTTAAAGCCTACTATGGGCAACCAAGTGGATGATCCTTGAGTGAATACAAACTGGCAATTGTGCTGCAGATGATGGTTCTTCTACCTCAGCCATCTTACTGTTCTGATCCTGAAAAATGTTCTGACTACTCCAGGGCAAAACCACATCTAAAACTGAGTGAAGGTGACAAGATCCTGAACAATATGTGGGTGTGTTTCTATCATTGCTCCTCTTGTGTGCTCTTTCGCATTAATCCCTTGTCATGGTTTTATGATTTTTTGTTATCAGTATTTCACGTAATAACATAAATTAGTGAACCGGGAGTTAAAGAAATGACATTGTCCCAGGACAAAAGCTCAGACACTCGTGCTATGAGCCATCTGCAGCACAGCTGGTTCCCTCAGGTCCTGGGTGCCTTTCTCTGTGCCTGTGTTTGCCTGTGTTGCCGACCAGGCAGGAAATTCCCTAAAGGGGAAACTTTTCCTCACAGTTGCCAAAAGTCATCTCTGCTACTGATACATCTTACTTTGGAATCACTCATTGGCGGGAGCAGCCTATGTTGTGGATACATCATTTTGTATCCTTCTTAGCCCTGTTTCATGCCACTGTTACAATGAGAAAGAATATAGCCAAGGGCAGAACGAAATGAGTTCAGCAAACATTTACTGCAGTGCAAAGCACCGAGGAGACCATTTCCAACCATTGTGAGTAAATAAATGGTAGAATACAAACAACTCCATAACTCAGGAACATCTTGAGATTATAAATAAATTGTGTCCTTCACACAGCAAGCATCAGTTTCTTTCACTCTTTTCTCTGTGTAACAGTATGTCTGAGCTCAGAAGGGATTTTGGCTGTAGGGGCAGAGATGTGAGGCGCCAGTGGCAGAATTCAATGAAAAAAAAAATAAATAAATATAAATATATATACATATATAATTGCATTTGCGGACGCCTACTGCTCTGGAAGGAACACCTAATGTTTGTGAGAACGTAAAAAGAAACACTGAAACAGAAGAAATGAATTCCCCACCCTGAGCTCAGCCAAGGTATGGTTGGTGAGGTGACACCACCTGTGGAGCGGCTCAGCCCTGAGGGAAAGGGCGGCAACGCCTGCGAGGAGCGGTGACCTTCAGGTGACCCCGGCCGTGAACTTCAGGTGACCCCGGCCCGGGCACCTTCGGCTGGAAAGGGCGGGAAGGCAGAGGTGAGAAAAGAAAAGGGCGGGAAGAGAAAACGGCGGGAAAAAAAAAGCGGCGTTCTGAGCTCCTATTGGCTGACGGGGGGGCAAGGAAACCTATATAAGGAGTTCCTCTGAGAGCATCAGAAGAAATAGGGAGCTGCGAGAGGAAAGCAATGGAACGACGGACGGACTACAAACAGCCTCTGGGAACGAGGTACGGCCGGAGCGGGGCTGAAGAGCACAATGGGATGGGAATAGCGGATGTGTGGAAAATAAAGGGCCGGCCGGGGCGCGGGCCCCGACGGCGGCGGGGGGGGGTCCGGCCGGGGCGCGGGCCCCGACGGCGGCGGGGGGGGGTCCGGCCGGGGCGCGGGCCCCGACGGCGGCGGGGGGGGGTCCGGCCGGGGCGCGGGCCCCGACGGCGGCGGGGGGGGGTCCGGCCGGGGCGCGGGCCCCGACGGCGGCGGGGGGGGGTCCGGCCGGGGCGCGGGCCCCGACGGCGGCGGGGGGGGGTCCGGCCGGGGCGCGGGCCCCGACGGCGGCGGGTGGGGTTCCGGCCGGGGCGCGGGCCCCGACGGCGGCGGGGGGGGGTCCGGCCGGGGCGCGGGCCCCGACGGCGGCGGGGGGGGGTCCGGCCGGGGCGCGGGCCCCGACGGCGGCGGGGGGGGGTCCGGCCGGGGCGCGGGCCCCGACGGCGGCGGGGGGGGGTCCGGCCGGGGCGCGGGCCCCGACGGCGGCGGGGGGGGGTCCGGCCGGGGCGCGGGCCCCGACGGCGCTTCGGCCTTGAAGTTGCAGAGGCAACATCAAGCAGCAACAATAAAGCTATTTTTTTTGTGACTGGTCTGACATTCTTTAGGGGTTTTATTCCTATTCATCACAAGGTGATGGGGGGTCTGAGGGAGTCAACATAACACATACTGAGGATGTAACGGAAACAGCACTGGAACAGTGTTCTAGTGCTGAAGATGAGGAGTGTGATGGATCTGTTCTGTCAGGAAGTAAAGGTAGGATGACTTCTGTATTTCGTGAACCTGAGTGTGTAGTCCTGTTAACTATCTTGAGGCAACATACAGCCTCATAAAATAGGTGTTACCAATATTGCTTCTAAATTTAACTGATGTGCTTCAGCCTAGTTTGCCTGTACTTCAGAACGTGATGCTGATGCCTCTTGAATTAGCTAGTATTTGCAGGAATCAACAGGGAAGGAAGGATTGCCGGGTTGAAAGGTGTTGTGCCTCATAATTTAGAATCTGCTGCCGAAGAAAGGGGAAGCGGCGTGGGCAACTGGAAGGCAGGCGCGAGGAAGAAGAGGAAGCGGAAGCCAGCAGATGCGGGGGGGAAAGAGAGAGGCACCCTGGGCAAAGCACCTCCCTGTTAGCAGGGATACAGTCACATTTGAGTTGAGGCGTTGCCGGCGCCTTGAGAGACCAGGATGGCTCTGTGCTGGGCGACCTCCCTGTAAGCAGGGCTCGGGTCTTTGCTGTAGTTGGCCTTTTGCCTTGTTGCTCCTTTGGCTGCCTGGGGAGCGTGGCCCCCTGTACGGAGGGCGAGAGCCACCTCTCCGCACCTGAGTGGGAAACGGAGCTCGCCGGACCCCAAGGCCACCCTGTAAGCAGGGTAGTGCCTTTTCCCTGCCCCCCACTCCTCCTCCGGCCCCTCGGCGCTGTTGCCTGGTGGTGGCCTGTCAGTGCGCCGGCCCCGTACTCGGGGTGCGTGCCGCGGCCTTTGGCCTCTTGTCCTTACTTGAGAAGCCCCTTGGCGCGTTGAGGTCTGTGGCCTCCGCGCAGCCCCGGGACAGGTCACAGGCTCTTGTGTGTTGCTTGTGGGTGCGGGTTTATTCCCAGGCGTTGGCTGCGCTGCGTTGTCCTTCCCTTCTGGAAAGTTGCATCCGTGTGCGTGTTGCCCTTCCTTCCCTTGTTTGTGTTTGTGGAGTGACTGAGCAACTGTGCTTTTCCTTTAGGCCTCCACAAAGATGGCTGCAGCTTAGCTTTGACTTCCTAGGGGGGAATGGAGGACTTTGGTGCATGCCGCAAGGGGGGTGTTCCCCCTCATCTTAGTCCCGTGGGCGCTGCAAGTGTCCTGTCTGCCTGTCTCCTTTTTTCTTAGTAGAGATCTGTGCCACGTGGTAGCTCTGTGGCTGAGGCCGCCCTGTAGCCAGGGCTTGGGCCTGTCCTTCCTTGCGTGGCCACCAGTTGTGCTGGTGGCGTGACAGCCCTGTACTCGGGGTGCGTGTCACAAGCTGTGGACCCTCTGTCCCCCGAGCAGCCTGACCCCCTGTAATCAGGGCTGGGGAGGCCACAGCATTGCAGCCGGCTGCTCTAGTTATCCAGCTGGTGGGAACGACCCCTCCCTGTCCCGTCAGAGGGTGCAGGTTGAGGTGATGCTTGTGTGTGGGGTGACCTCCCCGCTCGGTGGGTCGAGGTGGTTCCCAGGGCTGCTGAAGATGTGGTGATGTTCTGCTGCCGGGCAGGCCAGCCTGTAGCTCAGGCGTTGGCGGGAGCTGCGTGCTCCGTGGGGCTTCTTGATGATGGCGAGGTGCGGGGTACCGTCCTGTAGGCAGGGCTGTGCGTGCCCCCTGTGCTTGGTGAGCTGTGTTCTGAGAGACCTGACCCCCTGTACTCAGGCGGGAGTGTGGCCCCGGCCTTCCAGAGGCACGGGGCCGTGAGGTGTGGGGTTGGGCTTGCGCCCTCCCTGGAATCGGGGCTAGGATCCCCACCGCGGCCTTTGGCTGTGTCGCCCTGCTGCCTGGCGGCTGAGAGTCGTTCCTGCTGCTGGGGGGGAAACCGAGCTCTGTGGCTCCAGGGGTGTTTTTGGCCCGCCTGTAATCAGGGTCTGGGCACGTGAGCCTTTATGCTCTGCTGGCAGCCTGCGCGGGGTGACCGCCCCGCTAGCGGGGTGCGTGTCAAGGTGCCCCGGAATGGGAGAGAAGGAGCCTCTCTCGGCTGTAGGGAAGGGGGCTGCCCTGTAAGTCAGGGAGCAGCTGTGCCCCCGAGTCCCCGGCCCTTTGCAATGGAGGCAGTGGCTGGGGGTCCCCTGTAATCAGGGAAGCAGACTCCTTTGGCCTCTGCTTTTTGTGTGCCCAGCTCCATTTGCCCAGTCTGCCCGCCTCCGTGATCCCCTGCAGCGCCGGCTGGAGCCTCCGCAGCGTGACAGTGAGGTGAGAAAAGCTGCTCTAAGTAGTTTTGGCTGGAACGGACTGGGAAGGGGGAGGGGGCTACAAGGTCTTCCCCCTTGGCTGGGCGGTCCTGTGCCGCGTTTCTTTGGGATGTTGGGTTTCCCGCTTCCTTCAGGTGGAGGGTTTGCTGCTGCTCAGGGCTAATGGTGTCGTACCTCATATTTCAGGATTCTGCTGCCAAAGAAAGGAGAAGCGGCGTGGGCAACTGGAAGGCAGGCGCGAGGAAGAAGAGGAAGAGGAAGCGGAAGCCAGCAGATGCGGGGGGGAAAGAGAGAGGCACCCTGGGCAAAGCACCTCCCTGTTAGCAGGGATACAGTCACATTTGAGTTGAGGCGTTGCCGGCGCCTTGAGAGACCAGGATGGCTCTGTGCTGGGCGACCTCCCTGTAAGCAGGGCTCGGGTCTTTGCTGTAGTTGGCCTTTTGCCTTGTTGCTCCTTTGGCTGCCTGGGGAGCGTGGCCCCCTGTACGGAGGGCGAGAGCCACCTCTCCGCACCTGAGTGGGAAACGGAGCTCGCCGGACCCCAAGGCCACCCTGTAAGCAGGGTAGTGCCTTTTCCCTGCCCCCCACTCCTCCTCCGGCCCCTCGGCGCTGTTGCCTGGTGGTGGCCTGTCAGTGCGCCGGCCCCGTACTCGGGGTGCGTGCCGCGGCCTTTGGCCTCTTGTCCTTACTTGAGAAGCCCCTTGGCGCGTTGAGGTCTGTGGCCTCCGCGCAGCCCCGGGACAGGTCACAGGCTCTTGTGTGTTGCTTGTGGGTGCGGGTTTATTCCCAGGCGTTGGCTGCGCTGCGTTGTCCTTCCCTTCTGGAAAGTTGCATCCGTGTGCGTGTTGCCCTTCCTTCCCTTGTTTGTGTTTGTGGAGTGACTGAGCAACTGTACTTTTCCTTTAGGCCTCCACAAAGATGGCTGCAGCTTAGCTTTGACTTCCTAGGGGGGAATGGAGGACTTTGGTGCATGCCGCAAGGGGGGTGTTCCCCCTCATCTTAGTCCCGTGGGCGCTGCAAGTGTCCTGTCTGCCTGTCTCCTTTTTTCTTAGTAGAGATCTGTGCCACGTGGTAGCTCTGTGGCTGAGGCCGCCCTGTAGCCAGGGCTTGGGCCTGTCCTTCCTTGCGTGGCCACCAGTTGTGCTGGTGGCGTGACAGCCCTGTACTCGGGGTGCGTGTCACAAGCTGTGGACCCTCTGTCCCCCGAGCAGCCTGACCCCCCTGTAATCAGGGCTGGGGAGGCCACAGCATTGCAGCCGGCTGCTCTAGTTATCCAGCTGGTGGGAACGACCCCTCCCTGTCCCGTCAGAGGGTGCAGGTTGAGGTGATGCTTGTGTGTGGGGTGACCTCCCCGCTCGGTGGGTCGAGGTGGTTCCCAGGGCTGCTGAAGATGTGGTGATGTTCTGCTGCCGGGCGGGCCAGCCTGTAGCTCAGGCGTTGGCGGGAGCTGCGTGCTCCGTGGGGCTTCTTGATGATGGCGAGGTGCGGGGTACCGTCCTGTAGGCAGGGCTGTGCGTGCCCCCTGTGCTTGGTGAGCTGTGTTCTGAGAGACCTGACCCCCTGTACTCAGGCGGGAGTGTGGCCCCGGCCTTCCAGAGGCACGGGGCCGTGAGGTGTGGGGTTGGGCTTGCGCCCTCCCTGGAATCGGGGCTAGGATCCCCACCGCGGCCTTTGGCTGTGTCGCCCTGCTGCCTGGCGGCTGAGAGTCGTTCCTGCTGCTGGGGGGGAAACCGAGCTCTGTGGCTCCAGGGGTGTTTTTGGCCCGCCTGTAATCAGGGTCTGGGCACGTGAGCCTTTATGCTCTGCTGGCAGCCTGCGCGGGGTGACCGCCCCGCTAGCGGGGTGCGTGTCAAGGTGCCCCGGAATGGGAGAGAAGGAGCCTCTCTCGGCTGTAGGGAAGGGGGCTGCCCTGTAAGTCAGGGAGCAGCTGTGCCCCCGAGTCCCCGGCCCTTTGCAATGGAGGCAGTGGCTGGGGGTCCCCTGTAATCAGGGAAGCAGACTCCTTTGGCCTCTGCTTTTTGTGTGCCCAGCTCCATTTGCCCAGTCTGCCCGCCTCCGTGATCCCCTGCAGCGCCGGCTGGAGCCTCCGCAGCGTGACAGTGAGGTGAGAAAAGCTGCTCTAAGTAGTTTTGGCTGGAACGGACTGGGAAGGGGGAGGGGGCTACAAGGTCTTCCCCCTTGGCTGGGCGGTCCTGTGCCGCGTTTCTTTGGGATGTTGGGTTTCCCGCTTCCTTCAGGTGGAGGGTTTGCTGCTGCTCAGGGCTAATGGTGTCGTACCTCATATTTCAGGATTCTGCTGCCAAAGAAAGGAGAAGCGGCGTGGGCAACTGGAAGGCAGGCGCGAGGAAGAAGAGGAAGAGGAAGCGGAAGCCAGCAGATGCGGGGGGGGAAAGAGAGAGGCACCCTGGGCAAAGCACCTCCCTGTTAGCAGGGATACAGTCACATTTGAGTTGAGGCGTTGCCGGCGCCTTGAGAGACCAGGATGGCTCTGTGCTGGGCGACCTCCCTGTAAGCAGGGCTCGGGTCTTTGCTGTAGTTGGCCTTTTGCCTTGTTGCTCCTTTGGCTGCCTGGGGAGCGTGGCCCCCTGTACGGAGGGCGAGAGCCACCTCTCCGCACCTGAGTGGGAAACGGAGCTCGCCGGACCCCAAGGCCACCCTGTAAGCAGGGTAGTGCCTTTTCCCTGCCCCCCACTCCTCCTCCGGCCCCTCGGCGCTGTTGCCTGGTGGTGGCCTGTCAGTGCGCCGGCCCCGTACTTGGGGTGCATGTCACAAGCTGTGGACCCTCTGTCCCCCGAGCAGCCTGACCCCCTGTAATCAGGGCTGGGGAGGCCACAGCATTGCAGCCGGCTGCTCTAGTTATCCAGCTGGTGGGAACGACCCCTCCCTGTCCCGTCAGAGGGTGCAGGTTGAGGTGATGCTTGTGTGTGGGGTGACCTCCCCGCTCGGTGGGTCGAGGTGGTTTCCAGGGCTGCTGAAGATGTGGTGATGTTCTGCTGCCGGGCGGGCCAGCCTGTAGCTCAGGCGTTGGCGGGAGCTGCGTGCTCCGTGGGGCTTCTTGATGATGGCGAGGTGCGGGGTACCGTCCTGTAGGCAGGGCTGTGCGTGCTCCCTGTGCTTGGTGAGCTGTGTTCTGAGAGACCTGACCCCCTGTACTCAGGCGGGAGTGTGGCCCCGGCCTTCCAGAGGCACGGGGCCGTGAGGTGTGGGGTTGGGCTTGCGCCCTCCCTGGAATCGGGGCTAGGATCCCCACCGCGGCCTTTGGCTGTGTCGCCCTGCTGCCTGGCGGCTGAGAGTCGTTCCTGCTGCTGGGGGGGAAACCGAGCTCTGTGGCTCCAGGGGTGTTTTTGGCCCGCCTGTAATCAGGGTCTGGGCACGTGAGCCTTTATGCTCTGCTGGCAGCCTGCGCGGGGTGACCGCCCCGCTAGCGGGGTGCGTGTCAAGGTGCCCCGGAATGGGAGAGAAGGAGCCTCTCTCGGCTGTAGGGAAGGGGGCTGCCCTGTAAGTCAGGGAGCAGCTGTGCCCCCGAGTCCCCGGCCCTTTGCAATGGTGGCAGTGGCTGGGGGTCCCCTGTAATCAGGGAAGCAGACTCCTTTGGCCTCTGCTTTTTGTGTGCCCAGCTCCATTTGCCCAGTCTGCCCGCCTCCGTGATCCCCTGCAGCGCCGGCTGGAGCCTCCGCAGCGTGACAGTGAGGTGAGAAAAGCTGCTCTAAGTAGTTTTGGCTGGAACGGACTGGGAAGGGGGAGGGGGCTACAAGGTCTTCCCCCTTGGCTGGGCGGTCCTGTGCCGCGTTTCTTTGGGATGTTGGGTTTCCCGCTTCCTTCAGGTGGAGGGTTTGCTGCTGCTCAGGGCTAATGGTGTCGTACCTCATATTTCAGGATTCTGCTGCCAAAGAAAGGAGAAGCGGCGTGGGCAACTGGAAGGCAGGCGCGAGGAAGAAGAGGAAGAGGAAGCGGAAGCCAGCAGATGCGGGGGGGAAAGAGAGAGGCACCCTGGGCAAAGCACCTCCCTGTTAGCAGGGATACAGTCACATTTGAGTTGAGGCGTTGCCGGCGCCTTGAGAGACCAGGATGGCTCTGTGCTGGGCGACCTCCCTGTAAGCAGGGCTCGGGTCTTTGCTGTAGTTGGCCTTTTGCCTTGTTGCTCCTTTGGCTGCCTGGGGAGCGTGGCCCCCTGTACGGAGGGCGAGAGCCACCTCTCCGCACCTGAGTGGGAAACGGAGCTCGCCGGACCCCAAGGCCACCCTGTAAGCAGGGTAGTGCCTTTTCCCTGCCCCCCACTCCTCCTCCGGCCCCTCGGCGCTGTTGCCTGGTGGTGGCCTGTCAGTGCGCCGGCCCCGTACTTGGGGTGCATGTCACAAGCTGTGGACCCTCTGTCCCCCGAGCAGCCTGACCCCCTGTAATCAGGGCTGGGGAGGCCACAGCATTGCAGCCGGCTGCTCTAGTTATCCAGCTGGTGGGAACGACCCCTCCCTGTCCCGTCAGAGGGTGCAGGTTGAGGTGATGCTTGTGTGTGGGGTGACCTCCCCGCTCGGTGGGTCGAGGTGGTTCCCAGGGCTGCTGAAGATGTGGTGATGTTCTGCTGCCGGGCGGGCCAGCCTGTAGCTCAGGCGTTGGCGGGAGCTGCGTGCTCCGTGGGGCTTCTTGATGATGGCGAGGTGCGGGGTACCGTCCTGTAGGCAGGGCTGTGCGTGCCCCCTGTGCTTGGTGAGCTGTGTTCTGAGAGACCTGACCCCCTGTACTCAGGCGGGAGTGTGGCCCCGGCCTTCCAGAGGCACGGGGCCGTGAGGTGTGGGGTTGGGCTTGCGCCCTCCCTGGAATCGGGGCTAGGATCCCCACCGCGGCCTTTGGCTGTGTCGCCCTGCTGCCTGGCGGCTGAGAGTCGTTCCTGCTGCTGGGGGGGAAACCGAGCTCTGTGGCTCCAGGGGTGTTTTTGGCCCGCCTGTAATCAGGGTCTGGGCACGTGAGCCTTTATGCTCTGCTGGCAGCCTGCGCGGGGTGACCGCCCCGCTAGCGGGGTGCGTGTCAAGGTGCCCCGGAATGGGAGAGAAGGAGCCTCTCTCGGCTGTAGGGAAGGGGGCTGCCCTGTAAGTCAGGGAGCAGCTGTGCCCCCGAGTCCCCGGCCCTTTGCAATGGAGGCAGTGGCTGGGGGTCCCCTGTAATCAGGGAAGCAGACTCCTTTGGCCTCTGCTTTTTGTGTGCCCAGCTCCATTTGCCCAGTCTGCCCGCCTCCGTGATCCCCTGCAGCGCCGGCTGGAGCCTCCGCAGCGTGACAGTGAGGTGAGAAAAGCTGCTCTAAGTAGTTTTGGCTGGAACGGACTGGGAAGGGGGAGGGGGCTACAAGGTCTTCCCCCTTGGCTGGGCGGTCCTGTGCCGCGTTTCTTTGGGATGTTGGGTTTCCCGCTTCCTTCAGGTGGAGGGTTTGCTGCTGCTCAGGGCTAATGGTGTCGTACCTCATATTTCAGGATTCTGCTGCCAAAGAAAGGAGAAGCGGCGTGGGCAACTGGAAGGCAGGCGCGAGGAAGAAGAGGAAGAGGAAGCGGAAGCCAGCAGATGCGGGGGGGAAAGAGAGAGGCACCCTGGGCAAAGCACCTCCCTGTTAGCAGGGATACAGTCACATTTGAGTTGAGGCGTTGCCGGCGCCTTGAGAGACCAGGATGGCTCTGTGCTGGGCGACCTCCCTGTAAGCAGGGCTCGGGTCTTTGCTGTAGTTGGCCTTTTGCCTTGTTGCTCCTTTGGCTGCCTGGGGAGCGTGGCCCCCTGTACGGAGGGCGAGAGCCACCTCTCCGCACCTGAGTGGGAAACGGAGCTCGCCGGACCCCAAGGCCACCCTGTAAGCAGGGTAGTGCCTTTTCCCTGCCCCCCACTCCTCCTCCGGCCCCTCGGCGCTGTTGCCTGGTGGTGGCCTGTCAGTGCGCCGGCCCCGTACTTGGGGTGCATGTCACAAGCTGTGGACCCTCTGTCCCCCGAGCAGCCTGACCCCCTGTAATCAGGGCTGGGGAGGCCACAGCATTGCAGCCGGCTGCTCTAGTTATCCAGCTGGTGGGAACGACCCCTCCCTGTCCCGTCAGAGGGTGCAGGTTGAGGTGATGCTTGTGTGTGGGGTGACCTCCCCGCTCGGTGGGTCGAGGTGGTTTCCAGGGCTGCTGAAGATGTGGTGATGTTCTGCTGCCGGGCGGGCCAGCCTGTAGCTCAGGCGTTGGCGGGAGCTGCGTGCTCCGTGGGGCTTCTTGATGATGGCGAGGTGCGGGGTACCGTCCTGTAGGCAGGGCTGTGCGTGCTCCCTGTGCTTGGTGAGCTGTGTTCTGAGAGACCTGACCCCCTGTACTCAGGCGGGAGTGTGGCCCCGGCCTTCCAGAGGCACGGGGCCGTGAGGTGTGGGGTTGGGCTTGCGCCCTCCCTGGAATCGGGGCTAGGATCCCCACCGCGGCCTTTGGCTGTGTCGCCCTGCTGCCTGGCGGCTGAGAGTCGTTCCTGCTGCTGGGGGGGAAACCGAGCTCTGTGGCTCCAGGGGTGTTTTTGGCCCGCCTGTAATCAGGGTCTGGGCACGTGAGCCTTTATGCTCTGCTGGCAGCCTGCGCGGGGTGACCGCCCCGCTAGCGGGGTGCGTGTCAAGGTGCCCCGGAATGGGAGAGAAGGAGCCTCTCTCGGCTGTAGGGAAGGGGGCTGCCCTGTAAGTCAGGGAGCAGCTGTGCCCCCGAGTCCCCGGCCCTTTGCAATGGTGGCAGTGGCTGGGGGTCCCCTGTAATCAGGGAAGCAGACTCCTTTGGCCTCTGCTTTTTGTGTGCCCAGCTCCATTTGCCCAGTCTGCCCGCCTCCGTGATCCCCTGCAGCGCCGGCTGGAGCCTCCGCAGCGTGACAGTGAGGTGAGAAAAGCTGCTCTAAGTAGTTTTGGCTGGAACGGACTGGGAAGGGGGAGGGGGCTACAAGGTCTTCCCCCTTGGCTGGGCGGTCCTGTGCCGCGTTTCTTTGGGATGTTGGGTTTCCCGCTTCCTTCAGGTGGAGGGTTTGCTGCTGCTCAGGGCTAATGGTGTCGTACCTCATATTTCAGGATTCTGCTGCCAAAGAAAGGAGAAGCGGCGTGGGCAACTGGAAGGCAGGCGCGAGGAAGAAGAGGAAGAGGAAGCGGAAGCCAGCAGATGCGGGGGGGAAAGAGAGAGGCACCCTGGGCAAAGCACCTCCCTGTTAGCAGGGATACAGTCACATTTGAGTTGAGGCGTTGCCGGCGCCTTGAGAGACCAGGATGGCTCTGTGCTGGGCGACCTCCCTGTAAGCAGGGCTCGGGTCTTTGCTGTAGTTGGCCTTTTGCCTTGTTGCTCCTTTGGCTGCCTGGGGAGCGTGGCCCCCTGTACGGAGGGCGAGAGCCACCTCTCCGCACCTGAGTGGGAAACGGAGCTCGCCGGACCCCAAGGCCACCCTGTAAGCAGGGTAGTGCCTTTTCCCTGCCCCCCACTCCTCCTCCGGCCCCTCGGCGCTGTTGCCTGGTGGTGGCCTGTCAGTGCGCCGGCCCCGTACTTGGGGTGCATGTCACAAGCTGTGGACCCTCTGTCCCCCGAGCAGCCTGACCCCCTGTAATCAGGGCTGGGGAGGCCACAGCATTGCAGCCGGCTGCTCTAGTTATCCAGCTGGTGGGAACGACCCCTCCCTGTCCCGTCAGAGGGTGCAGGTTGAGGTGATGCTTGTGTGTGGGGTGACCTCCCCGCTCGGTGGGTCGAGGTGGTTCCCAGGGCTGCTGAAGATGTGGTGATGTTCTGCTGCCGGGCGGGCCAGCCTGTAGCTCAGGCGTTGGCGGGAGCTGCGTGCTCCGTGGGGCTTCTTGATGATGGCGAGGTGCGGGGTACCGTCCTGTAGGCAGGGCTGTGCGTGCCCCCTGTGCTTGGTGAGCTGTGTTCTGAGAGACCTGCCCCCCTGTACTCAGGCGGGAGTGTGGCCCCGGCCTTCCAGAGGCACGGGGCCGTGAGGTGTGGGGTTGGGCTTGCGCCCTCCCTGGAATCGGGGCTAGGATCCCCACCGCGGCCTTTGGCTGTGTCGCCCTGCTGCCTGGCGGCTGAGAGTCGTTCCTGCTGCTGGGGGGGAAACCGAGCTCTGTGGCTCCAGGGGTGTTTTTGGCCCGCCTGTAATCAGGGTCTGGGCACGTGAGCCTTTATGCTCTGCTGGCAGCCTGCGCGGGGTGACCGCCCCGCTAGCGGGGTGCGTGTCAAGGTGCCCCGGAATGGGAGAGAAGGAGCCTCTCTCGGCTGTAGGGAAGGGGGCTGCCCTGTAAGTCAGGGAGCAGCTGTGCCCCCGAGTCCCCGGCCCTTTGCAATGGTGGCAGTGGCTGGGGGTCCCCTGTAATCAGGGAAGCAGACTCCTTTGGCCTCTGCTTTTTGTGTGCCCAGCTCCATTTGCCCAGTCTGCCCGCCTCCGTGATCCCCTGCAGCGCCGGCTGGAGCCTCCGCAGCGTGACAGTGAGGTGAGAAAAGCTGCTCTAAGTAGTTTTGGCTGGAACGGACTGGGAAGGGGGAGGGGGCTACAAGGTCTTCCCCCTTGGCTGGGCGGTCCTGTGCCGCGTTTCTTTGGGATGTTGGGTTTCCCGCTTCCTTCAGGTGGAGGGTTTGCTGCTGCTCAGGGCTAATGGTGTCGTACCTCATATTTCAGGATTCTGCTGCCAAAGAAAGGAGAAGCGGCGTGGGCAACTGGAAGGCAGGCGCGAGGAAGAAGAGGAAGAGGAAGCGGAAGCCAGCAGATGCGGGGGGGAAAGAGAGAGGCACCCTGGGCAAAGCACCTCCCTGTTAGCAGGGATACAGTCACATTTGAGTTGAGGCGTTGCCGGCGCCTTGAGAGACCAGGATGGCTCTGTGCTGGGCGACCTCCCTGTAAGCAGGGCTCGGGTCTTTGCTGTAGTTGGCCTTTTGCCTTGTTGCTCCTTTGGCTGCCTGGGGAGCGTGGCCCCCTGTACGGAGGGCGAGAGCCACCTCTCCGCACCTGAGTGGGAAACGGAGCTCGCCGGACCCCAAGGCCACCCTGTAAGCAGGGTAGTGCCTTTTCCCTGCCCCCCACTCCTCCTCCGGCCCCTCGGCGCTGTTGCCTGGTGGTGGCCTGTCAGTGCGCCGGCCCCGTACTTGGGGTGCATGTCACAAGCTGTGGACCCTCTGTCCCCCGAGCAGCCTGACCCCCTGTAATCAGGGCTGGGGAGGCCACAGCATTGCAGCCGGCTGCTCTAGTTATCCAGCTGGTGGGAACGACCCCTCCCTGTCCCGTCAGAGGGTGCAGGTTGAGGTGATGCTTGTGTGTGGGGTGACCTCCCCGCTCGGTGGGTCGAGGTGGTTCCCAGGGCTGCTGAAGATGTGGTGATGTTCTGCTGCCGGGCGGGCCAGCCTGTAGCTCAGGCGTTGGCGGGAGCTGCGTGCTCCGTGGGGCTTCTTGATGATGGCGAGGTGCGGGGTACCGTCCTGTAGGCAGGGCTGTGCGTGCCCCCTGTGCTTGGTGAGCTGTGTTCTGAGAGACCTGCCCCCCTGTACTCAGGCGGGAGTGTGGCCCCGGCCTTCCAGAGGCACGGGGCCGTGAGGTGTGGGGTTGGGCTTGCGCCCTCCCTGGAATCGGGGCTAGGATCCCCACCGCGGCCTTTGGCTGTGTCGCCCTGCTGCCTGGCGGCTGAGAGTCGTTCCTGCTGCTGGGGGGGAAACCGAGCTCTGTGGCTCCAGGGGTGTTTTTGGCCCGCCTGTAATCAGGGTCTGGGCACGTGAGCCTTTATGCTCTGCTGGCAGCCTGCGCGGGGTGACCGCCCCGCTAGCGGGGTGCGTGTCAAGGTGCCCCGGAATGGGAGAGAAGGAGCCTCTCTCGGCTGTAGGGAAGGGGGCTGCCCTGTAAGTCAGGGAGCAGCTGTGCCCCCGAGTCCCCGGCCCTTTGCAATGGTGGCAGTGGCTGGGGGTCCCCTGTAATCAGGGAAGCAGACTCCTTTGGCCTCTGCTTTTTGTGTGCCCAGCTCCATTTGCCCAGTCTGCCCGCCTCCGTGATCCCCTGCAGCGCCGGCTGGAGCCTCCGCAGCGTGACAGTGAGGTGAGAAAAGCTGCTCTAAGTAGTTTTGGCTGGAACGGACTGGGAAGGGGGAGGGGGCTACAAGGTCTTCCCCCTTGGCTGGGCGGTCCTGTGCCGCGTTTCTTTGGGATGTTGGGTTTCCCGCTTCCTTCAGGTGGAGGGTTTGCTGCTGCTCAGGGCTAATGGTGTCGTACCTCATATTTCAGGATTCTGCTGCCAAAGAAAGGAGAAGCGGCGTGGGCAACTGGAAGGCAGGCGCGAGGAAGAAGAGGAAGAGGAAGCGGAAGCCAGCAGATGCGGGGGGGAAAGAGAGAGGCACCCTGGGCAAAGCACCTCCC
Source organism: Phasianus colchicus (assembly GCF_987193195.1). Lineage (NCBI taxonomy): Eukaryota > Metazoa > Chordata > Aves > Galliformes > Phasianidae > Phasianus > Phasianus colchicus. The sequence continues at coordinate 39,487,893 of NC_143437.1, read as the reverse complement.
TGTTAGCAGGGATACAGTCACATTTGAGTTGAGGCGTTGCCGGCGCCTTGAGAGACCAGGATGGCTCTGTGCTGGGCGACCTCCCTGTAAGCAGGGCTCGGGTCTTTGCTGTAGTTGGCCTTTTGCCTTGTTGCTCCTTTGGCTGCCTGGGGAGCGTGGCCCCCTGTACGGAGGGCGAGAGCCACCTCTCCGCACCTGAGTGGGAAACGGAGCTCGCCGGACCCCAAGGCCACCCTGTAAGCAGGGTAGTGCCTTTTCCCTGCCCCCCACTCCTCCTCCGGCCCCTCGGCGCTGTTGCCTGGTGGTGGCCTGTCAGTGCGCCGGCCCCGTACTTGGGGTGCATGTCACAAGCTGTGGACCCTCTGTCCCCCGAGCAGCCTGACCCCCTGTAATCAGGGCTGGGGAGGCCACAGCATTGCAGCCGGCTGCTCTAGTTATCCAGCTGGTGGGAACGACCCCTCCCTGTCCCGTCAGAGGGTGCAGGTTGAGGTGATGCTTGTGTGTGGGGTGACCTCCCCGCTCGGTGGGTCGAGGTGGTTCCCAGGGCTGCTGAAGATGTGGTGATGTTCTGCTGCCGGGCGGGCCAGCCTGTAGCTCAGGCGTTGGCGGGAGCTGCGTGCTCCGTGGGGCTTCTTGATGATGGCGAGGTGCGGGGTACCGTCCTGTAGGCAGGGCTGTGCGTGCCCCCTGTGCTTGGTGAGCTGTGTTCTGAGAGACCTGCCCCCCTGTACTCAGGCGGGAGTGTGGCCCCGGCCTTCCAGAGGCACGGGGCCGTGAGGTGTGGGGTTGGGCTTGCGCCCTCCCTGGAATCGGGGCTAGGATCCCCACCGCGGCCTTTGGCTGTGTCGCCCTGCTGCCTGGCGGCTGAGAGTCGTTCCTGCTGCTGGGGGGGAAACCGAGCTCTGTGGCTCCAGGGGTGTTTTTGGCCCGCCTGTAATCAGGGTCTGGGCACGTGAGCCTTTATGCTCTGCTGGCAGCCTGCGCGGGGTGACCGCCCCGCTAGCGGGGTGTGTGTCAAGGTGCCCCGGAATGGGAGAGAAGGAGCCTCTCTCGGCTGTAGGGAAGGGGGCTGCCCTGTAAGTCAGGGAGCATCTGTGCCCCCGAGTCCCCGGCCCTTTGCAATGGAGGCAGTGGCTGGGGGTCCCCTGTAATCAGGGAAGCAGACTCCTTTGGCCTCTGCTTTTTGTGTGCCCAGCTCCATTTGCCCAGTCTGCCCGCCTCCGTGATCCCCTGCAGCGCCGGCTGGAGCCTCCGCAGCGTGACAGTGAGGTGAGAAAAGCTGCTCTAAGTAGTTTTGGCTGGAACGGACTGGGAAGGGGGAGGGGGCTACAAGGTCTTCCCCCTTGGCTGGGCGGTCCTGTGCCGCGTTTCTTTGGGATGTTGGGTTTCCCGCTTCCTTCAGGTGGAGGGTTTGCTGCTGCTCAGGGCTAATGGTGTCGTACCTCATATTTCAGGATTCTGCTGCCAAAGAAAGGAGAAGCGGCGTGGGCAACTGGAAGGCAGGCGCGAGGAAGAAGAGGAAGAGGAAGCGGAAGCCAGCAGATGCGGGGGGGAAAGAGAGAGGCACCCTGGGCAAAGCACCTCCCTGTTAGCAGGGATACAGTCACATTTGAGTTGAGGCGTTGCCGGCGCCTTGAGAGACCAGGATGGCTCTGTGCTGGGCGACCTCCCTGTAAGCAGGGCTCGGGTCTTTGCTGTAGTTGGCCTTTTGCCTTGTTGCTCCTTTGGCTGCCTGGGGAGCGTGGCCCCCTGTACGGAGGGCGAGAGCCACCTCTCCGCACCTGAGTGGGAAACGGAGCTCGCCGGACCCCAAGGCCACCCTGTAAGCAGGGTAGTGCCTTTTCCCTGCCCCCCACTCCTCCTCCGGCCCCTCGGCGCTGTTGCCTGGTGGTGGCCTGTCAGTGCGCCGGCCCCGTACTCGGGGTGCGTGCCGCGGCCTTTGGCCTCTTGTCCTTACTTGAGAAGCCCCTTGGCGCGTTGAGGTCTGTGGCCTCCGCGCAGCCCCGGGACAGGTCACAGGCTCTTGTGTGTTGCTTGTGGGTGCGGGTTTATTCCCAGGCGTTGGCTGCGCTGCGTTGTCCTTCCCTTCTGGAAAGTTGCATCCGTGTGCGTGTTGCCCTTCCTTCCCTTGTTTGTGTTTGTGGAGTGACTGAGCAACTGTGCTTTTCCTTTAGGCCTCCACAAAGATGGCTGCAGCTTAGCTTTGACTTCCTAGGGGGGAATGGAGGACTTTGGTGCATGCCGCAAGGGGGGTGTTCCCCCTCATCTTAGTCCCGTGGGCGCTGCAAGTGTCCTGTCTGCCTGTCTCCTTTTTTCTTAGTAGAGATCTGTGCCACGTGGTAGCTCTGTGGCTGAGGCCGCCCTGTAGCCAGGGCTTGGGCCTGTCCTTCCTTGCGTGGCCACCAGTTGTGCTGGTGGCGTGACAGCCCCGTACTCGGGGTGCGTGTCACAAGCTGTGGACCCTCTGTCCCCCGAGCAGCCTGACCCCCTGTAATCAGGGCTGGGGAGGCCACAGCAATGCAGCCGGCTGCTCTAGTTATCCAGCTGGTGGGAACGACCCCTCCCTGTCCCGTCAGAGGGTGCAGGTTGAGGTGATGCTTGTGTGTGGGGTGACCTCCCCGCTCGGTGGGTCGAGGTGGTTCCCAGGGCTGCTGAAGATGTGGTGATGTTCTGCTGCCGGGCGGGCCAGCCTGTAGCTCAGGCGTTGGCGGGAGCTGCGTGCTCCGTGGGGCTTCTTGATGATGGCGAGGTGCGGGGTACCGTCCTGTAGGCAGGGCTGTGCGTGCCCCCTGTGCTTGGTGAGCTGTGTTCTGAGAGACCTGACCCCCTGTACTCAGGCGGGAGTGTGGCCCCGGCCTTCCAGAGGCACGGGGCCGTGAGGTGTGGGGTTGGGCTTGCGCCCTCCCTGGAATCGGGGCTAGGATCCCCACCGCGGCCTTTGGCTGTGTCGCCCTGCTGCCTGGCGGCTGAGAGTCGTTCCTGCTGCTGGGGGGGAAACCGAGCTCTGTGGCTCCAGGGGTGTTTTTGGCCCGCCTGTAATCAGGGTCTGGGCACGTGAGCCTTTATGCTCTGCTGGCAGCCTGCGCGGGGTGACCGCCCCGCTAGCGGGGTGCGTGTCAAGGTGCCCCGGAATGGGAGAGAAGGAGCCTCTCTCGGCTGTAGGGAAGGGGGCTGCCCTGTAAGTCAGGGAGCAGCTGTGCCCCCGAGTCCCCGGCCCTTTGCAATGGAGGCAGTGGCTGGGGGTCCCCTGTAATCAGGGAAGCAGACTCCTTTGGCCTCTGCTTTTTGTGTGCCCAGCTCCATTTGCCCAGTCTGCCCGCCTCCGTGATCCCCTGCAGCGCCGGCTGGAGCCTCCGCAGCGTGACAGTGAGGTGAGAAAAGCTGCTCTAAGTAGTTTTGGCTGGAACGGACTGGGAAGGGGGAGGGGGCTACAAGGTCTTCCCCCTTGGCTGGGCGGTCCTGTGCCGCGTTTCTTTGGGATGTTGGGTTTCCCGCTTCCTTCAGGTGGAGGGTTTGCTGCTGCTCAGGGCTAATGGTGTCGTACCTCATATTTCAGGATTCTGCTGCCAAAGAAAGGAGAAGCGGCGTGGGCAACTGGAAGGCAGGCGCGAGGAAGAAGAGGAAGAGGAAGCGGAAGCCAGCAGATGCGGGGGGGAAAGAGAGAGGCACCCTGGGCAAAGCACCTCCCTGTTAGCAGGGATACAGTCACATTTGAGTTGAGGCGTTGCCGGCGCCTTGAGAGACCAGGATGGCTCTGTGCTGGGCGACCTCCCTGTAAGCAGGGCTCGGGTCTTTGCTGTAGTTGGCCTTTTGCCTTGTTGCTCCTTTGGCTGCCTGGGGAGCGTGGCCCCCTGTACGGAGGGCGAGAGCCACCTCTCCGCACCTGAGTGGGAAACGGAGCTCGCCGGACCCCAAGGCCACCCTGTAAGCAGGGTAGTGCCTTTTCCCTGCCCCCCACTCCTCCTCCGGCCCCTCGGCGCTGTTGCCTGGTGGTGGCCTGTCAGTGCGCCGGCCCCGTACTTGGGGTGCATGTCACAAGCTGTGGACCCTCTGTCCCCCGAGCAGCCTGACCCCCTGTAATCAGGGCTGGGGAGGCCACAGCATTGCAGCCGGCTGCTCTAGTTATCCAGCTGGTGGGAACGACCCCTCCCTGTCCCGTCAGAGGGTGCAGGTTGAGGTGATGCTTGTGTGTGGGGTGACCTCCCCGCTCGGTGGGTCGAGGTGGTTCCCAGGGCTGCTGAAGATGTGGTGATGTTCTGCTGCCGGGCGGGCCAGCCTGTAGCTCAGGCGTTGGCGGGAGCTGCGTGCTCCGTGGGGCTTCTTGATGATGGCGAGGTGCGGGGTACCGTCCTGTAGGCAGGGCTGTGCGTGCCCCCTGTGCTTGGTGAGCTGTGTTCTGAGAGACCTGACCCCCTGTACTCAGGCGGGAGTGTGGCCCCGGCCTTCCAGAGGCACGGGGCCGTGAGGTGTGGGGTTGGGCTTGCGCCCTCCCTGGAATCGGGGCTAGGATCCCCACCGCGGCCTTTGGCTGTGTCGCCCTGCTGCCTGGCGGCTGAGAGTCGTTCCTGCTGCTGGGGGGGAAACCGAGCTCTGTGGCTCCAGGGGTGTTTTTGGCCCGCCTGTAATCAGGGTCTGGGCACGTGAGCCTTTATGCTCTGCTGGCAGCCTGCGCGGGGTGACCGCCCCGCTAGCGGGGTGCGTGTCAAGGTGCCCCGGAATGGGAGAGAAGGAGCCTCTCTCGGCTGTAGGGAAGGGGGCTGCCCTGTAAGTCAGGGAGCAGCTGTGCCCCCGAGTCCCCGGCCCTTTGCAATGGAGGCAGTGGCTGGGGGTCCCCTGTAATCAGGGAAGCAGACTCCTTTGGCCTCTGCTTTTTGTGTGCCCAGCTCCATTTGCCCAGTCTGCCCACCTCCGTGATCCCCTGCAGCGCCGGCTGGAGCCTCCGCAGCGTGACAGTGAGGTGAGAAAAGCTGCTCTAAGTAGTTTTGGCTGGAACGGACTGGGAAGGGGGAGGGGGCTACAAGGTCTTCCCCCTTGGCTGGGCGGTCCTGTGCCGCGTTTCTTTGGGATGTTGGGTTTCCCGCTTCCTTCAGGTGGAGGGTTTGCTGCTGCTCAGGGCTAATGGTGTCGTACCTCATATTTCAGGATTCTGCTGCCAAAGAAAGGAGAAGTGGCGTGGGCAACTGGAAGGCAGGCGCGAGGAAGAAGAGGAAGAGGAAGCGGAAGCCAGCAGATGCGGGGGGGAAAGAGAGAGGCACCCTGGGCAAAGCACCTCCCTGTTAGCAGGGATACAGTCACATTTGAGTTGAGGCGTTGCCGGCGCCTTGAGAGACCAGGATGGCTCTGTGCTGGGCGACCTCCCTGTAAGCAGGGCTCGGGTCTTTGCTGTAGTTGGCCTTTTGCCTTGTTGCTCCTTTGGCTGCCTGGGGAGCGTGGCCCCCTGTACGGAGGGCGAGAGCCACCTCTCCGCACCTGAGTGGGAAACGGAGCTCGCCGGACCCCAAGGCCACCCTGTAAGCAGGGTAGTGCCTTTTCCCTGCCCCCCACTCCTCCTCCGGCCCCTCGGCGCTGTTGCCTGGTGGTGGCCTGTCAGTGCGCCGGCCCCGTACTCGGGGTGCGTGCCGCGGCCTTTGGCCTCTTGTCCTTACTTGAGAAGCCCCTTGGCGCGTTGAGGTCTGTGGCCTCCGCGCAGCCCCGGGACAGGTCACAGGCTCTTGTGTGTTGCTTGTGGGTGCGGGTTTATTCCCAGGTGTTGGCTGCGCTGCGTTGTCCTTCCCTTCTGGAAAGTTGCATCCGTGTGCGTGTTGCCCTTCCTTCCCTTGTTTGTGTTTGTGGAGTGACTGAGCAACTGTGCTTTTCCTTTAGGCCTCCACAAAGATGGCTGCAGCTTAGCTTTGACTTCCTAGGGGGGAATGGAGGACTTTGGTGCATGCCGCAAGGGGGGTGTTCCCCCTCATCTTAGTCCCGTGGGCGCTGCAAGTGTCCTGTCTGCCTGTCTCCTTTTTTCTTAGTAGAGATCTGTGCCACGTGGTAGCTCTGTGGCTGAGGCCGCCCTGTAGCCAGGGCTTGGGCCTGTCCTTCCTTGCGTGGCCACCAGTTGTGCTGGTGGCGTGACAGCCCCGTACTCGGGGTGCGTGTCACAAGCTGTGGACCCTCTGTCCCCCGAGCAGCCTGACCCCCTGTAATCAGGGCTGGGGAGGCCACAGCATTGCAGCCGGCTGCTCTAGTTATCCAGCTGGTGGGAACGACCCCTCCCTGTCCCATCAGAGGGTGCAGGTTGAGGTGATGCTTGTGTGTGGGGTGACCTCCCCGCTCGGTGGGTCGAGGTGGTTTCCAGGGCTGCTGAAGATGTGGTGATGTTCTGCTGCCGGGCGGGCCAGCCTGTAGCTCAGGCGTTGGCGGGAGCTGCGTGCTCCGTGGGGCTTCTTGATGATGGCGAGGTGCGGGGTACCGTCCTGTAGGCAGGGCTGTGCGTGCCCCCTGTGCTTGGTGAGCTGTGTTCTGAGAGACCTGACCCCCTGTACTCAGGCGGGAGTGTGGCCCCGGCCTTCCAGAGGCACGGGGCCGTGAGGTGTGGGGTTGGGCTTGCGCCCTCCCTGGAATCGGGGCTAGGATCCCCACCGCGGCCTTTGGCTGTGTCGCCCTGCTGCCTGGCGGCTGAGAGTCGTTCCTGCTGCTGGGGGGGAAACCGAGCTCTGTGGCTCCAGGGGTGTTTTTGGCCCGCCTGTAATCAGGGTCTGGGCACGTGAGCCTTTATGCTCTGCTGGCAGCCTGCGCGGGGTGACCGCCCCGCTAGCGGGGTGCGTGTCAAGGTGCCCCGGAATGGGAGAGAAGGAGCCTCTCTCGGCTGTAGGGAAGGGGGCTGCCCTGTAAGTCAGGGAGCAGCTGTGCCCCCGAGTCCCCGGCCCTTTGCAATGGAGGCAGTGGCTGGGGGTCCCCTGTAATCAGGGAAGCAGACTCCTTTGGCCTCTGCTTTTTGTGTGCCCAGCTCCATTTGCCCAGTCTGCCCGCCTCCGTGATCCCCTGCAGCGCCGGCTGGAGCCTCCGCAGCGTGACAGTGAGGTGAGAAAAGCTGCTCTAAGTAGTTTTGGCTGGAACGGACTGGGAAGGGGGAGGGGGCTACAAGGTCTTCCCCCTTGGCTGGGCGGTCCTGTGCCGCGTTTCTTTGGGATGTTGGGTTTCCCGCTTCCTTCAGGTGGAGGGTTTGCTGCTGCTCAGGGCTAATGGTGTCGTACCTCATATTTCAGGATTCTGCTGCCAAAGAAAGGAGAAGCGGCGTGGGCAACTGGAAGGCAGGCACGAGGAAGAAGAGGAGGAAATCCAGGTTTTCAGTGTCTTATCTGTTGCCATTAGCTCTGGCTGTTACTATTTGTTTTTTAATTATTGATTTAAGGCTTTGATTGTATTTTTTTCCTTCAGTTTGCCCTGGAGAATAAAATGTCTTGATTTGTTCAAATCGTTTCTGTTTTTCTTCTTTTGTTTCTGTTATGTAGTCCATTTGTTGACATAGATACTGTATTCAATATAAAAACTAAAATTGCCTATTGTAGATATGTTTTGTGTAACAGAGCTGCAGAAAACAGGGTTAGCTGTGGAATGCTGCCTCTTCTTGTTTAAATTACGGGTCACTGTATGGAGGTGCTGGGGGGTTGGATGCAATTTCATTGGCTATGTCTGCATTTGTTTTACCCTGTGCCGTACTGAGATGGGGTGAGTGCAGTGGTGGGTATCTGCTCCCCCTGTTCCAGGTATTCATGTACTCATGTACTAGCTCAGGCTGTGACGTTTTTTCCTCTGTAGGCCGAAATTGAGTTTTGTTATTTATGTTTTTGCTTGCATGAAACCGCTTGTTTCTTTTTGTTTGATTTGCCTGCTGGCCACTGGTTTATTTCCTCCTCCTGTACGGGAAATCCTTCAGGCTGAGCTGTGTGTTTTGGTGTCCTTTTTCTGAGGCATACTGCTGGTGATATAGCAGATCTTTTTCTCTTAATCTCGCCTATGTCCTGTGTCAAGCAGGCTCAGGGGTAGGTTTTCAGCTATGTGTGATTCTCTTTGCTGGTGCTTTATTCTTCCTCTTTAGAATCTGATTTTCTGCATAGTCTGTGGTAATGTGGTTGTAATCGATGGGGGTGGTGATTTTTTTTTTTTTTTCTTTGCTCTATAGTTTTGTGGTTTAAATTGGGTGATAGTTTAGTGCTATGCAGTTTTTGGCTCACTGTCCCATTTCCTAGGGGTAGGAGGAGAGACTGGTAGATGGGGGATCATGTAGAACTAGTGAATTCTATTTAAATACAATTTATTAGTGTAGGTGAAAGAAAGGGTGAAAGAGGATAGTGGCTATGATACACATGCATGTAGATTTATGTATAACAAGTGATGCCCAAGCAATTGCTTAACCCCTACTGACTTCTGCCCAGCCAGTCCCCGAACATCAGTTGTTCTCCTAATGAACTGTCTCCTTTTTTTCAAACTTCCCTTACATATCATGGCGTAGGGTATGGAATATTGCTTTGGCCAGGTTTAGGTCAGCTCTCTTGATTCTGTCTCCTTCCAGCTCCTTTAGTTTGCTCCTAGTGCTCTTCTTGGGCTGTAGGAGAAGCTGAGAAAACTAAAACTTCTTGACTCTGTTCAGAACTACTCCATCACAACTAAAAACACAGATGTGTTATCAATGTTGTACTTTTCCAAAACACAGCATTGTAACAGCCACTTTGAAGAAAAACAACTTATAGTTAAGCCCAGTCATTAGTCTGAAGATATTAAACAGGCATGGCTGGTGAGTCTGTTGTGCTGTAGTGCCTAGAAGTAGTTAGTGTGAAATGGCAGTTATTTGTATTACCTCTGAGAATGCAGCCCCTTCTGCAGCTTTCAGATGATAGATTAGTTTTTAATTAGTTTTTTCTTACTGTTCTGTTTTTTCTTTTCACTTTATAATTTTCTCTTAATTTTTCTTTTCCAGCTGTGTGTGACGCATGAAAGGATAATAATAGGTATACAATATTTAGCAGCAGAAAAACAACATACATGTTTCCTTTGTAAAATTGTTTATTCAACAAAGTGTAAGGGTGCATATATTCTTAATATGTATTAGAGAAGCTTATGTTTCCCATTAATTATATTGTAATTGAATTTCTTTCAACATCAGGTGTAAACGTGAAGGGGCTTTTTGCTTTGTCATTAATGTCTGTCTTTGAGATAAAGCACTGTTTGCTCCTGTGTCAAACTTATTAGCACTAGGGTATGTTTACAGCCATTCCCTTAGGGTTCCCTTCAAAGACCACAAATGAAGTAGATTTTCACGTGTGTGAAGAACTGGTTCAGTTCTCTATGATATGTTTGATAAGCACCTTTGAGACATATTTTATAGTATGCTACATATAAACCAAACTGTCATTTTCAATTAGAATTTTTTTTTAAATCAGAAAAAAATTTCATCAGAGCATCACAGTAGAAGATCATTACATCTTCAATTTTAGAACTTCAGCAGGTTGATATATTGTGATTACTTTTGGTACGTACAGATGTACAAAATTTCTTTTAGGTTCCCAGATGTGTAGACTGTAGATCACATTTCCTTTTTTCATTCTTCATTTTCTTGTCACAATGATGAACTGAACGTGGCTTCACAAGCCAAAGCTCCCCTATGGTGCATAACATCAGAAATTCTTGTCTGGCAGTAATTGCTTTGAAAATTAGTATTCCTGGTTACATTAAATTCTCTGTATTTATGATTTTGATTAGCAGCTAGAACTTTTTACATATAATACTGTAAATTAAGAAAAAGTAGATATTCAGTACACAATTAGATGTGATTTTGTTTTAGATCAAGACTTCTGCAGCTGCCCTTAATCGTCTTTTAGAAAGTGTTGATAGACGTTACTAGTGCAATGGTATGTTGCAATTGTGGTTAGCTCTGAAACAAAATTTACATGGAATTTATGTTAATTAAAATGTAAATTAACTATCATCTGTAGTTTTCCTTTATAACATTTGAAGGAGTCTTAGAGAAATCAGCGCTGAATTTGCAGTTTTAAAAAAAAAGAACTGGTTACCACTTTTTTAAATCAGATTTCATTATGGAGCTAATGCAGAGTGAGTGAAGTGAGAAGGATTGGAAAATGTTAGTAAGAAGAGCTACCTTACAACACGGATTTTTTTCTCAGCTAAATAGTGACATCAATTAGCTGGATTTGAAATGCATTTTTAAAACATAATCCTCTTTAATGTAGAAAAACAACAGGAAGTGATCAGGCTATTCCCGGGCACACCTGAGAGTGCTCATAGATATCTATATCAGTGGAGGTGACCTACTACTGCTGTTGTTTCTGCTTAAATGCACCATCCACAGCCTCACTGTGCTCACATCCACTGTCTCTACAGACATAGTTAAGTGTCAATAAATGTCAATAGGTGCAACTTTTTTCTGTCTGGAGATATTCAGTTCCACACCTTTGCTTCATACACACTTCTATGCCACATGCTATTTTGTCAGACTGCCCCTTTGATGCCATCTGTTGCATGGCAACAACATTTCATTAAATACTGGAGAGAAGATTCAACCTCCACTGCCATACCACCAATGTACACCCCTGGTGTTGTGAGCTATCATAATAAGATATGAGGCACTACTTATGGAGAAGTGATCAGAAAATACATGGTATAGTTAATGTGCATACAGTATCAAAAACTATTTTATTTTCTAATGTTTGTAAAGGAAAGCATGGCTGCGTATTTCCTGCTGTTCACAGGACTGTATTCAGCCAGTATATCACAATCCATACAATTATTTGCTGTAACTGGAATTAGTACTTCCTCATGCCCTATTCCCTGATTTCAGCCTAGACACTGTCAATGGCACGCTGGTACTTGGTTGTTGCTGAAGGGCTGGGCTGTTCAGTGAGGCAGAGCTGCCTCTGTGATGGTGCAGAGCAAGGGATGGGGTGCGTTGTCAGCTATGTCAGGCTGCATGAAGCCTGTGGGCTACGGGTTGGACATCTCTGTAGAGGCATGGTACAATTGAATGTACTTTATTAATGGCTGTCTCTAGCATGGGTTTTCAGCCTTTTGTTTTTTTCTCACAGGAGTGCTTTAATATTGCCGACCTGATGCAGTGTTTGTAAGTGATATATTTCCTCAATAAAACTCAATGCCTTCTTTTTTTTTTGGAGATGTGACCAAAGTAATTTGCTTGGTATATACTGATTGACATCTTGTGTGAAAATTTTTGAAATCATGGTCTTGTTTCATTTGGCTCTTGTCATTTTCTTCTCTGCTCCTGCCATGTATTGTATTGTCCCTGAGGAGAGTTTGATTTGCGCTACTTCTGTTAGTGTTATATGTACCTGTGTGGGAGTGGTTGAGTTGTGGCCTGAACCACTGAGCATCTGGGGAAAGGACCGGTCAGCCCTGGGAGCACAGGTGAAGGCAATTCATCTGTGTGATCAGAAGTGGTGGAGCCTTCCTGCGCTTCTCTTGACCTCATTTAAGGTCTGACTTCCATTGTAGTAGGATCTCTTTCTGGAGATCCCTCTTCTGTGCTGTTTCCTCTGTGAACCTAGATCCTCAGAGATGGGTGAGCAATCTTTTCTTCCTTAGTAAAATCCTCCTATTGCACTGATCCTTTTGCTATTTTACTTCCTATTGCACTAGTACTTTTGTTGTTACCGCACCACTTTCTGAAATGCTTTCAGTGCTGAAGGGAACCTACTCTTAAGAAAGTGATTTTCAAATGGTGCTGAAATCATCTGCTGTTTTGCCAGTATTTATGAGCTTGTGAGTATGCTATGTTCTCTGGTGTTCTCTCCATATATGATGGAATCTGGGATTTGGAGGTATTCACGTTACCAATATTGCTTTTCTGTATGAATCCAGGGTTCTATAAATATGTGAAGAGCTTAGGTATTTTCTTTTACAGTCTAATTTCTGAGCTATTTCATAATAGTAATCCTATCTCTTTAATACTGCTGAGCTTTGTCATACTGTAGAGCTCTTTATTTGCCTTAGGCCTTCTTAATCTTGATAGCATGATCCCCTAGCGCACCTCAGTCTAAAGGTAATTGCACTCTATGTAATATCCCAGAAGAGGTGGTTTGCATTTAAACTTGTGGAAGGACACTATGCTTGACTCTCCCTCCTTTGTCTTCTCTGCTTTGACACATCCTGTGATAAGCTCCACTGATATTAGGATTTCTAAAGGATTTTGAAATATGTTCTTTGATTTTTTTGGAAGTATTTTACTATTTAGAAAAAGGTAAGCATGTATTTGACATCTTAAGCTTTGTACCAGAATTTTACACCAAGTTCTTCTCCTTCTGCTGATTGAAGGTGAAAGGCATCCAGTTCAACCCACATATAGGCTTTTATTATTTCTTGTTGCACATATAATCTCAGTATGAGATTTTGTGGCTGCATATCAGCGCTGGCCTTGAGCTTAGGCAGACAAATCTGCAACAAGAGGCCTGACAGCGAGGGCCCTTTTTATCTAATTTCTAGGTTATTGGTAAAGCTGTCAGGAGAAACTGGAAGATATTAATCTGCAAAGATAAAAATTAGAATAGTGAATTAATTATCAGAACTGTGTAAGTATCATTATAGTTGTAAAGTTTGTACGTTCAGAAACAGAAAACTTATTTGTAATAGAGGAATAAGGCGGTACAGTGACACTGCCTAAGAAAGGGACATACGTATATATGTATATATATATATATATATATATATATATACACAGTACTGAGGTACAGGGAAGATGAGTGTTGTGGAACCTCAGGTAAGCAACTGCTAACTTGAAGTTGGAAGCTGCTCTTCACCCAGTTGAGCAGAAGTTAGAAGAGATGAAGGTCAGCTGAGAATCTTCTGACAAAATATCTCTGCTTATGAAAGGGTGTGTACTTGTACTATAGGAATTTTAACCAACAGAGCGAAGTCAGTAAAATTTTGCTCACTTACTTTGTTCCTCTGTGTCATAACTCTTGTTTAGTACACAATAAAGCTTCAGTATGACCTCACAAACAAGTTTGTAGAAACTTGCAGTTTCCCTGAGAATTGTGTTAATGACCCCTTACTGGCTCATTTTGCACAACTGGCTGTCTGTCCCACAAGAGAGACAAAATCATTCTCTGGACTTGTAGATTCATTCAGAATACCTTCCAGCTGTATGGGAACTACTGAATCACGGCCTGAATCTCTGATTGATCACCTGAGGTGAGCAATGAGTCAGCCCTGAGAGCACAGGTGAAGGCAATTCACCTGTGCTGCAGGAATGGTGGAGCCTGACTCCTCCTCTCCTTGATCCATTTAAGAGTTGACTACCAGTGGGAAAGGATCACTTCTGGAGATCCTTCCTCTGGAGTTTTGCAGCGAGCCCAGGATGCAGGTAAGCATTCTATCTATTCTCTTTTTGTTATTATAATTTGCTTTCCAAACTCTTGTTTATTTTGTAATTATAACATCTTTATATTCATTGATTATACACAGCACAGTCAGTTCAACCCATATTTACAAGAAAGAATACTTGGTCTTATGGTTGTGCTATTAGTTATATGTAATTACTTTGACAAAGTGTTTCTGTGTCTGTGAAGAAAATTATAAACTTTATTGAAGGGTTCATTTCACTTATAATGGATAACTGAAGAGCCTGCAAGGGGATAGGACTCTCCTTACCACTGGTCATACAAAGAAGTTGCCATCTAAGGTAATGGGAAATGTCCTAAAAGACTTTCACATCACACATATAGCCGATAATAACATGTAATATATTGATTCTATACATTTTTATGGTAAGTATTGGAAATAAATATTATAAAATAATATTCTCTGTTTAGGCTTTAGAGAAATCTCTAGTGAATATATTTGAGGATGGTAAAAGAAAAGGACAGAGGGGGTTAAAATGTGATTACTCATCCAGAATTGATGAAATGTATTATTTCAAAACAGTATTGGGTTCAAACTGTATGTTTACCTAGTGATGTAGTTAGTATACAATGGTTCAGCTCTTTGAAAGGGGGATCTGTTTATTGGAAGTAATTGGGATTATTTCCTCTCTTTGACTCCTCAAAGCCTGTGTCAAACAGGAAGGGGAATGGCTGTTTAAAAGGGTGGATAGTGATAGGACAAAGGGGAATGGCTTTAAACTGAGACAGGGGAGGTTTAGGTTAGATATTAGGAAGAAGCTCCACTCAGAGGGTGGTAACACACAGGAACAGGTTGCCTAAGGAAGTTGTGGTTGCCCCATCCCTAGAGGCCTTCAAGGCCAGGCTAGATGTGGCTCTAGGCAGTCTGGTCCAGTGGTTGGTGACCCTGCCCATGGCAGGGGGTTAAAGCTAGATGATCTTTAACATCCTTTTCAACCCAGGCCATTCTATGATGCTTTTGCTGTGACATTCTGCCAGTCATACTTTGAATATACACTCATGATGTTTCATACTTTTTCCTCTTTACACTTAAGGAGAGGGAAATCACACTGTCAGACTTACCAGCTGTTCTTGAAAATTCTATGTGAAATTCAGCAGAGTGAAAATGAGTGCATTTTAAAGATCTAAGGAAATAAAGGAAGTTTGCTTAACTCCAAATGTAACTTACTGTTTGTTCCATCTGTGTCTCCAGCTCCATTTCCATTCTCTTTGATTTCAAACTCTTGGTCTTTTTTGTGATTTTTCAGGCATTGGACCCTTTTCTCAAAGTAATTGAGTATGTTGGCCTGCTGTTAACAGAATAATAAGTCTTGTTACATACCTAGAGACTCAGAATTATTGCTATGGATCTGAATGATATCAACTTTTCCTCTCTTTTAGGATTAGAGATCCCTATATATTCATCCAAATAATTTCTATCAAAAAACATATGGATTGAAACCAATTAATTTTGAGTACGAATACAAGTAAGGTTAAATCATTTTTATGATACTGACTCTGAACTGGTCATCCTTCAGGCACCTGAAGTATACTATAGTCAGTCTGAGAACACCCTCACCCATCGCATGTTTCAGTATTACAATATGCAATGTTTATCTGTATCAGTTTCCATTAGCCTTTTCAACAACTCGGTATTCTAAAGTCAATACTTCAGCTAGAATGACTAATTTAAGTGTTACTGATTGTTTCTGGACTAGTAATTCTGTGCCCTAAATTATGTAGGTCCAAAACGCATGCAATTTGGACAGAAGCAATGCTTTTCCTCATGCTGTAGTGCTTAGTTTGCTTTTACCTTACTTTTGAGAGGTTTTACTGCTCACCTCGTGTTGCACTGCTACCTTTGTGGGTTTTATGTAAAAATGCATATGTGGCAGATTTAGAATAAGGGTAAGATGAGGGAGTTTTGGGATATAAAAATAACAAACCGGGCAGAAGACTAGTCTCAATGAGATGAAGATCTTAGCATAGTACTTGGCTGGAAGGTAAGAAGGGAAAAACAACTGATAATGATGTGGAAATGAGGACAAATGAATACTCCTTACATTGTTTTTAGGGCCCTTTGGTTCTGATAGTTCCAGCTTCAAAAGAGAATGAATGAGAGATGTTAGTAATTGTTGGCAAAATTAATTTAATTAAGCTGGAACCAGATACTCAAATTTGTAAATAGAAGTGCCAAACTTAAGGGGGGGGGGGAGGGGGAGGGTTAAGCTAATATAGTCAAGAAGGTATAAAGAAAAAGAAACTGAGCGTTTTTATGTTGCTGTGTACTGCAAAACATTATTTTCATCTATGAAATCAGGTGTCATTTAATGCACATGGCAAAAAATGTCGAACACTTTGCTACATTAAGTAGGTACGTTAGAACTGTGAAATTCTGCCAGCTGTCACTTAGATTTCTTTTACGTACCTCTTATAGGAACTGGGCAGAGCCAGCTTTCTTGTGAGCGACCTTTGGACAATATGGCCTATCAGTCTCAAATTCATCAGGGCCCACTGGAAGAGAAATTTTTTCCTATTTCTATTTTGGAGTTTTCAGGATAACGTGTCATAGAGATAAATGAAAACTGTTACCAACCTCATTGCTGGACGGGTGACTTAATGTCTGACGGATTTCTAAAACATGCAGTACTCCAGAATCATCAGAAACAGCTAGAAATTGCTGCTTTGCTGAAAGGTATTTAACAAAAATGTATAAAATAAAAATCTAAATTCCAACAGCAATACATTCTGCTTAAACATGAAATGTCTCTATTCTGATATGGGATCTATCTTAATATGGGTAACAGAGCTACAGAGGGTTTTGTTGGGGTCTTTGGGTTATTCTTGACTGCAGCAAAAACTTTATTGATCTCCTACTTTCTTAACAAGTTAAATTCTGAAGATTTATACCTTTTCAAGTTCTTTTCTAATCTAAAAAGAAATTTTCAGTTACTTTATGCCTTACTAATAAATTTAATATACTAAGAATATGATGCATGAGCTTCCCTATACAGTATAATGCTAAACTAGTGGAAGTACCTATTTTTTATATATGATAATATGCAGCAAGATCAGTGAGCTTTGCAGAAATGGGCCATTTTACAAGTATAAAGTAAAGCACAGCTAAGTATCATCACCATCAACTTACATGAGGCAACCCGAGTGCTGATGCAAGTGATTGCTGATTTAGAGATGTTCTGGCTATGAGATAGCTTGCGAGTTTCCTTCAGTAAGTCCCAAATATCTATATTTCCTTTATCTGTGGCAATGTAGAAAACTCCTGGCCTTGTTAAGGACCAATGTCCTGCAGTGTATCTTTGCGCTGTGCAGTTTGGCTGGAGGATTGGTCCATTCTTAATATAGTTAGATATTTGAAAACCAGGAGAAGATGCAATGATCGAACAGTAATATCCATTCACTACTTCAAACTTTCGATTTGTGAACATTCGCTATTTAAATTATAATAAAATAAATAAAATAATACAGGTGGCAGACTCAGTACCACCTTCTGCATGTAGAAGTGTGGGGGGTTGAAAACAACTCTGACATCTCCCAGTCTATGAAGGTAATCTTTCTGCTGTTAAAATCTATGCCCTTGAAATGTGCAGCTAACCTGGGTCCCTATAAAACAGGAACTGTAACAAAAACAAAACAAAAAACCCTCTGTTTTTATGTCTTCAGTTATTGAAAGAATTGCATCCTAAGTAAGAATTCTTCAGATCTGCTTAGCACACATGTTGATTTTGTTTCTTAGTTTGCCCTGCAGCAGAAATAATTTGATGAGAAGCTGGCTTTTACAAAGATGGTACTAAGGAATGTTGGACATTCTTTCTGCAAGTTGCAAATTTACAAAGCCATTTCTAGAACAGCTTTTCTGATGTGAAGCAAAAAAGAAAAGCTTTTTCTATTTCTACGCTATTTCTAAGCTTTCAAGCCTTATGATTAACAAACAGTTTTGAAAATAGTCTATGAAGCTGCTATTCTAGTTATCTCATTTATCTTTATTGATTATTTTACTGATGTTTTAAAGCAACTTACTGTAACACCTTCTTTCCAAATGGCAAAATTCCAGCCTCCAACACCGAGAATGATGTCTTTAAAAAATGGAGATCTCTGTACAGTGTTCACAGCTTCTTTGTGGATGGTGTATTTGTTACCCGAAGGAATAAAAAAATACAGCTGCCTGTAACTAGTGCTTTCAGTGGGTATTTCACAATGGGAAATGAATGAAGGGAAATACGGGGTAGTATTCAAAGATACCGGCTTCTCTTGCTTGCAAGGTGTTGGAATTACTGCAAATCTAGTTACCATGAAGCATGACTTCCATGCCAACAGGTACACAGTGATGAATGTATTACACTGGAGAGTTTGCTGTTTTGCCATAGCAGCTAAACTGCATGCTACCTTGAGCATGTACTGCTGAATCCAGATGTCATCAGTGAGATACACTTAATAGAGTAGTAAGAATCTTAAAAACACAGAGTATAGTTGCAAATATTTTAAAATTAGCAGGATATTATGGTTTAAACAGGTATTCAGAAACTTAAACTTACTAGCTATTTTTTCTTCGTTACTATTGGTCTTCATTTCCCAGTCAGAATAAATAATTTCTCCATCCTGTGATGCCAGAAAAATCATGTAAATGTTAACGTAAGGGTTTGATAGTGTACAGCAAAATGGCTTATTTTATTTTAAAACTTCATTATAACCACTATTAAATTTATTCTGGGTAAATTAAAACAGAAGTTTGCAACCAAAAAAGTGTGAATTTTGAATAACTATCTTTTTTTTAATTGCCAAAACAGCTTCTCTTATCCTGATATACATAGGCAGCCTTTCTTGTAGAACTGGGTACCCAAGTATTTGGGGAAAAGGTAGCAGAATCAAGAAAAGCAGCTAGAAGACAAATATTCATTTTTGTATATATTCAAAAGTGGGAAAAGTGTTTTTGGTGTGTAGGATATGTAGAGGGCTATGAGTAGGTGGGATTTCTTAGTATAAAAAAGTTGTGAAGGAAATTGTAATTTTCACCTGATGTTTGTGGACACACTTTAAAAAAAAATGACTCTCAATAAGGTAGTATTGTTTGGTTTCTGATGTCAGGTAGATAAGTTCAAGGTATTTCGGAATAGTCTTCTAACTATTCTTGAAGTAAGGGTTTAAAGTTTATTAATATGGGCTTCTATTTTTATTTTAAGCACACTGCGAAATGCATTAAAATTGGAGAAAAATTCAAGCTGTCCAGAATGATCCTTTTAGTTAACGCCCAAAGAAAACATGTAAGTGCAATCACTTGTGGAAAATCTATGATTTAATTGTTTGGTCTTTCAGAGATCTTTTGATTATCACTTCCATAGTAACCTATTATTTTAACTTACTTCAGTTCCAGCAAAGAAGTTATTGGAGATATTCTCCAGCACATTCATAGTTTTCTTTGAAGAAATGCTCATCTGTGCATATGGGCTTTCTTTGACGTGCACTTGTGATTTGTGTAGAGATTGCTCCTTATCTGGGAAACAGTACATCTTTATATTATACACCAAAAGTTACCAAATCAAACAACTCCTTTGTCTGAAGGAGATTTTCAAGAACAGAGATAAAGAGAGCCTGCAGGACTATGACTTTATTGGCAATCTTGCCCTGTTGTTGGGGCTGTGGCTGATAGGAATACCAGTTCCCTCAGTCGGAACAGGAGCAGCTCAGTTGTTGGGAAGGTGCTGGTTGGTGTGAGTAACCTCTCTGGCAGATGGTTGGTCTCAGGCGGTGTGTCAGCATGCCAGCTTTGGAGAGGGATTGGTAGTATGTCCCTATCACAAAGTAACTATGGATATTGAACAGCTCGTTTTGTATAGTCATAGTTGGTATTTGTATATTGCATTTTTAGAATCAGTATATTTAAGAAACGTTTCTCTCCAGTTGTGTTCAGCTATGGACATTTTGTTGCTTATCTTACAGTATGTATATACTGAAATACATACTTATTAAAAACATCTTTCCTAATAGAGTGTAATAAAAATATTACCTGTGATTTTGTAATGATAATGCTGTTCCTGTAGACTAATTTTGGTGGAACTGCATTTCACATTGTTTTCTTCTTTGCTGTCGCACAGGCTTATCTGTTCAGGAAAAAAAAATGCATCTGATCATCTAACTTATTTTTTCTGGGTGGCCTATGAAAGAAAGAAAAATCACATGCTAAAATAACTTAGAGTGTTCTTTAAACATAAATAACTCTAGGACTTTGCTGTTTCCTAGCAGACTGTCTTTGAATCTTTCAGCTTAGTTTTTGTAACTTTGGGCGGTGTGGAATACAAATTATGTTACATTTGGCTCATGTTGGAAAAGATTCTACCTAACTTTTTTTAGAATGAGTATATGTCATTACTAGTATGAGAGATCATTTTTCTCTTGATCGACAGCTAGTTATGAACTTTTGTGGAATGTCATCAGTGGACTAAATAACCCTAATAAGGACACAACTGTACAGCTTTTATTTAAAACAGCACTTGAATATATAATCTCTTCTGTATAAAGCAGTGCCGCATTAAGCCAGTATTTAACCTAAATATGGCTTCAATACCATCTCAAATAAGGATACTTTTTCTGATTTTGTACTTACATGCTTTTCTCATCAGTTCAGAGTGTCACTGGGTATATTTTTAAACTAATAGGTGAGACTGAAGCAAGGTCACTAAGATTCAAACCGGATGCAAGGCTTCATTTTCAGGTTTGCTGGGGAATAAGTAGCTGTTGGCTGCTGTGCAGATGACCCCTGTTAGGTGTAGTCGTATCCATGCTGAACAAGATAGCTATTTCTTATCTGAATTCTGATGCTGTTATCTTCAGTATTTTTAGTAAGACTGGGTGCAATTAGGTAACTTGGGGATTGCACTTTGCAAATACTCACAAACTGATGATAATATGCTGCACTTCTTGCTGGCCATACGTACACAACCCTGCTCCTGCACAGACTTCCTTACGTAATAAACTGAAGTGATTAAGATCAGTATAGCCCTGGCTAACTGAATCTTCCAATGCTACAAGACTCTTTTCTTCATGAAGACCCCTATACTTCTGAGAAGGTAAGCAGATGTTTATCTTGAATGTTCAATTTCTTGATAAACCGGAAAACTGTAAAGAACTGAAGACATGTATGTGAGATTTTTATTGCCTACTAAAATGGGCTTATCTACTAATATGGGCTGACTTCTGTGATAAGCCCTGGTATTTTCAATCTTCTGAGTTTCATTCTATTTTCTTTCTTTGAAATACTTACTATGTTACTTCAATTCCCAGCACTTAGATGTTTTTTTTTCTTTTTGTTTGTTTATTTTTTCGTCCGTGTGCTTTAAATTGGAGTTGGTGTCTATTCTGAAATGACTGTGTTGATCAGCAGCCTCAACATGTTCTGAGAAGCTGTCTCTAATATATGCCAATAAGGACTGATAAAATTATAAATCTTTTATGTCTGTCAGCTGGAAAACTAAATCTCTGCATTAGCCTATCTTATAATGTTTGTTGAATCTGACATTTACCCTTCAAACTCTTTCAGTGCTGCTCTGTGCCTGTTCTTCTATAAGCATCCATGACAATAAACTAACTGACGTGTCTGGTACACCCTGCATATACCAGGTATGATTTCTGTGGCATTCACTATTTTGTAGTGCTCACCATAGGCATGTACAGTCCACTAGTTCACTTTCATCACAATCATAGTCAATATTGCAATTTCACCATGAGTAACACCAGACCAAGTCAGCTCTCTGACTACTCTCTGTAGCTCATGAGGCCAAGACCTAGATTCTTCCTTTGCTTGTCAATTTCTCTGTGAGAATGGACAGGGAAAAAAAAATTGCTTATTCCGGGGTAATTGGAAAGATTTAATCCCAAGAAACAGCAAAAGTTGGTTATGAGAGATGGCAGAACAGGGCTGATAGTCCAAGTGGTGTTTTCTTCAGTGCTCAAGTGCCATAGGTCCATGTTAAAAGGAAAGTAATCATCACATTTGAAATTTATTAGTCTAAAGTACTAATATTCCGTATTATAGAATTGTATCTTACAGCATTCTATGTTGTAGATAGGACCTATGTTATAGATTCTTGGATCTGTATATAAATATATATTATAGATTCATTGAAATTCTTACGAGTATGAGCATTTTTAGAGTGCTGCATTCTAATAATAATAATAAAAAAGTATCATCTAAAAAGAGACTTTGTATTGTGTTCCAGTAGTAAATTGTATTCATGTAATTCGTGAAAATCTGTAGCTCTATCAGCACTTCGCAAGGGGCAAGAAACTCCAATAGAAGTAAAGAACATTAGTAAGCCTTATACAAAGGAGATACCGCACAGACAATGTAAAGCCTGCACAGACAGCGACTATATGGCAGTATTTATTCTTGCTTCCAGCAGCAGGTGAGATACTGCAGATCTAACCTGAGTTGCCACCAGGTGGAGTGATGTCATTTTCCTAATGACAAACATAAGTATTTCAAGGAACATAATGTTCAGCATTTTAAAAGTAACGCGCTCATTATCTGGTAAATCTCTTGCTGTCCATTTTCATTAATTATCCATTTTCATGAAGCCAATCAGAGCATAAATCTCAACTTCATGCATGCTTCTACAGGATTATATAGGAAAGCAGGTGATGTGTGATGTCTTTAAAAATTACCTGATTTTTGTATTCCTAGTTTTGCCCATTATATCTTAACTTTTAGCAATAAAAGCTGTGTTGTTAAAAACTAATTGAGAAAGTAACCCTTTGGGCTTATTCTGTAAACCATAAATCTTACATAGATGGCAATTTAAGTTATATTGAATAAAGAACCACACAAATCTGGTCATAAGAGCAGTCTAACTGGAGATGTGAAAAGATATTAAAAGATTACTTCCTGTTATAGATAAAATATAAACCAGATTAAAAAAAAAAGTGTAATTTCATATTTTAACTGATAACTATGGCTGCCCTTAAAACTGAACAAAACTGCATTTTTCTTACTCAGAACCCAAGGAAAGCACTTAGTACCTTGTGATTTGTAAGTGGCAGATGGTATTTTGTTCTGTTAAGCAAAAGACATTAGTCAGTCAATGGAGATCTGTGGTTAAAAGCAATGATGATCTACTAAAATCATCTCCTCAGTGGATTTGATTAAATAAAAAAGTAATGATAAAAATGTCAAGCTTTCTTCTGGTTGTGTAGCTATTATGAAATGCAAACATTTTCTTTTTTTAATCCAGTAATTCTGTTGTAGTGCTCTTTGTTTCTCCTGATCCCAGCTCCTCTCAGCCCAATAGAAAAAACAAAGCCCTATCTATTTCAGCTTTCCTGCTGCACAGCCTGATGTGAGTGGTACCGTCTGTAATCACCACTGTAACAGATGTGCCTAGTTTCTAATTTTCCTATTCATATCTTTTTTTTTTCCTTTTTGTTCCATGACATTATTAGTATGGAAGCTTCAAAATGATTAAAATATTCCAAAACAATTACTTTACAGCCCAGTCATCATAGCACTTACCTATGCCAACCATAGAAAGATCAACTTCATCTTTTTTTCTCTGAAATATAACAAGATGTTATGAGAATTTGTTTCCCTAATGAAGTAACTATGAACATACATTTCCTTCCTTGTTAAGGCAATGTTTAAAATTTTTATATACATTTAAAATTAAAGTGCAAAGAGGAAATACAAAATAAATTCCACACAGCTCAAACTCAACACAAGAAATGAGGGAAGCCCTTTAAAATAGGTCTGTATCTTAGGGAGCCGTTAGCATTTTTTTGAGACTTTGGAGATATAAAGCTTGCTTTTATTTTGAGCAGGTGCTCTGCACTGGAGAGAAGCCATAAGAAATTTGTGTACACTGCAAGATTCCATGCATTAAAAAACTTCCCTTGCAATTACCTGCTCACACCTCCTTGGGACAATTAGCATGTAAAGCCTACTGATGTTGTACAGCAGCAGAGCTGGTAGGTGTGTGGGTAGACCAGATTATTACATTCTTCATATCTGCAATACTTTACGCACCAGGCTGTTTCTGTTTTCCTTTTGAGGCTTGCTTGGCTTCTCCACCTCTCTGTTTCTTTGCTGAGGGTTTTGGACCTTTCAAGGTGGTCTTGCCAGATTTGAGATTTTTTGGCATGTTTTCAGATTCTGTAGAGAAAATTGATATCAATACATAGTAAACAAACAGTGGAATACACTGTGCAGAAGTGAAAATTTGGCCCTTTATTTATTTTATTATTCTCGTCTAATTTTCATCCACAGCTAACACTCCAGAATTTAAAACATAAATTATATGGTACATAACAGTTGTAAATTCACCTGTCCAGGGTCACTAAATACACAAGCTGATTATCAAAAGCAGTGAAAGGTTAAGTTAGAACATGCATTAACCTTAAAGAAGGCTGGAGAACCTGAGCTATGGTGTGTAAAGTGTAGGTGAAGATTTGATAGCTGTTCATATTTGTGCCAGTCTCCTTAAAGTGTAAATCATTACAAGGGTGCACAAAGCGTTTCTGTGCTTTTGCATTTCCATTTAATTTATCAGTGGCAGCTCTGTGGAGGACAGATTTGGAAAGAAACTACGCATAGTTACATGCAACAGTTGCACAGCTGGAGACTATACTGTAGCAGAAAGCTACTTCTCTTTCATTTACTTCCCTCCTTCCCACTATTCAGCATAAGGATAAGAACAGTAGAGTAATAAATGAAGTCTCATTTCCATCGCAAAAAGAAAAACAAAACCCAACCTGCCCACTACACAGACCAGCAGTAAATACAGTCCCAGCACCACCATGCGGAAGAGGTAGGCATAGCATCCAGTAAAACTGAACCACAAGGGTCCCAAACTGTAATGAAAAGTACTGAAATTTGTTTGATGTTACTATTGATATTACTAGAGATATTCAGCTGGGATAAGGACAATGGGACTCCCAGTGTTTGTGCTACAGTTACACTCAGCAATAGCAAAGAAACATGAAGCCTCTTTCCCTCTCTTGCATTTACTGCTTTTCTTAGGCCTATAAGTTGACTGGCAGAGGAACTGTTTTTTTTTTTTTTTTTTTTTACTGTGTACAAAACACCTACAGAATTTGGGTGCTACTACACAAATACTGACAGATTAACTTCTTGGAATGCTGCAACTTTTGCCTTGCAAGAATTGATAGTTTTGGAAGATTTAAAAAACAAACATAAATCAGCACAAGTAAATCACATGCTGTAAGGACACGACTATAAGGAGGAAGTTTGGTTTTTTTTCTGTCCTCGTTCACAGTCATTTTGTGAAGTACAGGACTACAAACACTGCTGATATATTTGTTACATTTAATGTTCAACATTTTTCCAATTACAATCTTTCAAAGGTGGCTCTACACTGAGAAATGCCTGGTTTACAGTTCTGAAACACTTAGGGCTACTTTGACTTACCATACATCTTACTTCAAGTAGGTTAAAAAAAAGCCAATTCTCTCCTTCTCTCTCTCTCTCTTTTTTTTTGGTCATTTTATTTATTTAAGGTATGGCTTTTGCAATTAAACACCATAACGCTGTGTCCCACTGGAACTGGAAAATTTGCTGAGAAATTAGGTGAGCATATGTAATGAAAAAATGAATATAACAGTATTCGTGCATCTCTGCCCTCCTATCCTGTTTAAATATGGGGGATGCTGGAAGAACAGCTGCTCTTCCATGCAGGTTACTTCCCCAGGGCAGAAACACTCTGCATTGGCCCAGTGGGATCCTTATCCCCTCTCTTAGGTCACTGGTGAGGGAAAGTTGGGTCCATATCCTTGTGTTCTTTGGCACAAATAGCTGTTGGGTGAAATTTTGTTCATTTTCATCACTGACCATGAGAAATGATGGACAGTTGGTCTTGTATCTGACCCAGGGGCTGTCCTGGCAGTGGCTGTGTGACTCTCTCTCCTCACCATTGCCATCCTGTGCACAGCTGCCCCTATGACTTTGATAATCAATTTTTTATTGGCTTGTTAAATAAAGAACTGGCACTGAGCCATTGGCAAGTTATAAAGCTGGCCAAATAATTGGAATAATAATTCACTCACATGGAAAATGATCCATTTAAAGGTGCTGTGTACATCCTGGATGGAAATGAATCTCTTCTAAGGGTTTGGTTTAGATTAGTTCTCTGTGCAGTTTACTGGAGCCCTATTATATTACCACTGATACATAAAGTAGGCTCATAAATACAGTGATAGAACCGGACCTTGGCTGTGCTAGGAGATAGTGCTGTGCATTAATGTGTATTATAAATGTAAAGCTAGAAAACCTAACAAGCCCAGCTGGCAGACTTCCATGTATTATCTCAAAATAATTGCTTCCAGCCAGTAGACATTTTTTTCTACTGCAGAAGACAGGTTATTTATATTATATATTTAGCCTAAAACTGTAATAACATCCTCTGGCAAAAGTATTATCTGATGGCATCTGAAATGAAACCAGCTTTCCTATTTCCAGGCATTAAGAGATGACAATCTTTGTGTCATCTCATGGCATTTCCTGAATTTGTGAATAAAATGTGCATGATTTTTTAATTCATATCGTTTATTTCTTAAAAAGTAAAGATGTATTTCTGACAACCAAGGTTTCCCAGTATTGTTACATGTAGTTTGTACCACTGACCATGGGGAATATTTCCTTTGTGATTCTGATCGGGCTAAAACGACGGTAGTGCTGTCAGGGCTGGTGCTTGGTTTAGCACAATCAGAAAAATACCTGTGAGCTGCAAGGGATGCAGAGGTCACAGAAGACATTGTGTTTCTTCCTGTTGCCTCAGACATATTTAGATGCTCGCTCTTTTGCCCACCGGTACATTCTCAGGCAAACAGTGCGGATGTGAAGTCTGAGAGTGATAGGATAAGAGAGGCTGATTCTAAAATAAAAGAGGGGAGATTCAGGTTAGATATTAAGCAGAAATTATTCACTCAGAAGGTTGTGAGGCACTGGCACAGGTTGTTTGAAGAATCAGTTTTATTTATATATGATTTAATTTTTTACTTTTTATAAACTATGTACTATGTATAAAATCAATATGTTAAATGGCATGAGACATGGTGGACTGAAAAAATGTAAATGTCTGAGGAGAGCTGTTAAAGAATGGGTGATACCATACTGAAGTCTGTATAGAGCAGTATTAGGCTTAGTGCTATTCAATGTTTTTTGAGCAACCTGATCTAGCTGTTGGTGTCCCTGTTCATTGAAGGGGAGTTGGACTAGATGACCTTTAAAGGTCCCTTCCAACTCAAAGGTTCTGTGAGTTTTTATCTGTGTGTTAAGGAAAATAGTGAGTGGAAACAATCACCAGAAAGCAAATAATGATGAGAACAAGAATCACACGGAGTCGCCAGGACTGCTCTGTAGGGAGCCCATCCCAACACGACACGTCTCAGTACAGTTTTGAGATACCTAGCTAAATTAGATACCTAAAAAGAAGAAATACAGGTTATATTTGCAGGAGATGAGTTTCAGAGAGTATACAGTGACTCTGAAATACTGAAGAAAGGTCAGAACAGAGAAGCAACTCAGTAGGAGCTCCCAGTGTGATGGGGAATAAGGTGTTGACCATCTTTGGATACACAATTGGTGAGAAGTGGGCAGGGATCAAAAGCACTGTGTGAAACCATTTCTGGAATACATATCCTGCTGAAGTGACCCCATTTAAAAAGAGCACCGAAGGATTCTCTGCCAGCACATCAAACAGTCACAGAAGTAATTCAAGAACTGGAAAAAAAGGCCTTTCATCAGTGGCTGTAGAGTTCACTTTATTTAGTCAGAAGAGGAAGACAGCAGTCTTCATCACCTTGGCTATAAACACAGATAACAGAGTAAAACCCCAAGGAGGGATTCGATTGCCTGAAGTGTGCTCCCCTCCTTCTCTGGGCAGAGGGAAGGTATAGTAAATTCTCAATGCCTTGCTCTGTCCTGTATCCAGGCGCACAGTAAGGAACTGCCTGCATTCCCTGTACAAAGACCCTCAGCCTTCCTCTGGCAGTGAGTTCCCCCAGCTGCTCTAATGGCAGAGAACCAAAAGAAGCCCAAAATCACAGTTATTGCTAATGTAGTCACATACACTCAGTACATAACCTGCAGCTCCTCGTGTGAAGGTGGTTTCAGTACAGACATACATGGATCAAGTGCTTCATGCTGGATTAGAAGCTAGACCCCACCACCCAGCTACAGACAAATACATGTTCACACTTTTAATACTGTGTACTTGTGCTTAATAAGTCATTCAAGTACTGCTACGCATGTACTGGCACACAAATGAGGAAATCAAAGGAGCTTGGTGGCAAAGCTAACGTATTTGTGTGCTCTTTGCATTGCATTTGAGGGTGCCTTGGGGGTTCCTGTACAACCCAGGACACTGACCTCCCACCTCTAAAGTCTGAGAAATGCTGATTCCCTCAGCATTCCCACCAGCATGCTCAGGCAGTTGCAGAATACACATGCAGCTACCCAGATGTGAGTGCGTTATGGGTGCTCCCACATGGCCTCAGCCAGTCCCTATGCCTGGATGCTGGTACATGCTCACATGGGAGAAACTCATGCCAGCTCTATTTGTCACCTGTTTGCAGGTGAGGTTTTGAGATGAAACAGAGGTCATAAAGGACAGAGAGGGCTACAGGAAACCTGTTCATGATGGCAGCAGGTGCAGGGGAGAGTTATCATACACTGATGTCAATCTGATGCGAAAATACCATACAAAGAAGTAGCCATGTGTAGATGATGAGAATCAGAGAGACTGAGACAAGGAATGGAAAGCAGAGAGGGCAATTTTCAGCTGGTATGGGGACTCAGGAAGTGGTTTGAGGAGGAAAGGGCACATAGGAGAGATTGTTATGACTTGCCAGGATTTCTGGTGCAGTGAGTAGTGCTGTTGTTACACAGTCGCCTTCAATTGGAGAAAGGCTTTTGGTGAAAAAATATCAAAAGTTTAAATTTACACCTCTTCCCACAACAAATGCTTGCCAGCACGGAGCAGACAGTAGCATGGGGAAGGGGAAGAAGGCGCAGCTGGGGAGGAGTGTGTGGGGGGGAACAGGCAGGGCTGTTTTTCCTGGCAGCTGTGCCTTGCATATACCAGATCACTAGGAACCTGAAATGGAGAAGCAGCCAAACACTCCAACTGCCTCCTGTTTAATCTAAAATTGAAGATAGCCATGCAGTAAACACCAATAAATAAGTTCTGCTGAGCGATTTCTTACAACATCCAGCTCACTTTAAACACCTGAATGCCATTTGTAAGTTATTAGGGCTTAACTGTAAGTGGGAGGTTTCTTTTTGTAAGCTCTCATCTGGTCACTTGGGTCAGGCCTTCCGTGAAGGATGCAATTTGAAAAGCATCGAAAACCAAAATCCTGTTCTCATGTGCTAATATGTGCTTCAGATGTGTGCCTGTCTCCTGTGCCTTTTTCTCCAAGTACATTTCAGTCCTCTGTGAAATCCCCCTGCAGACTCCCTTCAGGCCCTTCCTGACAGCCTGGCGCTTGAATAAGGGTGGTTATCAGAAAGCAACTCTGTTCTTAATAAAGGGACAGATTCACATCCATTCTGTCTGACAAACAGTGCTGATTATCTACCCAGCTAATTCATTACAGTCTGCTGAGTATTCTATTATGGTGTAGAATTGGATTTCTTTGTTTAAATGTACGTATTATATGAGTACGTACGAGATAAGACAAAGCCACTTCAAGCAGAAGCGTTGAAGTTTGGGTTAAATTTCAGCTTTTGGAGTAGGTTCAGAGCAGTAGGAAAACTGCTTATAAGGGTATCCTATTTGAGGATGGATTATGCCATGATTCTTTAGAATATTAGCATATCGAACTGCTGCCTTCTGGTAGCTTTGGGCAGTTTAGCTTCTCTAGATCCTCTGCTGTTCAACATCAGAGTGGTTGAAGCAAGCCTGCTGATGGTACTGGGTTATCTGCTGCAGTATGAACGAGAGCTGACTGCAAAGAAGTGCAGAAGGAACAGTCAAACAACAAATGGGGCATAAACTGAACTGCTGCCTACCACTGTGAACAATACCAGCTTCCCATTTAAGGTGAAAAGCTATGATACAACGACCACCCCTGAGAAGGAAGCTGTGGTGTACATATCAGAACGTATCAGCCAAGTGTGTGTCAGGAGACAGAGGAAAACAAATCAAATACTATGACCTTCTGGTAATGGAATGTGGAATACAGCAGGAAACACAAAGATAACACTGCTGTAGCAATCCACAGCTAACCTCATCTGGAAAAATGCAAATAAAAGGTTTAGAGATGGGCAAAAAAGGCAATCAAAGGTATGAAGTAGTTTCTGTATAAGGCAAATCTGAATAACTCTGCACCATGTAGTCTGGAAAAGGATCACAAGATGTGATAACACATATGAAAGGCATGAGGCATGAGCAGTTGGACAAGTATATTCCTTCCAGCATAAAAACCTGGCATCTATAAAAGGAAGCCAGCCATAGCCAGGCCCCAAGCAAACATCAGGAGATTGTGCAATGCACAGTGCTGGAGACCTGGGGGAGTTTGCAATGAAGGGTTTGCTGAAGTGGGCTCAAAGGAAGGTTGGACTAGAAGCATGGAGGCAGTGAGACCCAAACTAACCGCTAACCAACAATCTGAACTGAGCTAAGGAAACCATAGGCTGACATTGGTCAGAGGGAGGGAGAGGCAAAGAGGAAGTGCTGTGTACACTGGCCTCATTCCTGCTCTTGAGGCCACTGCCTTGGGCTCAAGTTGGAGGCGCGTTGTGCTGGATGAGCCCTTTGTTTGCACCCGTGCAGCTGTTCTTTTATAACAAATTGATCTCTGAGTGATGGGAGCTAGTACTGATATAAGCTGACATCATCTGAATCAGCAGCAGCACAGCACATTCGAAGAAAGGAGGATGTGTGTCTATTTTTGGCTTGTGAGGCACAGCTGCCCATTATCTTCTCTCACAAGTCAGGAAGGGCACAGCCTGCAGTATGAGGTTACATCTCTCTTAGCATGTCCTGTATTAATAAATGGTCTGAAACCCAAGAACATCAGTTAGCTCTTAGCTGATAACTAAACCTAGGCTTTTCTGTAGCAATGTCTCTGAATGTCATGAAAACTTCTCAGCACATGAGGTGGCATTTTAATGTATAGAAGCACTGTACATACTTGAGGAGACATTTTTGAAGTCTAATATGGAGGAAGTCTTGAAAAATGCTTAATATGAAATTAAAACTGAAAAATGGTTAATATAGTAGATACAATGATAGCTAAGGAGAGATTCAGGTTGTATATCAGTGAAAATTTCTTCTCCCAAAGAGCAGTGAGGCAGCAGTACAGGCTGCCCAGGGAGGTGTAGATGTGGCACTGATGGACGTGGTTAGTGGGCATGGTGGGGCTGGGCTGATAACTGGACTAGAAAATTTTAGTGGTCTTTTCCAACCCTAATGATTCTATGATTCTATAATTGAAGCAGGTATTACTTTAGCAGACTTGATACAAAGCTGTTGTCGATAGACAGTCATGAGCTTCTATAAAGCTAATAATTATGGCTATCAGAAGATGTAAAACTGCCAGTTTAGGAAAACCAGTGAAAGCAAAATATGCCTGTGCTAAGGAGGAGGAGATACCTCATAAATGAGAGAGCTCAGAAATTAACTACAGCACAAAACAGGGGAGAGAGTTTTAGCACAAATTTATGCTGTTGCAGTGAAAAGTAACTTAAAGGGGAGAGCCTCAGAAAAGGTACTGTGACCTCAGCAGACAAAGAATATGAAACATTGGGTTGTGTATAAAAATGATAGCAGAACAGAACAAAATCAAGAAGTTGCGTTTGACTTTGATAGATCACAGTATTTAGGGAAGCCTTGCGAAAGTGATAGGATAAAGGGGAACGGTTTTAAATTAAAAGATGAGAGATTTAGATTACATATCAGGGGGAAATCTTTCACTGTGAGGGCAGTGAGGCCCTGGCACAGATGCCCAGAGAAGCTGTGGGTGCCCCATCCCTGAAGGTGCTTGAGGCCAAACTGGATGGGACCCTGGGCAGCCTGAGCTGGCACAGGGCAGGAGGTTGGTGCTGGGTGGACTTTAAGGTTCAGTGATTCTAAGGAAAGTAATGGAAGCTCACACACTGCAGACATTGGTGCCAAGTCTGAACTGCAGAAAGCCAATGAGCAGCGTGTTACCTTGTTGCATGCAAGCCTTGTTGAATTCAGCAACGATCTGGCACAATGCAGGGATAGGGTAGGGCTCGAAAACAGTCACATGATAGCTGTAAGACTAAAAAAAATGTGCAATGTGGATGAATCCTACAGCAAATTATTTCCTGATGGCTCGCCCGGTGCTCAGCGCCTCGTACAGCGGTACCCCCGCGTGAAATAGCGCGGGGCCTGCAGCGACCGGGGGGCACGGGGAGGAGGTCGAATGCCTCCGGGTGTGTGTAGAAGCAGCCCTTCAGCTTGCTGCAGTCGGGGCTTCGGGCCACGGCCCCCATCTTCCCCCTGGTCTAATGTAACGTCCGCGGGGCTGCCCGCGGCTCGCAGAGGGCCGGCCCGGAGGAGGGGCAGCGGGTGCCGCCGGGCGGGCCGCGCCCCGTGGCTCCGAGCCTCCGGGGGTGTGGCCGGGGCCGCCGCTTTCCGCCCCGCTCGACGCGCCCGGGGGGAGCCGCTTCGTCCCGCCGGGGGCGGGATGTGGCGGCCGCAGCCCCGTTCGGGCGGCACCGACAGGCGGCGCCGCGACGGCGGCAGCGGGAGGGAGGAGGAGGCCGGTCCAGGTGAGCGGGGCCGGGGGCTGCGGGGCGACCCAGCGCCTGCGAGGGAGTCGGGAGGAGCCCCGTGAGCGCGGCGGAGCCGTAATGGGGCCCGGGCCGTCCCGCAGCGGCTGTCTCCGAGGCCGGAGGGGCTCTGGGTGTTGCTCCCGTCCCCTTCGAGTGGGATCCGAAGTCTGGGTGGGTCGGACGGCTTTGGGACGCTGGGAGCGGGAGGGCGGTGCGGAGGAATGAGATACAAAGACTCGTTGCTTGCTTCTTAGTTTCAAGCCCGCTTTGCTTTCTTAGTTTTCACTCCCCGGAGGTTTCGTCTTGGCGAGGGTTCGCACGTCGTTGCCTAGGAAACTTTGTTATATTGCTGAAATAACACTTTTTTTCCCCCCTTCTTGCTTTAACCCCAGAATTCCTATTATTCCACCTCTGCTAGTGTGGAAGCAATTACGTTACTGCATAAATGTGTGTGATTTGTATGTGTGTGTGTGTGTATATACATACATATATGTGTTTGTGTACATAAGCAAGTGTGTGTGTGTGTATACATCTACGTAACCAACTGCTGCGAGGGAAGTAGATGCACTCGCAGAAGTCAGCAGTCTGGCATCTCCAAACTTGGTTTAAAAAGGAAGCTGCCATTTTCATGAGAAAAAGCCAAGTTCGTATTGTCAGTCCTTGCATAAATGAGCACTGAATGGCTGTGACTGGCGGGGCAGGTGAGCTGCTCTCCCCTCTGTCACGCAGCTGTTAACCTTAACAGGACTCATCTCTGACAGAGGTGCTGGTGAAGGGCTGGAGCTGTGGGTAACAAAAAATAACTCTCCCTTCTCAAGAGAGTTCAGGAAGGAAGGCACAGCACACACCAGGCTGCCTTTCTGGCTTTTTTGGATACACAGTACTCGGAAGCAAAACTTTCTGCAAGCACTCGAGTCATCCTTGCCAATATATCAATGGAGAGCAGCTCATTCATGTTTGGGTAATCCACGCTAATCTCTGTGTACAAGTGGTTGAGTAACTTTTTGCTGTGCTTCTGAATAGTGCTTTAAGGGCCCTGTGGTGAAGTGCCTTTATAATAAAAGCTTTTTTATGTGTATTACTGAGCATATACCGGCAAGTGGT
The DNA here is from genome assembly GCF_987193195.1 of Phasianus colchicus. Taxonomy (NCBI): domain Eukaryota; kingdom Metazoa; phylum Chordata; class Aves; order Galliformes; family Phasianidae; genus Phasianus; species Phasianus colchicus. Next base: position 39,454,638 of record NC_143437.1, on the reverse strand, counting down.
GCTGGCAATTAAAGTAGAGTTTTGAAAGAGATGCAAAAAGTACCTTGAGGTCCATTATCTCTATTTTTATCCTTTTATTTTTGTTCATTTACTTGCTAATTTTCAATTGGCCTCGCAGTAACTCGTGAAAATGGTAGAAAAGTGCCTCTTTATTCACTTTTGTGTAGTGTAATTTCCAAGTCTCTTTAGTTACCTTGTGTTAAGGTTCCCCCATATTATTGCTGAAATCAAAGCTGTGGTTTCTTTTGGGCAGAGATTGACAGTGGTGTTACAGCCAAAGTTCTAGATATCATTTCCTATCAATAGGATTTTTAGGCACTTTGCAAACTAAGATGGAGGGTTTTTAAATGTGTGGATCAAAAAGAAAAATAGTTGAGTTTAGAGGTTTGTGATCCCCTAGCAATGGGACCAGGGGATCTAAAGGATGTAGTCTTAATATCAAATGTACAGAACGTTTGTGGGTTCCATCTGTGTGTTTTTTCTTGCTTCCTGGTGCTATTAAACTGATTGATTTTCTGTATGGTTCTTTTAGATTGGTCAGTGAAAATAACCTATTAACATCCACTGTACTACTGACTTATACAGCAGCACAAAACTCTGAAGTGTGATCACAGGCAAGCGCTGTATTGCCACTGGCTTCCTCCCTCTTTAAATTCAGATAAATTAGCCTTTGTTCCCTTCAGCAAAATGAAGTCAAAAAGTTTGGGCCCGAGACGCTGCTTCTGGAACTGTAGTGGGGTCGTGCAAGAAAGGAGGATTTATTAGCACCAGTATGAATTAATTGTAAGGAACAGAAGGACGGAAAGCACTGCAAACAATGTTTTGTACTCACAAAAACAGAGCACCCTAAAGGTTAATTCTGACTTTGTTCACAAATTAGGCACACTTGGGTAGGTTTTTTTTTTTTTACTCAGCATAACTTGGGCCTCCCGCAGCTTCTGAACCACCTGACCTCTCAATCGAGATCTACCGGATTGTGTGGCACGCCCTGAGTGCTCATCAGGAGTTATAATTCTTTCATTTCAGTGTTTGGTTTCCCTCAGCAAACGTTCTTCCCAGTTGAATGGCAGACAGTCTGCAGCCTTTCCTGCTTTTGGGCGTAATACATATTAACAACTCCTGTGACAGCAGCTTTTCTTACTACTTTTGGAGTACCAGGCCCAAAGATAAACAGGGAGGAACCTGTGGAGTTACCATAGAGATTTCCGAGTTCATCCTTAGCGCTGTTGAGTCTCTTTCCAGAGAGCAGCCCTTTCTTGCCGTGTCACTCAGATTAGGATTGAGTGTGGGCTACTCAATCCTACTCAGTGTTCTTGGAGGAAAACTGCTGCAAAACCCTTATGTGTGAGGGATGAATGTGTCCTTTGTAAATCAGCAGTCACACAGGAAAAACTTGGCCCTCTGGTACTGAACAAAGGCTACTGAGCCCATGTGAAGTTCTGTAGTATCCTTGTTTGGAGGTGTTTACTTAATTCATCGTACCATTAACAGTTTAACAGTGCAATTTGTGCTCTGTTTTTATCACATAGGCACAGGTTGCATTAACTGCTCACCTGAAAAATGCTTTCAGGGAGAGATGTTTCTTTACCCAGTCTCCCAGTCACAGATGCTATGTAACAGGAGCTGAGATTAACTGCTGACGTTCTTTGCTAAACGTGAGTTTACCATATGAAAACTGAATCAGCAGTTACTGTCATATTTTTGACATATAAATGTGCAGTTATTTCCCTGTTTATTGATGCTGCAAATGTGAAGTGGCTTAATGACTAATCTGAAGTCTACAGACAGAATGGTGAGATCATGTGCTTGCCTGAAGTACGCTTCCTTTGTTCAGCATGACTCCTTTGGGGCATGCAGAATTTGGATTCTGTCTCTCCTTTGTGTGATGTGCCACATCTGCATGCTGTACAATAATGCAGTCTTTATCTCAGATCCTCCTTCACCTAACAGCTTCCTCTCAACACACGCATCTCTTATTATCTCAATATGATATTTAATAATAGGAACACTGTTGTCTAATGAATCAAATTGGTGGTACTTCATATTCTTTCCCATCCCCCCCCCCCCCCCCCTTCCTACCTTTCTTTCTGTCTTACAAATAAGTTTGTTTGATGTCAGAGTAGTTTATCTGGTTACTCGGCTCTTTTTGCCTTCTCTCAGCATGCTTATTTGTAGCAGCACCAAGTGCAAAAACATTTGGATTTTACATTGAAAAAGTGAATGCTTTCTATATATAAACAGTTGTGTAATCAGGATTAGAGATGGAAAATGCGTTTTCTTGATAGTACTTTTCTATCTCCCTTCTTTTTAAAGATGTGTTACCTGCATTTGTAGATAGTATCAAACTGTACACAAGTCAGAACTGCAGATGAGCTAAGCAAGGTGTATACGCTCAGATGATAAAATCTTCAAGTAAAAGAACTGCATGAGAGAAGTGGCTGCTTCAGCCTAAGAATAGAATAAATGTCATGTATGTGAAGTTCTCTTCCACCTTTTCCTCCTATGCACAATGGCAGAGGAATGGGATTTAGCAGGCTCTGGCTGAGAAGTTTCTTTGTTAGGGTCATCAGGGCAGGAAACCATTATCGAGGAAAATCTCTTAGTGGAGCAACTCTCAGACAACCTGTGGAGTGAAAAGTCAAGAGGTTGATGGCGAGTATTGTAAAACTAAGTAAGAATGGAAGGGTTGGTATCCATGGACAAAACAGGAAATGGAAATTGGAATAATTAGATACTCTGAATTGTTCTGCAGGTCTCCGTATTAGTACAAGATAAGGCATGTTGCATTGGTGTAGCTTTTCAAAACCTTGCTAAATTCCATATAGTAATATTAATGGAAAAATAGAGTCAAATAGTAGGGTTATTTTCAGTGTGCCTGTGTATAATGAAGTTTGACAGTGGCTTCATGACCTCAGTGATTGATGGGGCGAGCAGGGTAGTCCCTAGCTCAGCTCATTTAGCTGGCCCCTCTTCTGGATTTATTGTTAGTCGTGCCTTTGGGTCTGAAAAGTGTTTTGAGCATTCTTAGAGTCTTTTGTTTTAGTTTTGGAAGACTCTAAGGTCTCCAGAGAGCCTGGGAAGGGAAGGCCTGGGTTGCTAGGCTGAGGTGCTTCCTGTTTCAGCATCCATAGAGACCTGGGGGATGTGGAGCAGTGGGCTGAACAGCTGCTTCAGAACTGGTGGTTGGCTCTTCCTGTTCGTAGAAAAGTGCATTGCCCTCTGAATCTGCACTGATGCTTCAAGCTGTGGGAGTCGAACTGTTGGTCTGTGAGCACTGCTCCTCATGAAAATGAAGGCATGCCAGCCTCAGAAGAGTGGGACAGACAGATGCTCAGTTTGGTGCTGTTTTACACTGCTGTCCTGCCAGATCTCTTGCTTAGGAGAACAGTGCATTTCTGTTTGTTTAGAGCAGGGAAAATCCTGAGAAACCTTTGTTGAAACTGCGTGAGAAATCTCCTGGCTGCCGTCACGTGTAGTGCAGCACCAGCACAGCTGTTCCTCAGTGTGGATTTGCTCCTTCATGTCAAACTCATTAATAATCAACAGGTATTGCATTTCCTTTCCCTGGGAAATCTGAACGTGGTTGTGCTGAGACTGCTGCTGTAGTATTCACATATTTGTGGTCTGCCTGAGTCCTGTATAGACTTGGCTGGGAGAAGGGCTGCTCAGCTAATGAGCAGTGGGAAAGGCTGCTTGCAGGCTTCCTGAGCAAATGAGGACAGGAAGAGGAAAATCATCTTTGTCAGGTGGTCTCGGTTTGCTGCAAGATGAGAACAGGCTAACTTTCACTTCTCACTTTATATGTGGTGAGCATTAATAGTTGTGTATCTGCTCTTTCAGCAGGCAGCAGGGGATTTTCCTGATTGCATTGCCAGTTTTGTCAATAGCAAAATTTTCCATGAGATTGTCTGCTCTGAGACCAAATGAAAAACCATTTCATATCAGCTGAGAGGTGTTCTCTATGTGTCCTTAGTACATAATTCATAAGACACTTACTTCCTTAGAATTATGTTTTTGCTTTTTCTTGCGTGTGGTAGGACTGTGGTTTATAATCAGTGTTACCATTCTGGAAAAGACAATCTATGGAACTTCTCAACACTCTTTGTGAATTGTGCTGGTGTGCCCTGTTCTTGTTGGTTCCTTTTGTTATTTCTTGTGGAATGGATGGTAAGGTTTTTAATCATTGCTGAGTACTATAGGCTGTGCATATTGATGCCATTCACTTTCTGAACTGTTTTATTATCATTTAAAGATAACTTACCTTTGTTCTGGCTCTGTAATAAATATGCACAGCCATGTTTCTGATGAGCATGGAGTAGCACTGGAGTCCTAGGTGAGAGCTTGGACTTCTCAAGTAGGTTTGCACACACTCATTATGTATGTGGCTGCTTTCTGTGCTGCCAGGTCTCAGTGAAACTGTGTGCTTTGTGCATTAAATTGGAAGTCTGTGGCCATAGCAAATGTACAGTAGCTGTGTTTTTAATATTGAAAAGCCAGCATGAATGTTCTGTGCACTCATGTGAGAGGTGCCTCTAGCAGATGGTCCCCTCTTGTCTTCCAATTGAAAAGCAGCCTAGAAAAAGGTATCGGAATATATTTTTTTTTTCATAGTAAGCTGAATAATGCCTTGAGAGAAATACTTTTCAATGGTTGGATGGCCAATAAAGAAGCCTCAGAAATAAACATTTTGTGAAATAACTGCAGTAGATCAAAGTGACATTTAAGTGATGCTCATGAGCATCATTTAATCACCAGCTAACTACTAAAGGTCTGCTGCTTTGGAACACTAGGAGTTTTTATGTTATTATGCCTTATTGTGTCTGTCTTGCTTATGGCATGACTCTCACTGAAGATTGTGATTTCTGTGTGTGTGTGTATGTGTGTGCTGAATGCTATTTTTTATTTTTGAGAACCTATTTACTTCAAGTATTTAACTTTATTCTTAATTTTGTTGATAGAAAGCCAGCTGTTTCCATCTTCCAGGATGTGCTGAAGCTATTGTTTACAAACTTCCTTGTGATTTTAACTTCACTTCCTTTATGGAGTTAGATCAGCTAAATTACTTTCTGAGTTGGATGTCTCGTCGTGGATCATATGCTTGCACTTCTGTTGTGTGTAGAGAACGCACAGTGGAATATGATATATATATTTAAAGCTTGGTTGTGTACCATGAGATTGCCTGAGTTGGAGGGCTAGCAAGTCTCTGGTCCTACACATAGCAGAGTTGACTGAGGCTGAGCAGGTTGCTCTGATCTTCATCCTACTGGGCCATGCATTGCTCCAAGGGCTGCACAACCTGTCGTGGTCACTTTCTCCACTGCTTGTCTTGCCTCAAGGTGAAGGCATTTTTATTCATATCCAGTCTGAAGCTCTCTTCTTTCCACTTTTCTCTGTTTCTTGCCTTCCCACGACATGTTGGATTGGTTTTAACCTCACTGTATGTACCTAGCATCTTGGGAGCATTATTGCTAGAAAATGGAATCAGACATCACTTACAATCTAATTAAAAGTTTTTTAGTAGAACACTTAACATTCTTTTATTTGCTTTCCTCCCTGTGGCAAAAAATAGCAACTGTATTTGATGAAAATTGCTGCAAGTATATCCTTATACCCAAAGAGGGCATTCTAACCTTAAATATGTCCTTAGTTCTGTCTTCATGATTTCTCTGTTACACAAATCCTTGCTTATGACTCAGACTTTAAGGTAATATAAATTTAAGACATTTCATATGTTTTTGTTCAGTAACATGCTATGACATTTTTATTGTACAGAAATGAAAATTATGCATCTTCTCAGTAGCACTCACAGCCTTGTTGTCACCTTTCTGTTTTTGTAGGCTGTTCTTGCAGCTTGCTTGCTCATGTTTCTGCTCTCTATGGGCTGAAGGGAGAGGATGATTTTAGGTTGCAGAGCTTTTGCAAATCATTTCCAAATCCTTTGAGTTGTCCCTTCACTAGTCAGCAGAGGATTTAAAAGGCTTCCAACTTAAAGGCGGAACTGTTTCACTTGGGAATTATAGGAGCCAATCAGTGAACCTATTCTTCCAACAAACTGTCCTTTTGGACTGATTTGACATGGATATTTTATAAATAAATATGGTCTCCTGCATCAGCTCTGTGGATTAGTATAAACCTGTTGAGTTCAGAGCACAAAAATGTAGGCGAGCTCAAATTGTATTATAGGTAAGCTGAGGAGTTATTTAAATAGGATGCTTGTATTTCTTTCAAATTTGTGGTGAAAAGTTATGTTAAACCTGAGTTTTCCAATGAAACCCTCACTTAAAATAACATAATTGACAGGATCTGCCTCAGGGAGATCTGTGGCTCCAGTTTGAGTTTTAAGAATACTAAATGTTGTTTTTCACATCTCTAGTCTTCTCAATAGAGAAAGGAATTCTAAAGGCACAAAGCCTTGTGTGTATTTTTATAATGACTTTTTTTTTCCTACTGCTCATTTAGGAATCCTGTGTAAGTCATCAGCTCTTGTGGCGTGGCTCACTTGTAATCTGTTTTAACCACAAAGCAATCCATCAGATTACTGCTGTACCTCAGGACTGGGGGGATCAAGTGTCTCTAGAAATGCCAAACTTCTCTTGAAAGGGAGCTGCAGCAGTGCTGTCTGCTACTTTCTAATAACAAGGATACGGCGTGCAAAAGTGCTGTGTAACAAAAGCACTCTGCCCACTGGGTGGGACGGGCCACTGCCAGTTACCTTGCAAGGGACCCCGACAACCCTACGTTCTGAATTCATCTTCTTTAAAGCTTGCAGTAGATTCAAGAAAAAGCATTGGAAATAGTTATGTGCATGACCTGTGGTAAGTCAGGAAGATGATTTGAATGACACTCAAAGTTGTTGGTTCTTTTTTGTTGACTAAGCGTTTTGATACTCAAGATGATTTTTTCAGGTGTGTGTGCTTAGCACCATATGTTACAATTGGCACTTTTTACCCCCTTTAAAATGCTAAGTTGAACTGAGAATATATTGACATGAAAGACTGTTTCATTAGCTTGCTCAAACCAAACTTCCTTTATGTAGAGGATGTTTTCCAACGGTCGGTCTGAATGTTGTGTTATTTTGTTGTGACTTGAAGTATTTTACCTAAGATTTTTTTTTTTTTCATTTCAGTGTCATACAGGGCCCTTAGTGCCCAGGAAACATCTGCAAGCCATCTCATGAAAGGCCATGATTTCTTTGAAGAGAAGTACTGTTCTTCAACTTTCTTGGGTAACAAGAACAGACAGGAAGGGTTCAATGAAAGGTGGCATAGCCTGTAGCCTCATACTTAGGTAGGAATGCTTAGGGAAGAAGTTACAAATAAGTTGTGACAGAAAGTGGTTTGTTTTTTTTTTTTATTAAACCTCTGGCAAAAATCTATGGTTTTGTTGAACATTAATAAATACAACCTGTATTATTGGCCCAGGGAGAATGTCAGAGTAAATTGTGGCAAGTAATTGTCTTGATTTCCTAGATGTAAATAGCAGCAATTTACTGTCTTGAGAAAGAAGCTCTTAAAATAGTGTTTTCATAGAGATGATCTCCAATGGGATGAATGGAGCCATTGTACACTTAAAGTGGAATTGAGTTCATGTGAAAGAGGTAACAGGAGCCCTTTGGACTTGCTGAGTCCTTGCAGCCAAAATGCTGCACACCTTGGGGTGAACAATGAATTCAGTGGGTGCAGCTGATGTAGGATGGGACTGCTTTTAAATGGGCTTGGAGAAGCCTGGAAACTTGTTAGCTGTGCTAGTGGGGCAAGTGGAGTAGGAGGGCTCTTTGCTTGGGAAGGGATGGAGTGGTATGGAAAGGCTGAGAGTTCAGGAATGTTGTGCAGGAGGGATTTTTTGAGGCATACTTGTTTGTTGTTGTGAGGGGTGTGCTGATAGAGGAGTTGTGGCAGAGAGGAGAAACTGGAAAGGACCAAAGAGGTGGTATTGAGCAATGGCGCAGGGGAATCTGTGTGGCTCTGATTGTTTGGGAGCTTTGTGGAGGGCCATCACCCTGGACTGTATAGCATGTAAGTGTGAACTGTGCAGTGTTAGGTCAGATCCAGGTTTGGGAAAGTTTCTGGTTCAAGTGTCTTTCATGCTTGCTATAAGAAAAGTGAGCAGATTTGTGAGAACTAATTGGGGATTAAGAAGAGAAATGCAATAGAAGCTGGTGGAAAGGGAGGCTGGGTTTGGTGGGAGTGGAAAAATTGTAGATAGCATTGGTATGGGCAGAGTCAGATGAAGGCACAACAAGTGAAAGAATCAAAGCAGAGCTGCCAGTGTTGATCATATCTCCCCTCAGCAGGGGGTCTGGCTGACTGCCACCTGACCGTATGCACTAATCCTCATTTGCTTCCAGCAGTCCTGACTTTGGAATTTGTGTGAGGGCAGGATTTCAGGTCTGCTGAGAAGCCTCGTTCTCTGGATGTGATGTGACATAGGTGAGGTGACTAGTGGTGACTTTCCTGAGCAAGCAGTCATACAGAAGGCATGTGCTGTTACTGTGGGAGTCCTTTGCCCAGCCAGTGTTCCTGTGTTGTAATAGGAATCTTAGGTGATGAGGGTTTGCAGTGTTAAGTTTAGCCTGTAGGGCCAGAGCTCTTGCCTGAGGGCTGCTTGCTGTCCAAGGCTGCTGGGTGCCTTCTTGACTTGCCTGTACCCTTTTTTCCTTTCTTCTGAACCCAATGTTGAGTGCCATAGCGTTGTCCCATCTGCTAAAATATCTCTCTCCTACTTTTTACAGAAGTGCTGTAAACATTTACCTTTGGACTTGGGTCATGGCTTTGTGGCACAGCTGTTTGGTACCACCAAGGAGACATTGCTCTCCATGTCTGGGAAATGCAGGCTTACTGCTAGGAAATGCATGTTGGAGCATGTTTGCTTAAATGAAAGAGGATCTTGATAACAGCTGTAACAGTGTCTAAACATTGGACTTGTCACTGTACAAAGCTTTGAGTGCTTTTCATGGTTTCAATGTGGCTTTTTTGGTGGGGTATTACTTTTCTTCTCTTTTTCTCTGTTGCCATTTTCTTCCTTAAATGTGAACTGCTATTGATATCACAGGAATAGCAACATAAATCCGCTGAATGTTGTCAGAGTGGGAGGGAAGGTGTAATTTTTCCTGTAACTCAGTGGATTTTCTTTATACAGAGAAACTATATTCTTTCATGTGGGTTATTATTATTTTTATTATTATTATTTTTAGATACCTGATTGAAGGCTGAGCATCTTCTATCTCATCCTGTTCAGAAGCAGCTGCGATTTCTCAGTTGTGTGTTGTATGCCTGTGGTTGCTATTCTGCTGCAGATTCAGCAGTGTTAGTTACAGTACTTCTTCCATGGCTCGTTCTTAACACAATCCCACATTTCACCTTCACTTTTCTCCTCCACTCTAGACGGAAAGGATATAGCCAATATCTTCATTTCTGTGTTCTCAGACCCAATAAAGAAAGCTTCCAGCTTCCATTTTGTCTGCCTGCAGCTTCAAGTGAGTGAGGGTTGTGAAGATCAAGCAGTATCCTTGTGGAAGTCCTTGAAAGGGATATTGCTTGCATCCTTCTCACCTACTAGCACTGGTCTCTCACAGGACCCACACTTGACCCCTTGCTGGTTTCTAACATCTGTAATACAATACTGATGAATAACCTGCTGGCCTTTAGCTAGGACTTGCATTAACTGCAGTTGTCTGTGCAGCTGTGGAGGACAGGAGAGCAGTGCTATTGTCTGTACCTGGTGAGTTCAGCTTCATCTCACTGTTCAGAGTGGCTATTTCTTGTCAGTGCACAAAAACACAGTCTGCACAGCTGCTGTTGCAAAGAGTACTTGAGTGTGCAAGTTTTGTGGAAGCAGAAAGCATGGCAGGGATCTGTGTTAAATCTTGAGATTACATTCTGAGGGGAGCATGGTGAGGGACTGTTGCTGTGTGTTCGCATGCTTCCTTCCCACTGCAGCTGAGCTCTATGTCCCGTGTATCACTATTACTGCAAAAGTCAACTGTGTATACAGACTGCAGTATCTTGTGCTCAGGCTGCATCCTGGGGGTGCTGTGTGTTCTGTGTGACATTTTTGCTCAGCTATCCTGATGTCTGAAACTTTCCTTCGCTTCCATTGTTGTCTAGACAGCACTGACATTGGGTCCTGACAGCCTGGCAGGGGCTGGGAGGTAAACTTCCTGCAGTAGGCAGGGGAGGAGCATTTGCCCTGGGACTTTGATATTAAATTGTGAAGTTAAAAGCATACTGACTCCTCACCCCTGACAATATAGGAACTGCCATGTTGTTTTATTTTCATTATATGTGATGACTACTGAGCTGTTAAGAGCAAATTACTTTCTATTTCAGTAAGCTCAATTCTGCTTTCATACTGGCTGTGCATCAGATGCTTAATTTGGAACCTGCTTTCTCTTGGTGAAATTAAAAATTCAAATCTCCAAGCTGGAGCGCTCAAACTGTGCTCGAATTAGAAATTGACTGCTGTCAATGTGCTCTCACACTTTGCTCTCTCCCTCACCCTGATGCGTTTTATATTAGAGTCTTGCTGTGGCTGATCTGACTGAGCAGAAGTAGTGGGAATCTGCACCATCACTCAGTAGACAGAGTGATGAAAGAGAAGTGTGTTGTGTTAAATAGACCATTCTTGAAAAGGACTGCTGTGTATCAATTTGATAATTACATACATGTTTCGTGAAATACTTTTATGGGATACGACTGCAAACCCATTAAGCATTGTTGACAAATTAATTTAGGACCTAGGCAAACTTAAATTTCTTCTTGTGGACTTCACACAGAATCCTTGCTCCCTTATTTCTGTGTCATGTTAAAAAGTTTCCAGGTCCTGGCTGAAAAAACAAGAGCATTCTCTCTCTTTGAGACATTTGCATGAGCTGCCACTACAGACTGTTGCACTGAAATTGCAAATCTTTTTTTTTTTTTTTTCCCCCAGAAAGAAAAACAACAATAAACTTTTAAAATAAAAATAAAAAGCAAACTAACCAACCAACCAAAAAAAAAAAAAAAAAACAAAAAAAAAACAAAAAATCCAAAAAAAACCCCCAAAAAACAAAAACAAAAATGCAACAAACCAAAAAAAACTCCATCTCTGCAAACTTGCAACTTCTGTGTCCTTCTGCCTTTTTCAAAAGTGGGAAAACTACTCTCAAACATTGAGCTAAAAGTAAAAATAACATTGGCAGACTTGAAACAGATTGGGGCTGGATATTTCTAGGGAAGTTAAGTGCTTTCTGTTACTGTCTGTGCTGAAGGCACCTAGTGCTGGTACTTGTGTTCCCAGACCCACCTGTGCCCTCACCTGTGTTGGTCATCTGTGGGGTGGGCTGATAAAACTACTGCAAAGCTGAAGTGGGCTCAGCTGCTACTGAGGAGGCTTGGCAAGTAACTGTTGTGTTGTGCGGCTGTGTATGTGATTTGGGCAGTTCCAGCTAGCCTAGGTCTATGCCAGTGAGCTGGAGCATGAGCGAGCTGCATAAAGAGGTTTGGAGACTGGCTGGGTGGAAGCTTTCAACCAGAGATACGTTTATTTATTTTGCTTGTGACTTTTTAACAGCTGACTGCATGAAAACAAAGAAGAAACAAAGTGGAAACATCACTTTTGAGAAAAGGACAGATGTAATTTTTCAGAGATATTCTGCTATGCAAATAATCCTGCTTTGCTGAGGCAGCAAGGAGTCACCTGGTTGCTCCTTAGTGTATTCAGCCACTTGTTCTACTGACCGACAAGATGAGTTTCCTTGTAGCACTGCAGTGGTGAGGTGATGAGGGGTAATTCACATTTAACTTGGAAGAATGCAATTTTCTGTGATAGCCAAGCATTACATGTCCAGCCATAGGATGTTGATTAGTTATCAAATAGATCTCCACAGTGCAACTGCTTGCTTTCACAGACTGGGCAGTTATTGCCTTTTTAAATTTAAAAGGGTCAGAAATGCGTATTTCTGGGTTTTCTTCATATCCAAGTGCATAGATGAGGCACTTGCTTGAGGAAAAAAGCCTGCTTGTATGCATAGTCAATGCACTGCTGAATAGTGATGGATGCAGATGTGTACTTGCATTTTAAAATGTTAGCAATATAAAGCACAACTGTGGTATGTGATTAAGGAAAGAAGTGTCTCTATGCTTCTATGACTAAATAAGTGTTTGTTACTAACACTGGGAGTGTTATAATACTTAAGAGCATACTTCTTAATAGATCTTGTATTTTTCCTTAGGGTTAACAAGGCAAAACCAGGTTTAAAACACCATTAAGAGGAGAAAAAAACCTGATAGGCATATTAGAGCTGGTATCAACTAGTGAGATCATTACTCTAGAGAGAAGTGTTGCAATTTCCTCAAATGGCTTAGGATGAGTTGTTACATTCAAGCCACTTACCTCCTTAATGTAACAACTCAATGATGTGCATTATGGGAGTGTATCAATAAAAATAAGTTTATTTAAACACTGGCTAAGGAAGACCACTCTTGCATCTAAAATGTCTTTGAAGTATTTTTAATGAAGAATAACAACTAACAAACACTTAATGACTTCAGAGTATATTTCATACATGACATATTGGAAATTTAGCAGCTGAATAACTGATCTCAGCATGTGATCTCAGAAACTGCAGGAGCTTTTGGTGAGGGAATAATTTTTATGTAGCTCAGCCATTGTTTGAGTTCTATAGATACACTTAACGAAGTGCTGGATAAATCAAGGTATAGCTAGCATTCAGTAGTTAGGTGAAAATCTGGATGAGACATTCACATTTTATTAGTTATGAACAGCTTATGTTCAAAGATGTCTAAAAGCACATTTGTGTAAAGAAACTGTAATGGTTTATTTGAAAGAGGTCATGTTGAGATTGATGCCACCTTATTTTGAGAATTTTGTGGCATCTTTTGAAATTCACCAGACAAGTCAAAATTTAGCTAATTAGAAATTGCAGTGTATTTTGTCGTATTTTTGATAGAAGAACTGATCCATAATAATAGTTACTATAATGTCAGATTGATTAATCTTTGAGAAAGGTTAGCTTGTGTATCTTTGTAAATAATAAATATTTTCATCTCACTTTGCATACAGTTTATCACAGGTTTTTAAGGCTTCCTCAACAGAAGCAGCACTATAGAATTTGATTGGAGCAGTGCTTTGGTATCTGGCTTTGAATATGACCAAGTATCTTTCCTTTGGCACCACGGCTGCCACCCACAAATGTTCTAGAGCTGAATTTGTTATTTTAATAGACATGAACAGTGTAATGTAGGTATGTGCGAATGGTTGAGCTCTTCTTAAAACTGCATGTATAAGTTCTCATTTGGTTTTCGGGGATAACTTAGTGATCTCACAGGCATTCTGAGTTACTGGATTAAAGTTAGGGCAGAGAGGTTTTGTGGAATATGGTGTTTCTGTACTGATCTTTAAAGCCCCAGTGGATTTTGTAAGAATTTTTCACATTCTCATGACACTCTAGCTATAGATGTAATTGGAGCATTTGGTCAGAAAACTGAAGTGTGGATTTTGTGGCTGAAAATGGAGACTCATAATAGATAACTGTCCTGCTATGAGTTGCATCAAGTTGAATAGAAAAGGATGTGCTCTTCCAACAGCAGTAAATGCTCTTTGGCCTCCCCTTTCCCTGCTTCATCCTACTGACTCAAATGAGACTTAAGTAGCATTGCTGCATATGAGTTGTTTAGCAGTGTTGGAACGTGTTCATTCTATGTTCTGGCTCTGAGTTGTTACTCACTGGGAAAGATTTGCTATGATGAAAGATCTGATCAAATCAAATAGATTCTTCTCTAAGACTTTGTAGTTAGGATTTGAAGCCACTTGCTCATGATAGAACATTTGATTGGAAAATATCGCTGTATCTTCTAGAACTATAACATACATTTTAAGAGCTCATTTGTAATATTACAATACACAACTTTTCGTTTTTTTGTTGTTGTTCCTAAGTATCTCATACAAGGCATAACACTGTAGTGTTATATAATTCTGAATCATCTTCCATTGCTTTCATAGTGTTTCAAAGTACAATTCTGATAGTTTAGTAGTTACTTGCCAGGGGCTTATGTGCTATTTGAGGTGATTCTGAACTGAGGGGATTCTGAGAAAAGTGAGGCCTGTCACTTGAACAAGCCATCTGAATTGTTCCACTGTAGTTTCTTTGTCAGGACATAAGATACACGTAGGATGCTCCAAAAGTAATGCCTCCTGTTTATTTCCATGGAAACTGCAACATCTACAAAGAGCACAATGACACTATTTGATAGAGCAAATTCTCAGCTGTAGAACAGTATTTTTCAACACAGTCACCACCATTCGCTGTGCATTTTCACCAGCAATGAACAAAAGCCTGTATGCCACGCTTTTAAAAATTTGCACCAGCAGAGGTGACCCACTGTCACTGTCCCCACTGCTGAAACCCACTGCCTCCCTGTGCTCACATCTGCTGTTTGGTCTCTATAAGTGTTCAGCAAGAACTGATGAAGATCAATGGCTACCACTTTTTCCACACGGAGGAATTCAATGTCACGCCTGTGCTTCATCCACTCTTCCATTCAGATGCAGTTCTGTTAGACTGCCCTTCTGCTGCCATCTGTCACATGGCAACATGTTATGGAACACTGATGGAAAGTTTCAACCCCCTACTGCTGTACCAACAACATCTGCCTCTTGTTCTAGGCCAACATCATGAAATAGGAAACATTACTTTCAGAGCAGACCTTGTAGTTTAGAAAGCTAACAGACTCCCTGTAATTAAATTTCAGATCTGTGATAAACAACCAAAGTGATTCTAAACTTCACATCATGGAATACAATAGAAGGACGAAGGGTGTGAAAACAGTATGGCCAAAGCCCTAGCAATATCCTATCTGGATTTCATGATGGCTGCGGGCACAGAGGTGCTCTCTAGCTGGTGGCTGGGCTCTGCCTGCAGTTTCTTCTTCCTTCCCTTTCCTCTGAGCAAGATAGGCCTTGGGGCCTGCTGGAATGTGCCTCATTGAGCTCTTTAGTTTTTACCTCCTGTGTGGGTCTAGTCATCAGCTCAGTCTGTCTCAGTAGACCTCTGCTGGACTATATGTGCAATCTTGGTGTCATTTTGGCTGCTGTGCAGTAGCCAGGTGGGCTTGCCAGAAGGCAGATCTGGAGTCCACAAAGGAGTTGACTGGCAAACCTTGGGCTAGAAAATTACCTGTTTGAGGAGGAACGTGGAAGTGTGGGGCTTCCTACTGTGTGGACTAATTCAGGATAATGAAATCATACCAGTTGAACTGAAATTGTTTTTAGAATTGCATCTAGTTAGTATGGTGCAAATATTTAACAATTTAAACTTAACTTACATTAGAATAGTTTAAATGTGTTGCTTAAAGAGCTGTAATTATCTGTTTACCCTAGAAATTCATGGTGATTTGCTGAGATTAATTTTAAATTGATCGTAATTCAACCATGAACTTCTATTTTTATCAGACGAAGCCTGTGGCTGGCCTTTGTAAACTGTGATAAAATATATCCATGCAAAAAAGTCATTCCAAGACTGATGGATTTCTTATGCTGAAGGCCAATTTTGGCCATTATTTTGTATATAAAAGAATTAACTTCTGAAGAACACTCTGTTCAATTTTTGTTCCCTTACATCAAGAATGGTTTCTATTTGTTATAATTTCTATTAAATTACTCCCAGCAGAGCATTTTCACTGTCTTTTTACGTTAGACAGGTTGATGGACTCCATGACCTTCTTTATTTCTGACTTCTGGAAGGCTTTTTCCTCTAACAAGAGAGAGTGTGAGACAGCTGGACTATCCCAGTTTATGGCGATAGGAAGCAAAATACAACTGCAGTTCCATAGTGAGGTGCTGGTATTGTGGTATGTGGAATACGTTCAAGTTGCTTTCATTGAAGGTTACTTGAAGAAGACACAGTGAATACTGAAAAAAGTCTGTTGGGAAGATTCAGGTTAAGTGCTTATATGTTTGTATTGTGTGTCCTTTTAATGAGGTATGTTTTAGGCTTCTGTTAGGAGTTGCTGAGGTATTTAGAGTATGTACAAGTCTGTCAATATAAAAATCGACAAAGGATTTTGAATGGAGGTGAATATTTAATACGTTTTGTGGAAAACAAGAAAAAAAAAGTAAAAATTGCCTTTTGGAATACCACTATATCTGTGATCAGAATAATTCTGGTACCTGCGGTTCTGGCAGTGGATTCTGTTTCAGTGAATAGAAGGCAGCTAATCAGGGGCATAATTCAGCTAGTCACTAGGTTCCTTTGAAGTGCTAGTCTTGCAAATAAGCCAGTTCAGTATGTTTTTGTGATACAAAATGGGTGACAGGCAGAGCTGATATTCCACTGATTTTGTGCAAGATAGAAGAATGGAATACCTTTTGATGAGTAGTAAATCCTTAAGAAGCTGCGAGTAGTCATCCTGTGGTCTTTATTTTTGCCTCTTGGTATAGCTGACTTATTTAAAAAATAAATATATTTAAAACAGAGATAGCAAAAATAGAGTGCTACATTTTAATCTTTCACTTTCAGTGATTTTTTTTTAATCTTGATTCTTTCTATTGCACTCTGGAAACAGCTAATCTATGTTTCCATCTATGTCTATTGAATATACATGGGGAAATTTAGCTGTTGAGTAGAAGACCTTTTTACATAACACATTGCAATAATGTTAGCAATCATATGGTGTTCCAATATGGACCGAGAGTCCTGCATTCAAAACTTTAACTCTTATTGTTTGGGCAACAGGTAAAACAGTAAATAAAGATCTATAAAATATCTCACTAGAATAACAGATACGTGGCCTTAGATTGTTAAGGAGCTGCAGCTGTTCTGGAAGCTGAATTTGAAATGCTTGTATTAATAAAACAGAGAGAACTAGGCATGAGCAGTAACAAGGTATGTGAAAAATTTCTTAATGTTGTTCTCTTGTTTTTGATGCAGATTTGGTCCTCCGTGGTTGTATGTCTGAAAATTGTTCTGTATCAGTGAGACTAAATATGTTTTGTGCTGTGAGTGATCGGAGAATGAGAAATTGCAGAGCACTGCCATAAATAGGAAAGCCATGGATTCATTGTATGTGTCCTGTTGTATCAGTGAATTCACTTAAAAGCAGGTGCAAGAAAGTGAGTGAATGCACACAGTTCTCTGGTAACACCTTATCACGTCTGTCTGCAATACAGGCAGCGTCTTTGTTTTGTTAAAGTGGAAACTGATGCATTGTCTGAAATTCCTGAATGCTATGATATATTACCCTTAAGAAACTGCAGAAGTGCTTTACTGACTTAATTTTTTATTTTTATTTTTTACCCCCTCCAGATGGTCTGGAGCACTTAATGCCTTCAGGCTCTCTTCGTAAAAGGAAACTGGAAAAAAGACCTGGATATATGAGGCCAGAGGCCCAGCGACAGCTCCAATTTCAGTCCCTGGGTGCCTGCAAGTCCTCCAGTCCCAAGGAGTTCAAACATGACAAGAGGCACTGTGAAGAGCTGGAGGACTTCTCTCTCTGCAGACAACACAAAAATAACATTGAGTTCTTACGCTGTAGTTCAATTGCAAGTAGTGCTGTAGTTCTTTCTGATGGGGTAACAATGTTGGGCACTACTGTAAATATGCCAGGAAGTTGCAAAAATCTTTCATGTTCCAAGAATCCATGGTCAGAAAATGTAGCATCGATTTACCCTGCTGAAACAACAAGCAAAGGTGTTTCTACTGTAAGTGGTACACGGCAGACAAACCACGGAACTGAAGCAAGTGAGCCTTTAAAGATACATGCCTTGGATCAGGCAGAAGTGAATAATAACTGTGAATATCAAAACAGGGAAGCTGTTTCTTGTTCTGATGGTCCACGTAGCAGTTTTCGTTCGAGTTTCAGCTTCATACAGCTCTCTCTGAATTCAGCCTCCGGAATAAGTGATGCTGAACTCAAGGCGAGTGTTCTGCATCCCAGCAGTACCAGAGATCTGCAGGAGCCGGGAGAGGCAAAAAAAACTCAGGAGCACTCGGGGGCTTTGTGTTGCTTCTCTAGGCTCAGTGAGGATTTGAAGTCTGAAAATGAGAACACAGCAAATGATAAATTTCAGGATTGTGAGACTGTCTCTCTCTCTGATACGGATGCAACATTGTCATATTCTACAGATTCCTCAGATGTGGCATCTGCTGGTTCCTCTGTTACCTCAGGCTATGAAAGTAGTTTTGCTGTCAGTGACCAAAACTGGGATACTTTGATAAAAAGGTATGAACCAGCACTACTGGACTGCCAGCTTGGCAACTGGAGTACATTAAAGGTTTGTGATCTCGTTTCATCTTTGATTCCTCCTCTTGGCCCCCTAGATATATGATGTATATTTGTAGTGCCAGTGTTTTAATTTGGTGTGGGTTTCACGGTACACATAGTAGCTTTCAGTATCTGCATAATAAAAATGAAGGAACCTGTGTGTTTTGTTTTTCAAAGAACCAAAACAAGAGAAACCCAACAAACTGATGATGTTGCAGTAATTGGCTCCTATGGCATACTGAGACTGTGATCTTATTTCTACTGTCATACACCAACTTCTGAATTTAGCAAGGGCTGCTTTCACAGGTGCTTTCTTGACTGCAGATTGGAGTATATCTAGAGCAAAACTTGAAGGTGGTAACATCTTTTTTCCTTGAAGCATCATGATTTAATGAAACAGAACTTTGTAATTGAAAATGTGTAAATTTAGCCAAAGATTTCTAGGGGAAAGGCATATGTGTGAGGGTAGCCTTCAAACTAATACACAATTGCACTCCACACATGATGATAGATGGAGTTTCATTCCCTGCTCTAATTCAGGCTGGGAATTAAATATTTTTTTTTCTTCCACCTTACAGAAGTTATGGGCTGTTGACTAAAGTCATTTTTTTTTGGATGTGTGTATGCATACCCACATGTGTACTTACCATGTATACAAGCAGCCTCATTCACTGTATTCTTTGTGGGACGGGAGTGGGGAAACCTTAAAAAGGATCCGTTATTCTTCTTATTGTACATGAGGATTTTTTCTAATCTTTGATATTTTTGGGGTGGCAGAGGAGCATCAAAAGGAAGCCATTTTGAGCCTGGATGCAATAAGGAGCCAAATTTTGGCTCTGTTATGCACTCCAGAAGTGGTAATCTGGAGATTAGCATGGACATGCTGGATCTCATGAATTTTAAAACTATTAAAATTCCACTGAGTATGGGTGGTGTGCTTGTTGAGACTCTCACTGGTGCCCTGAGTGCTCTGGAGCAATGCCTGGGATGTTTGTACCTTACACATAGAAAGGTGCACCTGATTGAGTTCTGCTCATGCTATCTGTGTTAACCCTAGAATGAAAAGTCTTCAGAAAGCGGGTTCTTGTGATTTCTTAGCACTGGCATATCTACTGAGATGCACTGCGTTGTTTTTAGTCCTAAGGGAGTAGGTCGAGAATCATCATTCTTACTTTTTTTGTCTGTGTCATCTGACCTGGGTTTGCAACACACTCTGATCCCTGTTTTTCATGGGGATGCATGTAGGACCCAAACTAAGTTCTCTTGCACACTTATGCAGACTTTCCATGCATTGCCATGGAGCAACTGTTTCGGCTTCAGGCCTGGAATGGCAATATTCTCATAGTGTGAGATGGCTTGGGAAATTAATTATCTACAAATTTGGAAATATATAACATAATAAAAATACAAAACAATTTTCTGTCTTTTCGGTCTGCTTATTTGATAGACGCAACGAAACATTGCTATCTTTTAATTTCTATATTCATTAATTCATTGGATGGAGAATTGGGGAATTGTGCCTTCAGATGTCTTTGCCCTTGGTCCTGTGTGTTTAATTTGAAACACCTTCCTATTGCAATGATAATGAGCAACTCTCAAACTTTTCAGAAGGGAACAAAGACAGCTGTAGTCAGAAAAAGGAGACAGTACCAAAGCTGTTAAAACTATGCTTCTTCTGCACTCATTTTAATAAAAAAAAAAAGAGGGTACTCATCACCTGGTACAGGTTTAGAATGTTCTGATCTGAAGCAGCTCCTTCATCAGTCGAGCTCCAAATGTCTTTTTAGCCTGCAAACAGGAGCACTTGATTGTCGCAGCATCAGTCACTTAGCCACGGGCATGGCTGTACTGCGGTACCCAAGCAGATTTTAAATGACCTGCCATTGAGAGTGCATGATGGAATAAACAGTGCAAAAAGCAGCAATGCTCTATTCTCACTGTAAATGGTTGTTATATATCATATATATGAAAAAAGTGTCATTTGAACCATTTCTACTGTAAGATTCTTCAGAACTCTATAAAAATATGGCATAAAATACAGAGAACAATTTATGGTGAGGATTCAGTGCCTTCCTTCTACATGTTATATGTTCATCACCAGTCTCAGAGAAAAAACATTGATGTTTCTGTATGTGAAAAACAATACTACTGAAAACAAAACAAAAAACAACAGCAGAAACCTCGAGGGAAAGGGACTATGTGGAGTGGTTTGGTTTTTTCTTTTGTTTTTCCTCCAGAGGATCCTAGAGCCTGCTATTAATCTAGCTTTTTTTTTTTCCCCTCCTGCCTATTACCTTTAATATGTATTCTGACCAGTCCACTACCATATTTGTAAGAGTTGCCATTAATTTACATGTCTTGCCTGATTTGCACTGACTGTGTTGATATGACAACTGAATGGTTCTAGTAAGTTATGATATGGCTGTACCTCTTTTTCTGTATGCTGTTTAGAGTTTAACTATAAAGATTTAAATACAAAAGTGTTTTAGGAAGGAGCAAAGTTTTTGCATGTGCAGAATGCCTCAAGTATGAATTTTCTTGCTTTCCCAAGCACTTTCAGGCTTTGGACTATGAGGATGTATGTTGATTCTTTTTCTGGGTTTACCTCTCTCAGTGCTGATAATGGCTTGTTGGTACAGGTCAAGTGTAAATTTAATAAGAAAACACTTCTCAAATTTATAGCTGTAGCTGTGCTAGACTGTGACTGGCGTGGGGCAATGAGGAGAGGACTGCATACCTTTAACCAAATTCTTGTAACAATAAAAATTGTTCATATCCTTTGGATGCACGTCTGCCCTTCTGAAATGTTTTGGTAAATGATGTAGATTCATTACAGAGAAGCATTAGCTTTTGAAAGAAAACTGTATCCTAGTAAGAACTTCTTTGGTGTGTAAAGGCACTTTCTATGTGGTATAGGGTTTTTTTTCTCACCCCTCCCACTTGTAATATGGACGTTTCTAAAAATGCAAACATCAGTGTTTTCTAGATAAGCTTAAACTATATATTAATTAAACTTCACTGATTGCAATTGAGCACAGTCTTCTCTGCCTTAATGTGAGTATTCTTGACCCAAAATCATACTATGTTTCTCTTTTTGTTTGCATACAGAAATTCTGGATGTGCTCTGTGCAAAACTTGAACAGGCAAGAAATTGTTAAGTGGGCTAGAGAACAGAACATTGAGTTAGTATGGGATCAGAAGTAGACATTAGGTTGACAGAATCCTATAATAATCCTTACTTGGAAAAGGGTGAAAAATATCCTATGATCGCACAATCTGTTTTGCTTTTCAAGAAAAGCTGTTGATGTCCCTTGTAGATGTTTGGACTAAAGCCATTCTTGACTGAAGTGGCTGCAGTTCAGCTGATTTCCAAGTAGGTCTGTCTACTTAACAAATGTGGGGTTTAATTCTCAAAAATCTTGTCGTTCTAGTGAGGTTGTAGTAATTCTGTAGATTTATATTACGTAGCGATTAATAGTGATTCTTAAATGTAACTTCTATATAACTAACTTTTTTTCCTATACATAGGTAAAATCCATGATATTACGGATTCAGAGGCTCCAGCAGAAAGCAATAGAAGCAGACGATTATGATAGAGGTGAGAGTTGCTTCCTCCTACCTCCCCTGAATCATGCTGCTTCCTCTCATTCCACTCCTCCCCCAATTAATTTTATTTTGTAATTTTTACTTTGCTGTGGCTAGGTATGGAAGATGAGTTCAGTGAACTCTATTGTTCGTTCTGTAATGTGGCAGGAAACAAATTAAAGAGAGAAGTAGGTCAGCAGCAGGTAGCAACAGTTTTTATTTTCTTGAGCAACATCACCATGTGGGAAGGTTGAAATGCGAATAGCCACCATCTGGATCAGCTGTTTTGAAGCAGCATGACTTTAAAAAATACAGAAATGAATTAAAGCTTTGAAAAGAGAAAGGACAGGCCCTGGCTGCTGACAGGGTGTGATTTGTTGCTTGCCACATTTAGTCATGACACTACAGCAGAGCTCTAACAAAGAAAAATGAGGTCAGTAGCTATAATAAAAGTGAATGATACTGTCCTGTGGGATTACTTGATGTCCACTGAGTTGAATAAAAAGCACGTAAAGAATGATGATACATCTGGTGTCGAGTATCTATATTTAAATAGTGCTTTTCTCTTCAAATGGATTGGCACTTCTGTTAAGCTGTGTGTGTTAATAATTAGAGCATCTATTAACATCTCAGTTTTCTTATTATTTCCTGGTATGGCAGTCTGTGTTCAGATAATCATATTTTGACAGTCTTGAAGTTTCATCCTAGATGAAATTCTTCCCAACAGATTTATCTTTGTTTGGAAAGTACTGCAAGTGTTTCAGTAAGCTGCATTGATAATTCAGGTGGAAAAAATACAGTTTTACCCTTCCTCCCCATATTTTTCCTCAGTTTTTTGGGGAATGGAGGGCAGACCAACTTGCAGCTTTCCTATCAAAATTAATGTTTTAAGCTGTGCAGTTTTACCATGGGGTTTGAAAGATGCGGGAGGGAGGGAACACAATCAAGGTAACTCAAATGTGTTTTAACAGTGTCTGGGAAGTAGGTGGTTCTGTTGGCCTCTCAAAGCCTTGTCAATATAGGGGAAAAAAAAAAAGTCTGCTAGTCTCACAAGCCATTCTTCTAGTATGATGTTTCCCAAAGGGGAAAACCTTTAGCTATATTATCAGCTGAGCATATTGTAGACCTTCATTGGTTTAATCTCTGTCAAACTGAATAGACGTTATTGATATGTGTTTTACCTGTGGTATGCTTACTACTCTTTATGTGCCTTTTGACTGAGTTTCTGGTAGGAGACTTTCTGACAGCTGTACACTAAGTGCATGTGATTCCTTCAGATTTTTAGCCAGAATTCACTGGGTACTCATCTAATTCAATTAATAACAAACAAAAAAACATATCAGGCTTTAGATCGGCATGTGATGCCCTGTAGTTTTCTAGCTTTGCACAGAGAATTCTTGGGTAGTGTCCCTGGTTGCTAGTTTGGCCCATTCAAAACAGGACCACCATTCTGTTATCCCTGATTTTATCAACAACCCTGTCCCGTTTCCACCCTGATTCTCACACAGGTAGCATGGAGGGCAATTTGCAGCCTTCTATTTATTTCCCTCAGGAAAATGGCCTGGATGAAAACTGATCTAATTGATCAGAACAAAAACTGGACCAGACAAAGGCAAAGCGGAGTATCTGAGGGTGGAATTGCTCTGTTTTTGCTAAGGCTGGCTCGTATGGGCAGAAAGCATTTGTTGTGTTATGTGTCTAGATACTGAGCCACCTGAAAGATTTTGTGTTGGGATCCTGCATCTCTGAAAAGTGGAACTTTATCTCGATGCAAGTGTTCCTGGAAGATGCCATGTTACTCTGTTGTATGTGACTGCGTATCCTTAATTTTCTCCTCAGTTTTTGAGTCCTTGACCTACTTTCTGTCTTAGTGGTCTTTGCTCCTCTTCTAATAGGACTGCCAGCTGTTAATGTGTGTGAAACTACTTTTCATTATTATCCTGACATCTAAACTGACTTCCTGAGTTTTTTCTTCTGTGAAACATAGGCGGAGTATCTCCAGGGTAAGACATATATGGAGAAGTTGTGGCTCTGCAAGAAGTGTTGGAGCTGTGACACTTTCTTCCTCTTCCTGAGCTTTCCATCTCTGTGTTTAGAACTAAAGAACCCCTGCTCTTGGAAGAGTACAAAGATTTGCATGGTGTAAAAGTGTAGTTTGAAAGCTTTTTACGGAGCTTACATATGGGCCCAGTACCAATTTCAGTTCACCTGAAATCTGTAATTACCCTTCTTTAAATGGGATTTTATTGCCAAATAATGCAATCAGGGAATGAAATAGCTGTATGTGCACAGCTATGCGTAGTGCTACATGCACTATGAATGGAAATTCATTATCAGTGGAAGATACAGTACGTGCAGAGGTCTGAGGACATTGTTACTACTAATTAAAAAAAATACTATCCCTGTAATTTAGAGATTTTCTCTGAATGTAGAGCGAGTTCTGCTCTCACTATATGACTGTTTTGAATCATGGTACTGCAGTAGGCACTGGTAGCCCGGGTTTGCCTGATCTGGGAATGCTTTGAAGGAAGGAGGGAGGGGGATGCTCTGAATAGCCTGCTGTGAAATTCTGTGTACATTGAAGAGAAAAGGAGAGGAGGTGAAGGAGGGACATAGGTAGCTGTACTCCCAAATTTGAAAATAGTGTTAACAAATTATCACTTGCACTGCTCTATTACTTCAGTGGTTGTGTTTGTGGCTCTTGTATAGCTTTAGCAATAGACAAGAACTCAGTCCATTTTCTGACTTTAAAAGCCACTGAATTTTGCAGGAAGGGAGTTTTCTTTGTACAGTAGCTCAACAGGAAAGAAATCTGTTACGCTTCAAGGAGCCAGAACTGTTTTTCGCTGTCTGTTCCTGCAAACGTAGCATCTTGAAGTCAAATATCTGAATGATGTCAATGCCTTCCTGCTCTCCAGATCTTCGTGAAAGTTGCCATAGTTTCTAGAAAACCTTGAATCTGAAGTGCAAGTAAAATGTTGTCCCTACAGAGAAGGAGAAGTGGTGCACTGTTTTCTTTTCCCTTATGGTGCAAGAGACAGAAAAGACTCAGAAATAGCAGGAAGTTTCTCTCACTGCACAGCCATAAACAAATACCTTGTTGCGAACAGGTCAGGAGTAAGGATACATTGCTTATTTCTTGAAGGTGAGATGAATTTTTTTTTTTTTTTTTTTTGTAAGGAGTGTTTAGAGCCACAACCCTCCATTGTCTGTGGGAGTCACGAGAGCTTGTTTAAATGCTGTAAGCCTCAGCTTCCTCCCCTCAAGCTTAGGAGGAGCACAGCAGAAATGTCTTTGCTGTTACTTGTTTGTGTTCTGTGTCTTCCTGAGTCTTTGCCATGGTTAGGGGGTTTAATCAGTCATTCAAGTAAGTGCAGTTTATTCCCATACTTTCTGTCGGAGCTGTATGTGTTTGCACCCTGAAAGAGGCTCAGCTGGGGCAGAGTCTTCCCTCCTGTCCCATGTCTGCTCCTCTGCCAGAGGTCACCAAGTGAGAACAGGGCTGTGAGACCTGCGGGATGCCACCAAGCCCCTCTCTTCCTGCTCAGTGACTGTGTGTTGTTTAAACACAGATATTTCTTGTGTCAAATACATATATAAAGAGATGAACATCATCCTCAATCCTCATATAATTTTGATAGGAGACATTAGGGTTTTTCTTGTTTTATTGCTCACTCTGTGCCTCTGGGTGACTAAATACCTGGAAGTAGCTTAGCTGCTTCTGTATTTACTTGTGATCTCCTCTTGATGGCCACATTACTGTATATTTTCCAAGCAGGTGCTATACCATGGGAACATGATAACAGCATTTTGCTTTGCGTAGCGTGTAGTAAAAATCAGTCTGTTCTCCAAGGATCACTTGGAATGTTGTCATGGCTCATTATTTGTGATGGAACTTGGCAACTCCAAGGTTAAACACGTTGCTGAATGCAGGAGGGAAAAAAAAGTATATTTTTGTATCTGTGGGAGCTGTGCTTGCAGTAGAAACAAACGTATTTTGCTCAGTGCAGATCTTTTGCCCAAGCATTTTAAAGCCCTTTTCCTGTTCTCTCCTGTGGTTTCTCAACTTCCCAAGTTCACATGGTACAGATGGCAGAGGGATTGGTGATATAGTGTCAAAACTGAGACTAGCTGCTGAACTACAGTACTGGCTCACGTGCCCTGGTGTTACTTCAGATTTAAGTATTTACAGGACTCTTCTGTTTTCATTTTTAGGTTGGTCTTTCCAAATTTTTCTTTGTGTTTTGAAGTGGAAAAGTATTATTTTAGTTAAGTTTTATTTCTAATCATAGGTTTTAAACATTTAAACCAATTTGACTTTCAAGCAGGTGACACGTGACTTGCTTTTTTCTTTCTTTTTTTCTTTTTTCTTTTTTTTTTTTTTTGCTAATAGAACTATTTGCAGATGGAATTTTACTGTACTTGAAATAAGATGTTTTCTTGACAAGCGGTTTTCCTGATGGAACAGATAAATGAATGCAAGTTACCTTAGTAAGAATGAGAATCCTAGAGTGGCTTGGGTTGGAGAGACCTTAAAGACTATCCAGTCCCTACCCCCTCCTGTGGGCAGGGTTGTCACTCACCAGATCAGGCTGCACAGGACCACATCCAATTTGGCCTTGGATGCATCCTGTAGTTAGGATAGCATGTACTTCCAGAAGTAGAATCCTTAAACTTAGCTGCATATTGAAAAAAGCATGAATTCTGATGCCACCGATGGGGTAGTAGGTGGTGGATGCTTTGTTTGTTTGTTTGTTTTTTAATCTTACTGGAATAAAGTTTTTAAGGGGGTGGGGAGAAGGGCTCAGGCAAATTATCAGAATCAAATCTTCTTTGTATTAACTTGTTTATCCTGTCTTTTGAAAAATTCATGTAACCTCAGAAAAGTTTTTGGGTGGTTATGGAAAGCAGGTGCCTGTGTGAAGTATAAATTAAACCTGATTTTCAATGCAACAGAATAGAAACAGTGAAATCCTCACTCTTCCATCTTGTCTGAGTTTCTTTGTTTAAGACACCAGTCTGAAATGGAAAAGTAAAATTTTTTTTTAGAAATATCCATATCCATGTATTATTTGTCATGTCTGTTATTCTTTTTTTTTCCACAGAGTTGAAAAAGGAATTGAGTTGGTTATAATTTAAAGGTGTGAAACTCCTTATCATGCTGTCAGACAGCAGAAAAAACCCTGACTTTATTTTTAAACATATTGGTTATTACTACAGGTGTAGCACATGCATAGTCAGCAATTTCTGGATGCACTTTGGATGAGTCCCCTCAGTTTGGCTCTGTTGCTCAGTGTCTACCATGCCTCCCTGAGGCAGAACAGGATCTTGCTATTGGTTGGTTCATGCCCACACATTAAAAATGCACCCACATTTTCTTTATCTTTAATCCCTTAGTGAATACTGAAGAGGAATTTACTTTAGTAGCGCAATATCTGCATCTTAAATATGTTTTTTAGGAAGCAGTAGTATTTTATGGGTTTTTACTATGTCCTCTTCTAATTTGGCCAGCGTTAAAAGATTCAACTACACTTTGGGTTTCTGGAAGCTGCTTGAGAACAAGAAAATTGCTGAAGTTTTGGCATGCCATGTGCTTGGAAGCTCTCTACTCCCAGCCATCTGCTGTCTAAAACTGACACCACAGGCTACCCCTCCTCTGATAGCAGGACTCTTTCTCAGTCCATGATGCAGCCAAGCTGTTCCCAGACAGCCTGGCTAGTCTTTTACAAACAAACAAGCAACAAAGAAATCAGAACAAAATAAGCAGTTAAGTGTAATTGACTAGAGTACTTGCTGAATTGCAGTTTGAGGCATGGAGTTCTGATGAGTATAACACATGAGAAGTGTTGATATGCTATCTGGACAGTACCCACTGACTGAGTGACACAGCTTTCTCGCTACCCAGTCCATCTGCTTACTTTTCACTTGCAAAAACATGTAGCCTTTTTTTTTTTTATATATATATGTATATTCAGGACAGATTTATCTTTCCCTTCCTCTTTAGGAATATTAACTCCAAATAAGAAAGTTGTCATCCATTTTCAATGTGACCCCCGGAGGCAGTAAGACTATTAATTCAACCAACAACTAGAAATTGATTTTGCTGCTCTTGTCTTACACTTCAGGTATATGCTTTTCAAGGGAGTGGAGCCTTCTATTTTCAATTATTGCCTGCTTAATAGATAACTGAACATGGACAGAAACTGCTAGATGGCATGGTAGCACAATTTCCATGTAATTGGGGCTTAAATATATGCTGAATGGCTGTAGCTACAACTTGAAAGCAAATTTGAAATACTTTCAGGGCCAGTCCACTGTGTGGAGCTGATAATGCTCCTTGCTGATTGCTGGATGATATCTGGCTGAATTCCTTAAGAGGCTTTTATTGGCGACCTCTCTGAACCTTCCTTTGCTTGTCAAACTCATCTGCAAAGTGGGATTGCCTTGAGTCAATTAACTCCTCCTTTCTTCTGAGGTTTCCATTTGGTCCCTCCCCACTCATGTACCCAGACCAACTGACCATACCTGGAAGTACTCATAGCAGGGTAGGCATGTCTGACCAGGATACTTCCTTGTGCTGCCTTTGGTGTGTGTGATTTTTTGGACATTCTTATCTGTCACCTATGGAAGGTGAGAGATGGATAAAGTAGTAAAAAGTGTTGTTCTTTTTTTTTTTTTTTTTTTTAAGTAATGATAGTGATGAGCATCAATGGAAAGGTAAAGACAGGAATTTTCAATTCCTATTGCTTTTGTGTAATAGCAAGGTTTGCAGAAAACATTAAGAGACTGAAGGCTGCCAGTGGGAGTGTACAAATGACCCTGTCTGGGAACTGCTGAATCATGGCCTGAACCTCTGATTGACCACCTGAGGTGAGCAATGAGTCAGTCCTGGGAGCACAGGTGAAGGCAATTCACCTGTGCTACTGGAAGGGGTGGAGCCTGGCTCCACCTCTCCTAGATCCCATTTAAGAGCTGATTACTACTGGAGAAGGATCTCTTTTGGAGATTGCACCTCTTGGAGTCTTCTCAGCAAGTCCAGGACAAGGGTAAGCTTTCCATCCATTCTTCTTTAGTGTGATAACTTGTTTAGCATAACTTTCTTGTGTATTTCTTAATTATAACATCTGTATATTCACTGATTATACAGACCCTGTATGCTGTGAGTTTTAAGCTTCTGCTGCTGATACCATACCATCCTATCAGTCTAGTGTTAGTCAGAATTTCTGCTTGATTTTTATTTTTTTGAGGGAGTTGTGGGGTGATTGGAACATCTCTGTGCGCATTGGGATTTTTAAAGCATGAAAAATTAAATGAATTTCAGTTGGATTTGTTTGATGTATGGCAAATTTGAACAGAAAGCAAAGCAAGGTGCTATCAGCATAACTCAGATATGATGCTGGGAACAAGTAGAAATAAAGATGTACAGCCTTTCCAATTAGGTTATTGCAGAATGTACTGTTCACCAGTTATTTGTGGGTGTTGATTTTTGCACCCCTCCAACACTACCAAGTGCCTTCACCTCCTTACTAATGGTAGCCCACTGGGAGAAGTAAGCTGTGGGGATAAAGCTTTAATTTTTGGATGGCTAGAAGCCATGGTAGGGTTCATTAAACTTCCTGAGAAATTGTCAGGGGCAGTGAAGAATGAGACCAGACTTGGTTTGAATATGCTATGGCAGCATACAAAGCACCTGTTGTGTTGTAACAGAATGCTGGTGATGGTGGTGTAGAATAGAGCACTTGTAATAAAAGTCTGAAGAAAAGGGCCTTGTTACAAGTCAGTGAGTGTCTACACTTTCTCCCCCCCAACCTGCTGAGATATTTCTATGCTGTCCTAATATCCACCTCTAAAACCTTGACCTTGTAGCAGATGCAGCTGAGTTAACTTTAAGAATTACTAAATTATCTAAACTAGAAATGATCTTGTTTCCAAACTCTGCCTCTGCCTGAACAAGCTTTTGAAAGGTGTGATACAAGTACTAACTGCTGCGTCCTGAAATGCTGGTGTGCAAGGCATGCTAAGTGGAAGCTCACAGAAGACAAAGGCTTGAATTTGATGTGCATAACAATATGAATTTAATACTTATTACGCAGTCTTGAATGAATGTTTTTTATAATATTTTAGACTAGAGCTAGGATTTCAGATGTGCAAGCTATGTGGGAAGTTTTTCTTGGCTTTTTTTCCCTCTTGTGTTGTTAGGCAGTCAGGTAAGATCAGTCTATGACTGTAGCCAGGTGTTGATGAAGTTAAATAAACTGCAGGGTGAGAGCCATTGTGACCTCCTGGACAAGGTATGTCACTAGAGAAATATCTTCAAGTATTTGATCATAACCTGGTAAACTATTGGATACACCAGCTTTAGGAAGGATTTTTGAATTCTCTAGTTGCCCTAGCTTTCCAGTTAGCAGGACAAGCCTTGTTCAACTGATTTCATAGTGTTATAGTAAAATGCGTTATAGGCATTGCTGTATAGATAGTATTACTGTGATTTATGTGGGAATTAAACAGTTCTAGCTTCACATTAAAAAATGGTAGATTTTGTGCCTACTGCTGGAATTTTAGGTTGAAAATATGAAAATTGCTTCTCTAATTATTCTCTAGATTATCAGCGTGGTATGTTGTAGTGAGTTTTAAGTGCGGTTGCAACTAGATGATCTTTAAAATCCCTTTTGAACTAAGCCATTCTATGATAAAGCACAGCTTTCATGTGTACAGTAGTTGAGCAGGCTGAGATGGCACGAAGGTAGTTAAATACAAATAGAGATGAACTGTATGAGATCTCTCTTGGTACAAGAACCAAGGGCCATACAATGATTCAGGTTCCAGATAAACCAAAGAACACTGTTCTAAACACCAACTGTCTATTGCATGAAGATCTTTTCATTAAAGCATGTTCTGGATGCAGAGTGACTTCAGCAGCAGGCTGGATTAAGCAAGAAAGGAAACAACAACAAAAAACATGCTCTGGAAATCCCTGGAACTGGAAAAGTTCAGAGGCTGCAGAAATATTCAGGGGAACAATCACACGTGTGCTTCCTCCACAGGCAGCATTTTCTTCTGGTTACTGTTGGGGAAATTCTTCAGAATTAATACATTTTAACTTAAAGAAAAATGTACTATTCTTTTATAGACACTTTCATTTGAGCTGCTGGATGTCTTCTGGAGTTACAGGTGGAGGAGTTGGTAGCATGTGTTTCTGTGACTTTTTCATCTTCTGCTTATAAAGGTGAATGTCAGCCATGCAGACTCACCAGCAATACACTTTATAGGCTTGTAGAATTGTACGTGTTTTTGAAGCAAATTGTGGTTCTTGAGAATGACATATCAATAGGGATGTGACTATCAGACAACTTCTTAAACTCTGCTTTATCATTTTTTGGACTAATTATTTTTACTGCAAGACATTTTGTAATTTAAAAGAGAAGTGTATGATGCAAAACAAAATCAAAACAAACTTGTAAGTGAATTTATCTAATGTTGTCAAATGCATATGAAAAAATCTCATGTAGCTTTTATAAAGGGATTATTAAATTGGTTCACTACCCTAAAACAACAACAGAAATTTATTAAAAAAAGAGTTAAATTCTTGAAAAATGCAAGACACTCCACTATAACTATGTGCAAGCATACTGTTATCTACTGAAGATGTTCCCAAATTTATGTCACTTACAAAAACACAAAAACATTTTTTTTTCCTGAAAAAATGTTAATGTAATGAGGAGCTTATGAAATACAGGATAAATTTACAGGAATGATATTGACAATATAGCAAATGTGCAGAAAGAGGGTCATCAGCTGGAGGAGAGGCTAACTTTCTGGAATGGATTGCTATTCTGAGATAATTGCCTTAAAAGTGAGACTGAATGCCCAGCTGTACTTACAGTAGAAGACTTGCTTAATGTCTTCAGTCCCAGGTGGAGCAGCTGCAAGCTTTAGGAATGGTTGTTTATGCCAAAAAGATGACATTTCTTTTAGCTGACCTTGCTGATGTTTACTCTGTGTGTCTCCATCTATTACATCATCATATATTTAGCTGTTGTGAATTTGAATTGTTTGTATTCAAGTTGCTGCACACATTTCCCTCTGTTACTTTGGTTCTTGTAGGGAACAAATTGTTTTGTTGTCTGTTCATTTCAGCCACTTCATCTGTGAAACCAATGGCAGTTAGTGGAACAGGACATTAAATGATTGCTGCTGGCTTGCTAAAATAAGCATAAGAGGCAGTTAGGGTCTTGCTGTACACAAAAAAACATATTCCAAAGAAACCAAATGACCTTGCAAGCCATTGCTCTGTCTATACTTACTGGCTCCAGTCCTGCTTTGAGTAGATTGATCAGGCCTTGGTTGGGTCTGGTGTTAAGCAAACCTTAGGTTGATTTCAGAATTCAGGCCCTTCTTAGGAAAGAGAGGAGAGGAAACCTAAGTTAGATCCACAGCTTTGTAGGCATGTCTGTGCTGAAAATGATGGCAATATTTCAGTATTTTGTGGGATTATGGGATGAAGGGAAATGCTATAGCTAGGAAGTGTGGTTTAGCAGTGCATTAAATCTGCAGAGTATAGTCCTAAATATAGTTAAGTTCCAGGTGGAAGAAGCATATTATTTCCATCTTTTAATGACATCTAAATTATAACGTTTCACGTAGGCCTCAGGAAGAGAAGGAATGGAGCTGAGTTGTAAGAAATTATTAGCATGGTTGAATTTTCTGGAATAGCTGAAGAGTTCAAAGAACTTAAAACCACGATAAATTGGACCTACAGAATTTGTAAAGTGCATATGAATTCTTATTTGTTTGAGCTCAAATATCTGAGAGTCTGTTTCTATTAAAAAAAGAAAAAAGGCATTCAAATATTTTGCCAAAAAGGGTTTGGTTTTTTTCCCCTCTTTGTTTTGACCATCGTCTGCTCAGTCCCAGGAGTACAGGTGACTGCCAGTGCTGTCAAATGCTCCAGTGTTTGTGGAATGACTTTTGGCTGCTCTGTGCTGGGCTCTTTTCACTCTGATTCCCTAGTGACAGCAAGAACTTTCTCAGCAGAGTCTGCTGAAGTTATATGCCTGTTTTAATGATGACCATACAGAGATTCAGTGAGAGAAGGTCCCTGCTGCACACCATACTGCAGTGGACAGCCTACTAGTGGGATTTATTGCTGAAAAAATCTCTGTCAAATAACATTCAAGGGAACTCAATCTGGGAAAGAGTCAGGCTGGTGAAGTGGAAGCAGGAAGCTCAGTAGGACATTAATAATTCTTCTGAAGTCTTATTTTTTCACATTTAAAAAAAGTAGCTCTAGCTACTTAAGGATGCTACGCTTATCCTGACCTTCTCCCAATGCATACAAGCTATTAGGCCAAATGCCATATTTCGTTATCCACAGACAGCAGATTCTCTGTGAGCTGCCATTTAAAGAAAAGAGAAAAATAATAACAGATCTTAGTGCGCAACAGTAATTAAAAGCAATGTGAAATAATATCTGTAAACTCAGCAGCCAAATTTGTAACTTAGTGCAGGGATGTAAGTTTGAAATATTTCAATTTGATTTCTTGTTGCTGGAGAAAACATTTATGAGCAAGAGTGGAAACTGCCTCAATTGCCCCAGCTGAAGGCAGGCTTTGACAGTTGGTTATGCTAGTGCCATCTGAGCAGGAAGGTTCAGGAGTTGTCTGCCTCTCAGGACCCAGGGGGAGGAGGGTCAAGAGTTTAAAATAAGTAAATACAAATATCTGACAGGAACAAATAATCTTTGTTTTCCCATTGCGTTCTATTTGTGCTATTAGCAAACTTGTTCATTTTTTTCTTTCACGACAAGGACAGTGTTTCACCTTCTTGTGTTGTGTATGTGCAGTTTTGCTCATTGGTTGAACACGATACTTTGTGCAAGATATGTTAGATGTTTCTCTCTTCCTTTTTCTTGCTTTCAAAATATTTAGCCTATACTTACGTGTAGGTGTTGTACTGACTGCTCTGTTCACTCTGAACTTTTTTTTTGGGCAGCCTTATGTGCTCAGCAAAGCTATTTCATTGCTATTCTCTCAGGAAAAAAAGCACTTTCCTTTTAAATTGAGCAACAAGAAGGTAAGACTGCATGTCTCTGAACAGCTCTCTAATGACTCCCCAGTGTAAGCAGGCAAGAGTTATTTAGAAGCAGAGCAGGTAGCAAAGCAGTGGAGCTGTATTTGTCTCTTCCTTTTCTCATGGAATTCTGATTGAATGCAAGTAGAAAAATAGTGTCTCAAAAAAAGTGAATCTGAGCTTTTTATTTTTTTTGCTTGTAGAGGTATCAAGAAAATTCTGCTTTTGATCAGATGGGGAGAAAAGTAAATCCAGTTCCTATCCAAGTCAGAGCTCAGTTATTTAATGGCTACAGGGGATGTAGGTTGTGTAATGGCCAAGGTTTGTGAGGGATTGGTGGCCTGCCTGGACTGCTGGACAAGCATTCCCTGGGTTACAGTTTTAAGGAAGCAAACTTGGATTCTGACTCAACAAGCCAGTGCAAGAATTTCTTATGCTTCCATGTCAATTCCTGTAGAGAGTGTGCTATTAGTGATGTTGGGCATTGTTTCCTTGCTTCCCTTGAGTGTAAGCAACAGCATCGTGTCTTTTTAGAGGCTGTCTGCCTTACATGCTGTGCCTGCTTTAATTTGTCTAATGCCCTTTCTTCACTGCTTTAATTTTATAGGTATAATTGCTTAACAGAAACTTGCTTGTGAAGTGCCTCTTATTATCCTTCAGAATAAATGCTGTTAAGAGGAACTAATGAAGAACTGAATTGGTCGTCTACAAAATCAATTTTTATTTCAGAAGTTAGAAGGATTGGAAAATTAGTTCCCCTGAGAATCTTATTCTCTTTGCTCTTACAAACTTTCCCTTCCCAAAGAGTCAGCCTTTACTATATTTATGTTAGAAAATGTAAGTGAGCTCTTAGAGTTCCATTCCAGAGTGCTCTGCACTTGCTACTGTCATCTTGTGATTCTGTCTAAGTTACTTCTTTCCATAGCAAGTTTGTCAGGTCATCGATTTGTGTACTTGTCCCACTGCTGCAGCAGAGAGCCTAGATCTTGTGGAATTCTTAACCAAGATATGTGTTGTGGGTTTTTTTTCCAGATCTCTCTTCCTTCTTCCCTTTATGTAAGGCAGATTCCTGTGGGATTCATATTTCTCTATCTAGCAAAGTCTGATCTAAAGAGTTATGTGGATGTTTGGTGGTTCTGATTTGTATAGTTGATACCTGTTAGTTTTAAGGGCCATCTTCATTCTCATGGTTTTTCAAGATCTTAATTTCTTTCCCCTCACCATTACAAAGATATATTGTATGTCCAGTTAAATTTACAAAAATATTTTTAATATTCAAAACTTTTGTCATTTTACTCAACAGTGCACATTTTTTCAAATTTTTCCTATACATACCCAAAAGAAATATTTCTAAATGCTACTTGTGGTGTAGAATTTTTTTTAAATACCTTGGGAAGGATACAGAAAGCATTTGCACAGCCCTGGTGGGCAGCCAGAAAGGCTACCTATGACAAAATATACTGCATAACCTTTGGAAAAATCAAGAAAACAGTGTGAAATATTAGGTTTTCATTCAATTCTCATCTGCAGGACAATTGACTCTTGACAGTTGGAGTTCTTTAAAGTACAGAGCACAAACCTATCATTTCGGCTTCTGAGAGAGTGGGTGGAAGGTATTGGGGCCAGCTAAAGGGCACAGGTCTTTGATGCAAACGGGAGCAAAGCAACAGCACAAACCTACTTGCAGAAGAGAGTCTCAGAGACACTGGTGTTGATATTCTGCTCAGCTAAGGTTAACTAACTGTCCAAGATTTCTATAGAAGGTTAGGATGAAGCTGCAGCAATGTTTAGTTCTTGTCAGAGAGCTCTCCTTGGGAGCTCGGGGAGGTTCAAATAGTTTAAAGATTAACTTAATCACTCTCAGCTCCTGCTGAATTAATGACTATCCTACCTATCAGTGAGGAGGACAATATCCTCCAATATTAGTTTGGATAACATTCTATAGATTTAGGAAATGTTTAGCAGTGGTATGTCATGTTCAGTGTCTTCCTGTCTGTGCAGAGTATTTGTGTGGGCAGTGCTTTTGTCATGTAAGGCTTTTCCCATAGGTATTTGCGTGGCAGCTCGCTTCATCACTGTTTGGTAACTTCCAAGCATAGGCAGCTTCTTGCTAGTGAAATGGGTGTGCCTAACAACAATGAAAAAGGGAACACTAATTTCTAGAGTAAACCCAGTGGGAAATATGCATTAGTTAGAACATCTGTCGTCATGAACTTTTTTGCCTGTGCTTTTGCATGTGTTTGTTTAGAAATGCATTACCTGGTACTTCACTCTGGTGAAGGGCTAGCAGGTGGTTCTTTCTTTACTGCCTTGGCTTTCACAAGGGTGAGTTGACCAGGTTCTTGCTGTGCAATTCAGCCCTAGTAGATGCTCTTTTAAAATGAAACTTTCCAGTCTTCCAAACGTGAGAACCGTACTTGAAAAAAAGAGTACAGCCTGCATGTACAGGATGCTATGATGTTTTTCTGTGTCAGGGAGTCACAGAAGAAACTTGCTTTCCTGCCTTTCTGTCATTTTCTCCTTCTGCCTTATTAGGATCTTTTCTGGCAGTAACTTTTCCCTGTACTTTAGGAACACGCTTGGCATGTGCCTCTCATTTCTTACTCTGAGTCCTTGCATCATCTTCTCTTGGGCTCTTGGTATGCATTCATTCAGTCAGCAGGCTCCATTAGACTGTGCTACTGCTGTCTCCTGCTGTGTGGGAATTAGATTTGCTTCTCAACTGGTAATTGTGGTCATCTGAAGGTGGTAGATGATAGCTGCTGCAATGAACTTCACTGATAGTAGCTGTCCTCTGAGCTGTAGAGCTGGTACAAAAATAGTCAATCTGTCTCCTAATAACCTGAAATCAAGGCATGGGCATGACAACAGGTTCATCTTCCTTATCCTTCACTCGGTGAGTTACTTTTCACTAGACTGGAAAGCTATTGACCTTTTTTACTACAGACGATGTTCTTCTGCCTTCCTTTATATTTGCCATAGCACCCCAGGAACCTGAGGAACAATCAGGCTGGAGGCCAAGCCACTGTGCTCTTTGATGCTGGAGGGAGCTTCTCGTGGTATATCTGTTTGCATCAGTTAAACTCCAGTGAAAATAGTGGAAACTATTGAAAAGGATTTGGGTGATGGCAGTGTGTTTCTGTGTGATGTTTTTTCTGCTAGGCAAGAATATCTTGGGTCAAATTCTGTAGGTTATTTTCAGTCCCTGACAAAATTCCCTGTCCCAGAAGTTTCAAGCCTTTACGTGTGATTGCAGAGTAAGAATAAATAATAGCAGGAAGGCATAACATGAATGGACTGTGTTAAACTTTTTGGTTTTGTAGGGAAACAGTGAATAGAACTCTACCTCTGGCTTGGTTTTTGTCCTTGGTCTTGTCAGACCTACCCATTTTGGATGAATGAAAGGATTTCTGTAGGTTTTTTTTTTAATGCAAACTTTTACATTGAAACATGCTGTTTTTTTTTCCACTTTCTATTTTTTTTTTTTTCCATTAGAATGGTGGAGGTTATGATAAATGCCTGGCCTCGAGTACCCCTCTTTTAGATTTCCTCCCACTTACTGCTACATCCTAGCTGAACCTCTCACATCAGATCACATTCTGTCAGACTTCTCAGCTTTTGTGTTCTCTGCCATGCCTTTTAGTGCAGCTGGGAACATTTGCATCTTCTTAATCACATGCATCACTGTTCCTTTTTTTCCCTTGTAGTTCCATGAATTTACATTCTTCCTACCTCTACTACCTGTAGGAAATTTCCAGATGGCCTTCAGTACTGGGAGTGGAGCAGAAAGAAAAAGAAGTAATTTAAAGAGTCAGGTTAAGTAAAAATGATGGGTTATTTGAATTCCAAAGATAATTTTTTGAAGTGGGAATGTCTGAATTGGAGAAGAGACATTTTTGCTACTTGCATAAGATTTGCTTTGAGAATTTTATGCTAATTCTCCTACCTAATAACAGGGGAGGAAGGTGAATATAAATTAAAATGATGATGGTGTAAATTTAGCTGCATCAGGAAGAACTTATGTGGAATTTATTTGAAAAAAGTATAAAAATGGCTTTTGATCTTCAGTGAAGCTCAGAAAAAGGGATGTAAAGTAAATGTACGGAGGGAAATATTCTGTAGGAGGTTTCTGAAAGAATTACATTCAGACATACTTTCTTTAAAACTTTACACAAATTGTTTTTGTATTTTGATATACTTTTTCATGTATTTGACTCATTGCCTATCACACTATGATTGTGGCTTCTGTTTAGATCTGTTTAAAAACACATTTTTTGAGAAAGGTCTTGAAAACTTAGCATCCTGGAATTTTATTTGGAGGTTTATTTCTCAAGACTCATGATAGCATAATTGCATTAACTATAGGCTATTACAGCCTTGTAATTTCTGGAACCTGCTGAAGAAATTGTTTGGATTTCCTGGCACTAGGAGCAGGTACAGCGTTCCAGAGATTGGCAGACTGCCCCCATGTGCCTTTCCCTCCATCCTTAGAAATGTTGAAACAGCCATTTGTCACTGCTGTGGGCAGGATCTTGTGCTAGATGGAAATGATTCTGACCTAATCTGTCATTTGTTGTCACTTCAACAGTTTTTGATTCTTCTGCTGGTGTAATGTTCCCATGTTGTGTTGTATATACACATGTGCTGGATTGTGCTTGGAAATGTATGAGATACGATCTGTGAACTTTTCATTCCCTTATATATTAAAAAACAAAAGAAAAACAAACAAAATTCTTTCTTGATTTAGGCCCTTCTTATAAGCACTCTAGGCTGTGCACCTAAAGATCCTACTGACATTTGAGGCTATAAAACTCCTTATGTTTAGCTTATTAAATATAGATTTTTAAGCCTTTACCTCTTCAGGTAGGAGAAAGCTGCCAAGGATAAATTTTCTTTTTATGATGATACACACATTTGATGAATTTTCCTGGTGAACATAAGTAACATTCTCCAGAAGGGAGGTGGTATTTTGTATTGTGATAATGCACTTACTATAAAGCATCCATGTCTCAAGGAAGATTCTTCAAATACAGGGCTATGTTAATAACAACAACAACAAAAAAAAACCAATAAAATCCTTTTCTATCTTCCTTGCTGAACAGCTGGAAAAAAAAATACTGTTGAAACTAATTTTGTTTTCTTCTGGTTGTGCTTTACTGCAGCTGTTTGCAACCTGAAGTTATGAGGCTGCCATCATTCATAGTACTTGTTACTGAAGAAACTTACAGTTTCATTATGGCTTTCTAAGGTCTTGATAGTGTTGCTATTGAGTTTCTTTGAATAACTAGTAGAATTTGACACGCTTAGGAAACATGCCAGAGGGTAAAGCAAACATCACTTCCATTCTTTCATGTGGCAACTGAAGTGGCAGTGAAGAGGTCTGTGAAGAATCCCACCCCATCCCTTGGCCTTCATCCAACCTCCACTTCATAGCAGAAATGAAAACCAATGAGAGGAGTTACAAGTTACTATCCTTATCTCCCTTTCTCTCTCTCTTTTTTCTTTTCCTTTTTTTTTCCGTGTTAAATTAAGAAAAATACATTGAAAGAGAGGGAGGGATATGGGTTTAACTGAAGAAGAAAGCATGCACAGGGTGCACACAGCCTTTGCTAATATTTGGTAGGCATTGGGGAAATCTAGCAAGACTGAGGTAACTTTGCAAGCACTGGGCTTCCAGATTTGTCATAATCAGAGTGCTGACTGCATGCTGTGGTGAGAGATCCTTGGGGTTTTTTGCTTTAGAGTCTGGAGCGTAATCTTCCTAGTAACTGCAAAATTTCTTTCAGACTTGTCTTAATGGTACAGGATCTGAATTTTATGCTGCAGTGTTCAATTTTTAAACTTTCATTAATAATGAAGACTGAGAGTATACTGAATTGTAAATGAGCCACCTTTGGACTGATGCAGTGAGGTGAGATGAACAAGTATGTTTTCCTTTCCCTTCTTTTCTGTCATTGTGCAATGCAACCCAGGCATTGTCCGGAGATGAGGGTCGTGCATCCAGCTACATTAGCTTGTTGTTTAGCCTTACAACTGTAGCTGCAGTGTTTAATGGTATTTTAATGCATTATTTCACGTTATGACTTACGCTGTTAGAAATAATGCAACTATGCCTTTTGGAGAAACAAACATTTTGGTGAAAGGGAATGAATTCTTATGGAGGAACAGGAGGATATAAGGGGAAAAAAAAAGTACAATCTTTCAACTTTTTAAAATGTAAGACTATCTGATTATATTTGCTTGTGGATATTTTAACTGCAGGCAAGCTACTTTAATCTGCTTCAGACAAGATGCCCGTAAAATGAGTACATCACTTATCATACTGCAGGATTCAGAATTTTAGTTGGGCTTTAGCCCTTTGAACCCATATAATGATTGAAGCTTTAGGTTTGTGTTACAACTAATACATACTCAGATTTTAATTTGTAGATTTTTTTTACAGAAAAGAAAACCTCAATAAATTTTGTTCTATTTCTGTACTTGTGAAAGCTGTAGAACCTCTAGGTTAAGCTGTTCTTGTTAGACTATTGGCCACAAGAAAATGACACTAATGTTAGTATGTCACATCTTGGGGAAAAAATGAAGGACCTGAACAGCTTTTTTCTTTAAAATCATGTAGATTGCAAGAAGGTTATTTTCTGTCCTAGCGGTTATTGGATGGAGTGACCTTTACCAGCTTATGATATTGATGTAGTGGAAGGGACATTTTTCCACTTGACCTTTATAGAATGTGTCAGCTTGTCCTGTAGCACAAAATGAGTTGCAATTGGCAGATTTGATGGAACACTGACTTGACAGGAGCTTATTGTTTGGAAGCAGATATGTGTTGAAATGTGAACCCTCTAGTAAATAACATGAGAAAAGCCATTCACATGTTCTCCATCACTGGAGAATGTCATGCTTAGAAATGACCACTGCTAAATTGCAATCCAAACACTGATTAACTGAGATTCTAGCAAAACAACCATCAGAGTGATATTTCAGAGTCAAATGTGTTCTATTAACTCCTGTCATCAGTCAGTGATATTTTTCTATATTTAACCTTGTATCTTGTCTCAACACATTTGTCCTAAAAAGAAAGAGGAGTAAAATTCAGATAAATAGTTTTCAATATACAAAAAGGAAGATATTTTTCCTATACATTGAGTAATTATATATATAATATAAATATATACTATATTAATGTAATTATATATTATATATAATATAATTATATATAGTATATAATTATATATATTATATTCAGGTTCAGTTATAGCCATATATATAGTCAGGTTCAGAAAAGCGGATGCTGTAGAAAGGGCAAGGGATTTGCCATTTTAATATGAATTCACATACAAAAGAAGGAGCATATATCTGGCTTATATACATAAGGAATATTTTTATATTAAAGAAATATTTTATATTGAAGGAATATTATATTAAATATTTTTTTCAGATATGTTATAGAAAGAGAGAAACAGTGTAGAAAGAAACAGAGCTATAAGCACATCTTAGGGTCAGAGTGGATGTAGTGAAGATAGCTGAAGGAAGCCATGATAACCCTGGCCCACTGTTCCAGCTGGGAGGGTACAGTACACAGCTTCTATTCAGATCTGGTGAAATAAAATAGTAGGAAGATTATGCTTTTTGAGGATAAATCTAAAAACAAAGAACAGAAGTCAGTTAGTGCAGCTGTCTTTTTGTTCTGGTCTCTCTCTCTGGCCTGGTTTGAAGGTTTTGATGTTTCCTGTAAGTAGAAATGATTCCACTTAGAAAATAGGGAAGAAAAGGTTGTAATGGAACACTGGATCTATCTGGAATTCTTCAAGTGATATATTACCATGACTTTTGAAAACTACTGAGCAGCAGGATTGATAA
Organism: Phasianus colchicus; assembly: GCF_987193195.1. Taxonomy (NCBI): domain Eukaryota; kingdom Metazoa; phylum Chordata; class Aves; order Galliformes; family Phasianidae; genus Phasianus; species Phasianus colchicus. The sequence continues at coordinate 39,412,864 of NC_143437.1, read as the reverse complement.
AAGAGCAGCAAATACCATCTGTCTGATTTACATGTTTTACCACAGTTCTTAAACCATCCAGTTGAGGTAAGGAAAAAAGGAGCTGAATGGGTATGGAAGGAGAAATCAGCTATCTTCTATTGCATTTGCAGGAGGAATATGAAGAAGAAAAATAAAGTCTATAGAGGCTGATGTTTAGACATATTCATTCAATCCTTACTATTTCAAAGGCAATACCAATGGCAGAAGATGCTGCTGGACATAATCAAGGTGGAATGGCAGATGACAGTGTTTATTCTGCTATGATAGAACAAATTCAGCACTTGTATCAAACTATTGAGATATTGTGGATGTGTAGGTATGGTGTGAAATTCATATCAATATTCACTACTATAGCTGTAATTTAATTGCAATATTAATTTAATTAGTTGTAATATTAACCAGTAACATTTAATTGTATCTCATTGAGAATATAGATATTAAGTGTTGTGAACTTCTGTGCCAATAAACTTATTTCTTGCAATGCTTCCATTTGTAGTTACTATGTGCTACAGGAAAGAATGGGCTTCAAAGCAATTATTTTACATTCATGCAGGGGATATGTGGAGAGTTCAGTTGCAGAGCTGAAGCAGAGCCTGCATTCTCCATGTTGGAGTTCTGGGCCCTACAAAATTACACTTGTAAGGTGCTCCTTCTTTTGTACGTGAATTCATATGAAAATGGCAAATTCCTTGCCCTCTCTGCAGCATCTGCTTTTCTGAACCTGTGTATGAGAGGGTGGCTATAACTGAACCTCTGCCTGTACTCTGTTGCTGGCAGGTGCTCCTGCCCTTGCCTCTGCTGGCCAAATCCCATCCAGCTCTGCTCCTCTTTCTCCTTTCCTCCTGGCTCTGGTTCTCACCTGGCTCTCAGTCAAGGCACATACTTGTCTGGCAGCACACATTTCCAGCTGGAGAGGCTCTAATGAGCAGGTGGAGAGGCTACTGGAGGCAGCGGAAAAACTGTGGGCTTGAGTACAGGCTGCAAGAAGGCAGTCAGTTTGTGTTCACACAGTGTTAAAATCTGGCAGTGCTAAGTAGGGTGATTGGTGTGGTTGCCCTGGAGCTGTTCTCCACGTGGGTGGGACCTGTGTAGGGTGCAGCTGAGTGCCTGGCTACACTGTGGGGCCAGGGGGATGTTCTTTCATTCTTGACTGTGTTGCTGAATGGGGACCTAAGCACAGTTTCAGGACTGTGGGACTTGCATAAGAGCTAGGATGGAAAGAAGATCATAATTGTGGAAAGAGTAAGATGTGTGTAAAAGGAAGGAAGATGGGCAGACAGGGATTTTTTTTTTTTTTTTTTTTTGCTTGTTGGTTTGAAGGAAAGTCTCTATTCTCCTTTCTTTTAAAATAGGAAAGAGAGGCTGAATTTTTACCTGCTTTTGAAATGAGAAACTTAAGAGATGATTCTGGGAAATAAGGCTGTCTTTTATAGGGAACAGAGTCCAGTAAAAGAGGAAGAAAAGCACCAACTTATGAGAAAAGGTCAAGTTATGAAAGGGATAATACAAGGCTTCTTTTGCAAGAAGCACTTTATATTCTGTAATAATAGTAATCTTTTTATCTGAAGATCTCATGTAAGTGTTAATTAAGCCTAATGAGGTCCCTGCAGAGCACTTGTTACAGTCTACATTTTTTACATAGAGGGGACCTAGAAGCTGAAAGAAATGGCGTTATTTGTTTGAGGTGATGTAGCTGTTCTGTGGCAACCATGCTCCTAAGAAAATACAGCATGACTTCATGCTGCCTAACAGCCATGGGCAGAACTCCTTCCATGAAACCATGCTATATATCCCTACTGCTTTTCATTTTTCTTGAAAACATATACATGTAGATGCATGAAAAAGTGTTTCTAGATGATGTTTCTTGATCACACTTAAGCCTGTAGCTGTTCTTTAATTTTGTCTAAAGGTATGCTTAGGATTTACAGGATTCCATAATGTTTTGATTAGCATTCAGTGTTTTCAGAGCCTTATAAGAAGCAGCAATACAGAAAATGTATCTGTGTTGGTGAGATTTTGTATGTTAATTATTTCCTTTTTTCAGTTCATCCTTTCTTGTGCAGAGCAGGCTGAGGAATACCTTTGTGAGCTTCCTATGTGGAAATCAAACAACTCTTAACAGTTTTCTTCCTATCATACTCTTAAACTGCTGCTGTTTCAGCACAAAATTGTGCCAAAAATGTAATGAATGGGTGAGGATGGGAAACAGAAAATTTTGCACTCTCAGACATAGGATTTGAATTTTAGGTGTTGCTGTGTGGAGCTGGGAGTTGGAACTGGTGATCCTGATGGGTCCCTTCCAACTTGGGATAATCTGATTTATTAATGACTATGTCATGATAGAAGTCCCAGTTTTTCTAAAGTTTTGTTCCTCAGGTGCAGAACACAAAGTTACTGTTTTAAGGAAAGTGTGTTGTATCTGTTCATTTTCATAACAGAAGCTTACAGGCTGGGGAAATAGCTCAGCAAATAGAAGTAATTTTTGGTATAAGAACCTGCTGAGCAGGAGTTTTTGTTTTAAGGTGGATCTCAAAGAATGGCAGTCCTTAAAAGTGTATTGCTCCAGTATGGAGTGCTATCCCTGGAGGGCCCTTTGCTGGTGGGCAGCTTGTCCACAGTAGTTGTGAAAACATAATCACTCAGCAACATATTGGATTAGAATCATTTTTAGGAGACTTGGCTGAAGGCTGCTTGAGGCTGTTTGTCTTCCTTTGGGATTCCATTTTATCTGAAGGAAGATCTCACTTTGCTTCAGTGTGACAGTTCATGGCAAGAAGGAGGCACTGAGAGGGCTGTAGCATGTGCATGGGGAATAGAGTGAATATTTCAGAGCAACATGATTGCACTGTAAGTCATTGCCTTCTGCCATATCCTTCTGCCATATGATGCAGCTAGGAAGCTGCTGATGTGAAGTACGGTGTGATAGCAGTGGAAGTTTCCTCTGAGTTTTTTGCAATGAGATGTGATTTTTGTTACAGATCAGCTTGAGAACCTGTTCAGTAGAGGGGCTTACTTTTCACTCTGCTCTGAAACCCTCAAACCTACTGTAATTTTTTTAAAACAAAATTTGATGCCGTTATGGATGTGTTGTGAAATATTTAATGGTTTAAAAATTGGGGTTGCTTGGACAAAGTATACTTGAAGGAGTTTGCAGGAAAAAAAAAGGGACTACAGCTTTTACGTTTGACATTCTGTTATTTCTTTTCCCTTCTACAGTTGTTTGATCAAATTACAGTTGTCACTGCCCAAAATGATTTAAATTATTTCTGTTCACCTATGCATGTGTTAGTACCAAAGCAATCTTAGGAAAGTGATGTTGAATCACAGTAGTTAGGAAACAGCCAAGATCTCGGTATTAGCAAGCCAAATAAACTGCACATATGTCATATCACTAAATCGCTTTATTTTCTCTGTTTTGCTCTATGTTCCACTAAAGGTGAACTTTATTCTGACCTTCAGTTAAAGTCTGAGCACAGTGAGGGGGGAAAAGGAGGAATTTTCAGGAAGATGTGTCTAGATCTGGCAGCAAATTTCTACATACGACAGAATTTAAGGAGGAACCCAGGTCACTGCTGAGGAAGAAAGGAGACTAAAGAAACAGATGCTGGCTGAGATGGAGGATATGGCAAGGGAGGACGGAGCAATAGAGAAGGGAGAAACTGAAGTAAGAATGTTCCAGAGAAGAGGAAACTGGATTGTTAAACTGAGTTTAAAAGTTCTTACTGCTATCTTTTGTACAATATGGCTCTTTCTGGATGATGCAGAACAATGTGACTGCTGGGTGCTAAAACAGTGATATAGGGTAGAAATTGGAAATGGGACAACTACCCTGGCATCTTTAATAATTCTTAAACAGCTTTTGATCTGGAGTCTACTGATGTAGAGCACTTGGAAAGTGTATCAGTTTAATACAAAATGAAATTTTAATCCTTAAAGGGTATTGAGGACAAAGAAGAAACATTGAAACAGGAGATTATATATGTTTGAAATTATATAGAGTCTTAGAATTGAGATTTGGAATACTGACCACTATTGTGGAGAACTCGAAGGAGAAATTAGAAAGTGAGGGAAGAAGAAAAAAGAAAGAAGCAAAATTAAGGCATCCAGGTACTCATTCATAATGAACAATTGCATTTTTGGTCAACTCAGTTTCCACAAACATTTCTTTGCTCACTTTCCCACTCTTCATTTGTAGAGCAAAGCTTCAAGCTTACTTGCAGTTTCCCACTGCAGTTCTTAGAGCAATCAGTTTGAGGTTGTGTGTGCGTGTTTATATTTTCGCTGTAATCAGCTGTATGTGATTTCTTTTCTATAAGCAAGATCATTTGATAGCTTTTCATCAATGTGCCCTACTGCAGAAGGAAAATAGTCTAATTGCATTCTGATTTTGGTGCTGCTGACCCATAGCTGGTAACTTCAGCAGAACTGCAAGCCAGTTTCTATAGATATCACAGTTGCACAATGTAATATACACCACACTTCAAAACCTGTGCTATTTTCTTTTAGACTACAATGTGAAGTAACACTGCATCATCTTGCTGGTGTTTCTTAGCCTAGAATTTGTGTTGTTTTGTTGTGCATTTTTAGTGTGGCTTTTAAAAATACTAAGATTAACCTTGCGGAAAATTCCTTTTTTTATCTACATGCTATTCTTATACTTCTAGCATATGCACACACAAATCTTTCAGATGGTGTATTAGGATGGTATTCTTAATATGCTCAGGTTAGTTGATAACAAAGGAGCCTTTTCTTTGTCTGACAGCTGGAACAAAGAACTTTAGATCCACTATAAGTGCTTGAATAGAGCCTGGTGCAAAAACAAAACAAAAAAAAATCCCAACGTAATCTGCCTATAGTTGTATAAAAGCCAATGTGAAGTTCATCAGACATTTTTTCTTGCAGACTGTTTAGAATTTACTTTGTAGAAATGAGCAGTATTGCACAATATAATGCAATTTGCTGTAGAGTATTGCCTTGTTTCTCTGTTAATTGACTTGCCTATCCTCTAATTGACCAATGGCATTTATTCAGAGGCAGTTAAGGAAGGCAGACATTGGCTTAGAGATTCAGGAGTGAGGAAAGGGACAGAGTGGACTGGTGTTGAATCCTTTTCTGTACAAATTAAAATACTGCTGATAGTCATCTGTGTATGTAGGCAGTGCTGATGGGAAACCTTTACCTACTTTCCTCTTCTTCCATCTACAATAACAGAAGGAGCTGTACTATAACCAGGGAGCTTTTCATTTCTGCCAGCTTCTTGATTTTGTGGGCTCTTCATAAGAACGTTTAATGCAGAGCAGAGACCTATTCCATTGTTCTGCATAGTCTTGCCTCTTCTTTTGAATTCAGGTTAAGACTGGAATCAGCTGTACATATTTCTCCTTTCTTCTGTACAATTTCATATATAGTGACAGTACTGTCAGTACTGCCTAGAAAATAATGTTGATATCAAATAAAGTGCACAGGCAATCAGCTTGTTTTTCCCTTTAATGCATCTTTAACAGCTCTTGGATATTATTTTTACTGTAAAGTCACATTGGAAATGTAGAGTTCTTGGTGGTTCCACAGGAAATTTAATGCTTACAAAAGAATATGAAAAGCAAGCACTGTTTATTTTGAGCTATGAATTCAATTAAAACAAAAATGATGTCTCCAGAAAGTGCCCGTGCATTGAAAAACTTATTGCGTTTGAGTGAACTTAACAATTGCAGCAAATCCAAAGATAATGACTATATAGGCTAGACACTGCGTAGAATTGTACCATTATTTTAGTGCAATTAAAAAGATGAGTAAGGGGTTGTCATACAGAGGAAATTGCCCATTATTTCAGTAACTGTTACTCTTGTCTGGCACTTTAAAAAATGTAATTACTCCAGCATTTAGAAAATTATGGAAATGTCTACTTTATGCTGCAATGCAATATACTTATTAAGCTCTTGCTATTAAAAATGTTGCTATTAAAAACACTGTTGAAATGTAATGTTTTTTGAAAGTATATTAAAGGCAGTGGAGATTTAGCTACAGTTATTGTAAAAGTACCGTGCACCATTTTCATCCATACTTTGTGACTTTGTCTTCATTTGTCTTTCAGCTATCCTTTGTTTTGTTGATTCTAACTTTACTGGTGTAGGACTCTTTCTGTTGTCTGAGCCTTGTACACTTGGCATACATTGGGTCTTCTCTGTGAGACAGCAAATAATAACTATTCTGCTTGCAGGTTGGTTATGCTACAGAAGTTTCTGATGTGAGTTTATCCAGATAGTCCTGACAGTTTAGAAAGTACAGCTGTAAGGATAATTTAGCCTACACACATTCAGGAGATAATAAGAAAGTATAACATTAGAAAGCAATATTTTTCTAATGCTGGCCAAGATACTTAAGAGGTTAATCACACAAATCAGTATTCTGATATTTCCAGCTGTCTGCTCTCTCCTGTTCTTTGCCAGAGGCACCTCAGAGGAACTTTGCAGTTTCTGTGGCTTTTTGCCCTTCTTCAGATTAAGTTGATACTAACTCAAGATCCACTGAGTCTTATGGCCTTTGCTCATAAATCACTGTTCAATTTAGCTCATGTTACTAAGAAATATAAAACATTACTGATTTGCTAGGAGTTTCCCAGTGATGTTTCTCCTCTAGAAAGGTGTATGTTATCTGCTGAGTCATGGCCTGAACCACTGATTGAGCACCTGGGGAGAGGACCTGATCAGCTGTGGGAGCACAGGTGAAGGCAATTCAGCTGTGTGACTGGAAGGGGGTGGAGCCTGGCTGCACCTCTCTTAGACCTCATTTAAGAGCTGACTGTCCCCTGGGAATGATCTCTTTCTGGAGTTCCTTCCATTGTGGAATTTTCCCCTGTGAGCCTAGGTCCTTGGAGACAGGTGAGAAGTCCTTTTTCCCTCCCTTAATAATGCATTTCTATTGTGTTAGTCCCTCTGTTGTTACACCTCTTGTATCATCTTTCTGATTGTTATAATTAGAAAAGGGGACACTGCTCAAAACTTAGGCTGAAAATCTACACTAGATTTTCACTGGTGCCCACCTGGCAAAAAGTTTTCTTACACCTCATAGAATTTTCTATGTTGAAGTGTTGTATGTATTTATTTCAGTTTAAAATGTTTTTGCTTAAAGCATTGTTGTATGACTGTGCTGCCTTGAACGTGGCATCCAAGACTTGATTCATTTTTGTGAAAGATCCTTCTTGAGTGTTCTGAGGAGAGGTCCCAGCAGGCCTGACTTCACATTCACCAGCGACTGGGAGAGAAAACATGAGGGCTGATGTTAGTTGAACGGCAGATGAAGTGCAAAGAATCAATGGAAAACTATAGGGTGTGATAGGAGAGTGCAAAGATCTGGAGAGATTTGAAGCCACCAGCAGGGAAAAAAAGGAAGACAGGAACACAGACAAAGCAAGATTTTTCATGCTTGACTATCAGACCACTAGCTTTCTTAAAGGTGGCAAAGGAAATTCCATAGCCTACACATGGGGAATAATCCCACCTCTGAAAGACCTGGCCACTGAAGAACAGAAGGTAAAGCTGCTTACATGTAGGTCCTCCACTCTGTCTTCTCTTGGTATTGCCCAGAGTCATTGGCCTCAGGATGGAGAAATTTCTTTGTGGATCATCCTGAGGCCTTTGTCCTTGGTTTCTGCTGGCCTCTCATTAGCTTTGCAAAAAAGGCAGAAGCGTGTGAGAACTGCTGTTGCTCACATTGTCACAGGTCTCATGCTACATTAGCAGGCCAGTAGGGTTGTGGATTTAGGGAAGTAGGCATCTGAGTTTCTTAGCCAGATGCTCTGCTTCTCACGCTTCCAAATTGTGTTGTATTTATAGGCCTTCTCCCACAAGGTCGTAGGACTATTTCTCTCCTCCCAGTGAAAACTCAAATTGAAGAGGTGCTGTCATGAGTGAGACTGAATGGGTTATTTCTGTCTCATAGTAATAATTTTTCTTTCCTACTAGAGGTAAGCAAAGAGGAGAAGATCACTGATAATTCTTACATGAAAACTATTTTTTTCTGTAACTTCAAAGTCAGAAAGGGAAAACAGTCCTCAGGAATAGGAGGGATCAAAGCGTGCTCTTGTGAGAAGTATTCTGCCTTGAATGGGCATCCAACATGTGGACTGGAACCAAAACAAGGATGTTGGGTAGAAGAGCTGTGACAAGAGGAGGAATATTGTATTATTTGAGGGAAAACCAACCAACCAAATGACAACAACCACCACCACCAAGAAAAGGAAGAAAATGTTTTCACTTACTTGTCTTATTTATTTGCAAGGCTCCTTCTAATGTCCTCACCCATCAGGAACAGTTTTTCTGACAGGTCTAGCTCTGCTTGCCAGTGTGCTATTTGCCGCAAGCTCTCCTGATGCATGCTTTGGTCTCTCTCCATTTCTGATGTCAGAGCTGCAATTCTCTGTCTCTGTTGCCTTCTAAACATTGCTTCTTCGGCATTGATCTCCTCCAGCCTGCTTTGAGAGGCTGCCTGCATCAGAAGAAGACAGTGCAACTTGAAGAAACAGGAAGAGGCAGACAGTGCCAGATCCATGTGCCCTTGCAGCCAGTTCCCATACCCAATGGAAACAAGATAGCCCTGCTCAGTGAAGGAGCCATGCTTCCTTCCAACCATCAACACTCAGGAGAGAAGTCAGGAATGACTAAATGTCTTTTTGTTATATTTACCTCAGAAAGAAACATACCTGCTCTTTCTGCTGTTTTTACGTGAAAGCTAGTATTGAGCCACTGCCAATTCTATAAGGAAGGGGATGAGGAAAAAATTGCATATTTCTTATGCACCAAGATCACATGACACACTTTCACACATCTCCGTTCAACTTTCCAGCTTCCCTACAAGGAAGTCAGAGGCACTGCAATAACAATAAGAGCTAAACATCTAACAGAAAATTCCTAAAAGCAATGAGCACAGCGACAAATCAACGCGGTGTGGATACAGATAGAAATGGTGCATCAGTTTACCGGAAAAAAGAGGCTGGGCTCTTGCTTCTGCCCCATTTCTTTTGGGGCTCTTTCTTCATGCCACCTTTCAGTCTGTGAGAGTGGGCTGCAGCCCGCTGCAGTGGCCTGTGGGCGATGTTGGTGAACCAGGTCTTGCAGCGCCCGGTTTGTCATTTCTAGTTGCAGCGAGTTTTGCCGTTCCAGCTCCAGCTGTACGGAAAGTTCAAACACCTGTAATGCAGTGAAAAAAACAATCTCCCTTAATCAGAGCGCTCTAAAATCCCCACATTCTGGGGAACTCATTCAGATGTGTGTGTTGATGGAGTCCCTAGCGTAATGCACTGAGGCAGTAATTTTTGCCAAGTGAAAGAGGTGCATTTTTTCTAAAGCAAGTATGACTTCCTAATCTTTGCTGAGAAGACTGCAGCAGTCTTGACCCTTCTTTCCAGAATGGCTCCAAGGCAAAGGCACTTGACTCCTTCAACAGAATTACGCAACTCCCATGCCTGTGAAGTAATGCTCCCTCCACAGACCTCACTGGAGAGAGCTAGTAGGAAAGGTACAGGATGGGTTGCGTCCCAGCAGCAGTCAGTGCGAGTGGTTTTCATGGTACCTATCTCCTGAGCTCCAGGGGAGGAAAACAGCAGACGCTGATATTTTCATCCTGAATTACGGTGGCACCAGCAGGCAGTGGACAAGAAGAGCGGTCCTGTTCTCTGCTGGTGCTTTCATCGCAAACCAGGCTGGCCCCTTTCCTTTTCATTTGCACACTCCTCTGCTAATGGCCTCCCAGTGTGGAGGGAAAGTGCAAGAGGATACTTTTGTTTCTCACGAATGCCACTAACAAAGATGTCATTTTGGTGCTGAGATTGAGAGAACTTGCAAACAGCGCAGCTGAACTTTGAGACACTTTATGGGGGCATCCCTTGTTGTGTCACAGTACCGCCACATCAGGAGGGGCATCAGAACAGCAGCGAGTCTCGAAGGAGGACAAGCTGCTGCGCTCTTCCTTCCCTGGATGCTGCTCCCAAGCCACTGCTTTGCCCCGCAGCCTGAAAATGAGCTCCCCAAGAAGCTGCTTGTGTTCTGTGAAGTGACAGGGGAGGAGGCAAGGAGAGTAATGTACTCTAGGGACCAAGTAAGAGCTTCCACTGTGCCTTTGCAGCAAGGCATTGCCTCTTATCTGTGGCTGAAAGCAGATGGCTTTATTGATGTTTCAGATCAGATCATGCTGTGATCAGGAAAACCGTCATTAACAATGACGTGTCTTTTGCTGCTTTCAGATAAACATGTCCTGCACTTGGTTTCAGATTATTTCTTCTCTTGCACTATTTAGGAGAAAAGAACAGCTAAACCTACACCAACGTGCTCACAGGCATTGCATACCTTGACATTGGCTTTGTCCAAGCCTTCCTTCAGTGTCAAGATGTCGTTCTCCAGGTAACGGCAGTAATCTTCAGAAAGCTTCAGAGATGTTTCTGAAACTGACTGCTTTCTGAAACTATTGGCAAGTTTCTCTTGCATTTTTTCTTCACGCTGCTTTTCAATTCGCATTGATGTTTTATAATCTGCCTCCACAGCCTCTAAGCGCTGCTTGAGAACAGCCTCCTTCACTCGCAGCTCCTGATTTGCCCTTTTTTGCAGCAGCAACTTTGAGTGCTTCAACTCCAGCTGTTCAGAAAGGTCACACACCTGTATGCAGTGGAAAAACAAGTGTCCTATGTTTGTTCTCAGCTTATTTCTTCTCTTTCACTTGTTGGAGGAAATGAACAGCTTCATCCCTATTAATGTGTTCACAGATGTTGCATACCTTGCAATTAGCCTTGTCCAGATCCTCTTGCAACTTGGAGTTTTCTTTCTTCAATGAGTCACTTAAGTCAGCAGAAGTTTTCAGGGATGCTTCTGCGATCTGCTGCTTTCCAACAGCCTCAGCAAGTTCTTGTTGCAACTGTCTGACTGTTCTCTAGAGAAAAAAAGGTGCAGGAGTGTGAAGCAAAAGGTAAGAAACTAAAGCCTGCGTTTTTATTTTTGCGTATCAGTTCCTATACTTAGATCATATTTCTGAGTGAACTGCAAGGAGAAGTGGTAGAGGAGAATCACTCAACCCTCACTGGGGTGCAGAGCTGGGATTCACCACTTGCCAAATGGTAGCAGAAAGGGAACAAAACAGAGGCAACCTGAGGGATGGCCTTCCAGGCATAGCTGGTAAACTCTCGAAGCGCCAGATGGCTTTGGGAGCTGCTCTACTTCAGTGTCCACCTGGCCTTTTCTTCTACTTTGTCTCGCATTTAAAGACATCACTCACTGCTCTTACCTGGTTGGTGTTCTGTGCATCTTCCAGCTGCTGACGCAGTGAAAGGTTTTCACGTTGGAGCTGGGCCACTTGTTCCTGCAGAACTTCCCACTCCGCAGTTTTTTTTCTCAGTTCATCTTCTGCAAGGTATGTAGCACGACATTCCTTTGGCTGCCTCCGGCCCTGGAAAAGTGCTTTTTCTGTTGCCTCAAAAAGCATTGTCTTTTCCTTGAGTATTTCTTCCCACTGCTCCAGCTGTCTCTTTTGCCTGTAAGCTCTCCTTTTGGATTTCTTCTGTGGCTGAGGCAAGGTCTTGTTGCTTTTTTGCAACTCAGGGATGTTCCCAGGGAGGTTTTCTACACAGGAGGGCTCAAGTTGTCTCTTAAATCCTTGCTTTTTATCGTTTGCTGAGCTTGAGTGAGTTTCAGAGGTCTTGGTGAGACTGACCGGGGCAGAAGTTTCCACTTCTATTCCATCCATGTCGGAGAGACTGAGTGGGGCAGAAGTTGCCGCTGACACTCCATCTATGTTGGAGACATGGAGTGGGGCAGAAGTTGCTGCTGACGCTCCATCTATGTTGGAGAGATGGAGTGGGGCAGAAGTTGCTGCTGACGTTCCATCTATGTTGGAGACATGGAGTGGGGCAGAAGTTGCCTCTGACACTCCATCTATGCTGGAGAGATGGAGCGGGGCAGAAGTTGCCACTGACACTCCATCTATGTTGGAGACATGGAGTGGGGCAGAAGTTGCCTCTGACACTCCATCTATGCTGGAGAGATGGAGCGGGGCAGAAGTTGCCTCTGACACTCCATCTATGCTGGAGAGATGGAGCGGGGCAGAAGTTGCCTCTGACACTCCATCTATGCTGGAGAGACGGAGTGGGGCAGAAGTTGCCTCTGACGCTCCATCTATGCTGGAGAGATGGAGCGGGGCAGAAGTTGCCTCTGACACTCCATCTCTGCTGGAGAGATGGAGCGGGGCAGAAGTTGCCGCTGACGCTCCATCTATGTTGGAGAGACTGAGCAGGGCAGAAGTTGCTGCTGACGCTCCATCTATGTTGGAGAGATGGAGCGGGGCAGAAGTTGCCGCTGACACTCCATCTGCGCTGCCCTCTGCCTGTTCAAAGTTAAAGAATAGAAATCGTCAACATTTAAGGAAATCGGCTCAAAAGAGGAGGCAATGGCAAGCGTTTTATAAAATCAGAAGAAGACTGTCACCTGCTTGACTTCATATTGCAAAGGGCCTTCTCCCTGGCTTTCCTGCTCTGTGCAGTCCATGGGCTGCACGCAAGCACTGCACCTAGAAAAGACAGAAGGCACATTCAGTTGCGCACACTGCCTATCGCACTCCTAATGGTCCTTTCTCGGCCACCCGTTCCAGACTGACAGCAAACTGGGAGAGAGCAGCACACGCTTGCTAATAGGTACCTAAATGTTGTTTTCCTGTATGGCAAGGTTTATCAGCAAGATCTTCCTCAAAGCAAGACTGCTATGAAAGACACAGCACGCTTTACTCCCAGGGGTGCAGACAGCCCACAGTAGCCCCAGGCAGCCTTTCTTCCTGCTTCCAGTTGATACTGGCCAATGGAGGCAGGAGATGGAGGGGGTGACCGGAGGGGAAGAAATAATGTCTAGAATGGGTGTGCTGTCATTCTGGGAGGTATATATGCACAGGATGGGCTATGTGCAGGAGGCCGAATTTGCCTGTAGGCTGAGCTGCCATCATCAGGACATGTGCTGATTTTGCCAGGCTTTTAAGCACACCTATGTACCCTCGAGAACAGAAACCAGCAGGCACAGACCTTCTCGGTATCTTTCTCAATCTCCGGAAAAACTTCTGGATCTTGTCCATGATCCGTCAGGATTGGGCACTACCACCAGCACCACCAGCACCAGTGCCAACACTGCCAGTACCAATACCAGCACCTGCACCTGCACCTGCAGACACTGTGGTTGTGCTTGTGGGGGCTGTGCTTGTGGGCCCCAGTTCTGCTGAGTTCTTTATGACATCACAAAAGCTTTAGTGACTCTTGGTGACATGAATTGCCAGTTGCCAGGGTTAGTAGTACCAATGTTCCCTTTGTAAGACCGTTGGGGCAGAGGGCGGGGCTCATATGTTCAAAAAATATATGCATTTACCAGGGCAACATGGCTAAAGGAAGCAACCCCTCACACACCTGCAGGAGTACAGGATGCCCAAGTTTGCTGCTCCAAATCTCTTGTATTGCTGTTACATAGAGCCCCTCCATTTCCTGCAGTGTGTCTTTCTACCCTGGTTGCAAGCACCAGTTACCCTTATCCCCTCAGTTCACAGGCACATCCCCCTTTCAGTCCTTTCCAGCATCCTCTTTTTCCCCTTTAGGGATGGCTGGAGTCTCTTAACCATCCCTTCCAGGCATGCTTACATCCTTTCTGCTTCCTCCTAGAGCTGCTGGCATAGCCTCTGCTCCCTCCCAGCAGGCTCACATGCCTTCCACTTCCCATGTCCAAGCTCATCTCTCACTGTCACACGCTCTCCCCTCTGCATTTCCATAGCTTACCTCTCCTCTATTGCCCTCCAGCTGCCCTTGTGGATCCCCTGGTCCTTTCTGGGCGTGCACTGAGCCTCTCCTTTTCCCACTGGCTAAGCCAAGTGCCCCTCAGTGCTCATCCTCCAAATGGGGATTTGGACTGAAAGAGGACACTGAATCCTGAAATGACTCTCTGGGTTTTAAGACTGAGGTTTTGGACTTTGAAGTGAGACTTGGCATTTTTTAAATGAAGCTTTGAACCCTCAGCATGGAGGTTGTGGCTTAAAAATGAGCTAGCTATCCAGGTCAGGAAGAACTTCCTCACATTATGAGCATATACACCGTTTTGTTGGTGTGCTGGGAATGGTGTTTCCCCCTTACACCGTGAAAACATCTGTACTTTTTGTAACATATTGTTTCCCTTTTGAGAAGGAATAAACCAAGAGTAAAAATTTTTGAATACAATGCAGAAATGCAATTTTTCTTCTTTTCACTGTGGGGGCACCAGGGCAACATCAGGGAGCTGGTAGAAACAGGGAAGGGAAATGTCCCTGCAGAAAAGAGCAAAGTGCCATTCTCGGGAAAGGCAGTGTCATGCACAACAAGGGAATGGGGACTTGTAATATCAGTGTTGAAAAGAGGAGAAAGAAGAATCAGATTAGATACATTTAAAAACTAAAGTTTAACTCACCGACAAGTAGTCAGTAAATATTCTTGACCTAAAAGTATGTACTTAAGAGGCAACCCTTCCTAAAGTGAAATCACTGTCGTGCAGCCTGATGCTTCAGCAATGAGGGCTCAAATTAGGACTTCACTGACTGCTGTAAATTGATTAACTTATAATCAAAGTTAGAATTATTACAACATTGCTCTTGACCTCTAATGTAATTTGTTATAGGTTATTTGTTAAGAACAGCTTCCTTAAACATCTGCCAACTCTGCTGTGCTCCCTTGTCCTTAAGAACAGATTCTCGGGGGTTTTGTTGATTAACACCCTGAAGAGCTGGAAGTTGGCTTTCTTAAAATTTAGCACCCTGGTTTTACTCCTTGTTCCACATCCCTCAGAATCAAAACAGCACTGTTGTATGGTCACTACAGTGCAGGCAGATCTGCATGTGGACATGCCTCCATTCACTCCTTTCCTTCTTGCCTTCAGCTTGGGAGTGAGAGGATATGGCTGCCTTGGATCTTGTGTTTTCTCTTGTGGCAAAGCCTGTCTGTACAAGGGCAGAGTGTGGTACCTGCTCCTCTCTTTTTAGCCCCTTTTGACACTTTCAAACCCATTTATTTCATCATGCAACCTTGAAAGCAGGCTGAGCAGATCATCTGCCTGCTTGCACCTCACACAGCTCTCTTTGCTGCTGCCACAGGATGCAAATGAAAGGCTCAGGCATTCAGTGCAGAGGCTTGAAAAGCCACATGTCTGCCTTGGAATTCAGTCTGCAGTTCTGTATCCTTTCTGATTTGTTCAGATGCACTGGCTCTCTATGGGGTGGTTATCATGAGTGGGGTCTCTACTCAGGAAGGATGAGAATTCTGGACTTAGGGGGTGATGACCCTGTATATAGTGGGTGATAATCACCTACTGAATTTACCTCTCTAGCCTGCAGGGTGCTCTCCTCCCTGATCCAACTGGCACGCCAACTGCCACATCATGCCCCGTGTAGAGGTAATGCTTGCTTGTGCTGTTTACAGGCTGCCTCTGTACATGCAGGGAGATTACCTGTCCCTTCTGGCTCTGCTCACACTGCATCAGAGACACTTCGAGTCAGGGGCTGACCGGTGTTGTGGTCACTGTCTATCTTAGTGCAACTTTAGGCCTTGAATGTAACCAGGACTGTGCTCATTACATGCTGGAAGAAGGCCTTGAGTGTAACGGCTGGGCAAGAAGAGGAAGGTGGTGGGCTGGAAACAAACTGTCACAAGGAGCCACCAAGAAGAGCTACACTTAGCCTCTCTGTCAAGGAAAAGTCTTCTTGGGACCATGACCGAGACAAAAATTGGAATAAATAGCAACCAAGAAAGTAATTATTAAAACTAAGGAATTATCAGTTATCCTAAAAATGAGGTTTTGGACCCTGAAATGAAACTCTGTATCTTTCAGATGAAGCCTTGAACCATCAGCATGGAGGGTTGTGGCTTAAAAATGAGTAAATCCCTTTCACAGAGTGTTATATGTATTTATTTCAGTTTAAAGTTTTGCTTATAGTATTGTCCTGTGTACCTGAGGCCTTCTAAGGGTGAGCAGATTCTTTCCTTGGTTTCTGTGTCCATGGCTGCTGCACTAGAGTATATCCTCTCTTGTTGTATCCTAGGACTTTGCTACTCTGCTGTACAATCAATAGATGTACAGAGGTTAGGCTAAGTAGGATTATCATGGTGGAAAGATAATAAATGAAAAATGCTCACCAGTGTGGTAGGCTCACATTAAGCTCCAAGAGGAGCAATCTCCAGAAAGAGATCCTTTCTCAGTGGCAGTCAGCACTTAAATGGGATCTAGGAGAGGTGGAGCCAGGCTCTACCCCTTCCGGTAGCACAGGTGTATTGCCTTCACCTGTGCTCCTGTGGCTGACTCATTGCTTGCCTCGGGTGGTCAATCAGGCCGTGATTCAGGCTGTGATCAACTGTTCCCATACATCTGCTGTCGTTGCTGTGTTTTCCATCGTGTTACAGCAATACAGAGAGGAGAAACTGTGTACAGGTAAGGTTGCATGTAGCAGGGGAAGCTAGGAGTGCTGAATGTGTCATCATGTCATTGCTGTGCTTTTTGACTATCCCAGTGCCCATGTCTGGCAGGGAATTCAGGAGTTTGACTCTCTTCTGCTTTCTAGGTTACTGAGCTTCCAACTCTAAGTAGCACTAGAATCAGAAGCAAGCATCCATCTAGTGTCTCAACAAGGTAAAGCAGGAATTAGAAGGATTTGTCCCATATCTTAAGAGTGCCAAATATCTGACAAATATGCATAAAACGAAGAGTTGTGGAATGTAGCATTGCTAACAGATTTTTAGGTGAATTCTGTGGTATTTGCTTCAGACTTCAAAGGATGTTCAGCATCCAGGAGTTCAGTTTACTCAGCTGTTCCTCAAGGTCATTTTGATGGTTCAGGAACCTTCTTGGTTGAAATGGAAAAATTAAGCAGTGGGAAAACAGGATATTTACACCTGCATTACTCTCTAACAGCCATCGTGCTCTAGACTTTTATGAACGTGAAAGATTACCTAAGGGGTTATAGCCTTGTCTGGAACACTTTAGCCTCTATTTACTGTTAGTTCTAGCAGCTACTTTTTCACTGACAATTGGAAGTATTCCAAAGACCCTGACTCAAACAGTATTTTAGTTTGGATTAGGTGTATGAACATTTGAAGGGGATTTCCCAGTTGTCCCATCTACTGTGCTTTGCTTCGCATTGTAGAGCAGTCAAGAATGCTTGAACTGTTTTTCTTTCAGGTGAAACAAGGAAGATATGTGCTCTAGGGACTAATTGGCCTTAAGTGCATGGGACTGTGCTAAGCCTAGTATGAGTGAAGACCCTTTGAGCTGTGGATATTTAGTTCTCAGAACTGAATTGTTTTGTTGTACTGTCAGTCTGCAAGGTCAGTAGGGTAGATAGAACTCTGGAGTGCAGCTGCTGTTCCTGTTGCTCTGGTTGGATCTTCCACTGGCTGTCCCCAGATCTGTGCTTTCTCATAGTCAGCCTACCTTAGCAGTTTCACTCTCTTAGATTTTCTGGTTTCCTTATGCAAGGCTGAATGGAAGGTGGAAAGTGTTCACTAGCAGCGACCAGAAAATACGTAGTGAGGGAAGCTGTCCATATGTAATGTAAATCTTCCTTTCATGCGTATGTGGTGAGCTAGGATTTGTAAGAAACTGAATATTATCTACATCTGCTCACAGCTGTTAGATAGTTCATTTCTTTATTTTCTTTAATCATTTTATGATAAAGAATTAAAGAAATTACAAGTTGGTTGTAATGCCTTTGTTTCTGATCATAGTGCAGGTCTTTGCATATCATATTTGAATACTAATTGGTATGTATGTTCTCCCACAAGAGATTTTGCAGGAGACTAATGTTAGTAATTGAGCTATAGACCTCTTGCTTACTAGGCTGTCATCCAGCTTCACCTCAGCCACATATTCAGGCTCCCAATTGCTCCTTACTTTGTAGCCTTTGTAGCATTGCTTTAGCTAATGTAAAGTCACTGTCCAGAAAAATGAGATGTGCAGTTTGAATATAAAAGTGCCTAAATTATTAATGTGTAGGAAAGTGAAGAGAATGTTGTCTTGCATTCTTAGTAGTAAAAAAAAAAAAAAAAAACAAAAAAACAATTGATGTGGTATGTATTTATAGAATTCCTAATTCTATTTTGAAATTCTCTGTCATAGGATATTTTGAAGACCAAAAGCATAGATAGCTTCATAAAAAGGAATTTTCTAGCGGATCGATGTTTATCCACTCATGATTTTTCCTACTCTCAAGGTATTAATCTAAAAGTAGTGTCTTGTCCAGGAAATCTTTTTCCTATGATTACGTCGTAGGTTCAGAAAGCAGCATTGAGGTAAGGGGACACTCTGTGCTTTGCTTCTTAGCATGCTTTCCTAAGACCTGCTCCTGTGTTCAGGAGAAGGATGAGAGTCAGGATTGAGGAAAGGAGAATAGGTGAATTTTCAGAGTTCTGTAGTTCTTACAAAGCAGGTATCAAAAAAGTTTTGTTGCTGATCTTGCAAAAACACACCAGTCATCTTGGAAGATTTAAGTTTCATGAAAGTGAGTCTGGGAAGGTTATCTGGCTCTGTAAGCATCTAGCAGCTAAGAAGGCAGCTTTAGAACTGCAAGGTGTGATTTTCATGTGTAGAGTCTGCACTAATCCTGTTTTAGGATCTTCAGACTGTGGTGGAAATCCTAAGCATTTATTACATGATGATAAATAGTTCTGATAAAGTGAAGCTACTCTTCTTCATGGGAATAAAGAAAATGCATTAAAATATGTAAGAATTAAACAGGTAGCCAGATGTTCTTATGTGGTCAATTAAGAATTAAACAAATTGCTTCATTTGCCTGAAGCTGTAACAAAGCATGATCCTTGCAGCCAATGCATTTCTTGGACCGCTGTCTGTTTGACTGAAAACAGCAGTTAGTCAGTGTCTTCCAGGCCTGTAGTCTGAGTTAGCTTTAAGTAGAATGGGATGTTTGACACACATCAGGGAATAACCAGTTGGGAAGGAGGGTAACTTAAAGACTGACTTCTGCACAGAAGTAGAAACCTGATTTAGGGTATCTGTAAGACCGCATCAAGTCAGTAAACTAGTAACGTGATGAAATAAGAGAAAATTATGCTTTATTTCAAGTACGTGTCAGTATGTATTGAATATTTGTCAGTTCCTTCATTTTAGAACAAATATCTACGAATATTCTTCTTCTAATAGAAGAATGGCTTTTTACACATAAACTGGTGTTAAATAACTTATTTTGTGGTGAACCGTGGGTTAGGAGATCAAAACATTAAACTTTTCTATGTGATGTATATATTTGAGACGTGTGGTTTTGTTCAGTGCTTCAGTTCATCAGCGAGCTCTGGAATTCTGTGGAGATCTTTTCTGTGTGCTTAAACTAATGCTTCCCTTCCCTGGAGGCATTCAAGGCCAGGCTGGATGGGGGTTTGAGCAACCTGGTCTAGAGGGAATTATCCCTGCCTGTAGAAGGAGGTTGGAACTAGATGGTCTTAAATGTCCCTTCTAACCCAAACCATACTATGATTCTAAAATGAAGGTAAAGGAAAGTGGTGTTTTTGAGCCTGATAGCTCATGAGTAGCAAAGATTTTTTTTTGTCTGATTTTTGGCTAGAAGGTCCTAGAAAGTATGGTGGAAAGGGATCTCAGGAGAATACATTCAATTTTGCTGGCTTTGACCTTAACAACTGTGCCAAATCTACCCCTGAGATGTTTGATCTGGAAACAAAAGCTGATGGGGTTTTCCAGTTGTCCCAAGCAGCCAGTTTTAGTGTTTTACTGTCTCTATTTTTCCTGGTGTCAATTGTTGAAACTGAGATTTGTTACTTAGGACCGAAGTTCTGAGTAAATGCATTTTATTAACTCTTTCTTTACATCTATGTGGTATGGAATAGTACTGAAAGTTTTTCCCCTCAGTCTTTATCTTAACTAGGTTTTTGAACTCTTTCATGTGTCATATTTGTTAGACATCTGATTATTTCTGTAACTTCTGCTTGATCCAGGTCTCTTGTGATCTGCAGTTCTGAAAGCTAGCTGAGGTGAACTTTATTAGCTTGGTTCCCTTCTCAGCAACTGGGACTGAGATGCCCTGATGTCTCTGCAACAAAGACATCAGCCAGATCAAACCAAAGAGGTCTGCTTTCAAGAAGAGGAGCCCAAAAGCAGAAGTACTGCACTATTCAGATGGGTGGTGGTGGTGGAGTTTCTTTGGATGTAACCCCTAACGATAGTGCTAAAGAATAAACAATCATTTAGTTCTGAAAGATGACAAGCAGATATGACCAGCAATAATACTCATAAAATACCAGTGGAGCAAATTATTTAGAAACACCTATTAGTCGGAACTAATTGAGTTCTGTGTAACCTGGAATATATAGAGCAGGATGCAGCCAAGAATTAATGACAGAGATAATGAAGTGGCATATGGATTCCTTCAGCTGTTTTCATTCCCAGAATAGCCATTTTCAAGGACTAGGAAGGATGAATCGACTGGATGCATAAACACAGCATTAGCATAACTATGTCAAAAAGCAAGTTAAAGTATCATGGAATGGGTTTTGTCTCATGTAGTTCTTTGGTGCAAGTTTTCCAACTACTCACCCTGTGTACAGAGAACACCAGCCTGCTGCCTCCTCCAGCTATGGAGTTCTATACTGTGATATAAACCTGTGTTATTAACTGCCCATCTCTCATAGTACATTTGAATACTGTCACATGGATCTCTTAGAATGATTCTGTGTTTTCCTGCCTTGTAAAGATGCCAGTCCAAACATGAGCTAGTTTTTTTTTAATTCTCCCTGGGCTGTTTTCTGTAACTTGCATCTGCACTTGAGTCTTTATATCTTCTGTGAAGTCTGCTATTTTACTGTGATCTGTTGTCGATGAACGCTTGGGAGGCTTTACAACAGTAAATGCTGCTACTATGCCCTATGGGAAGAGGAAAGCATGTCTTCACATGTGTTCAAACTATTGAAGAGGACTGCCAAAACTCCCACTCCAGTAATGGAGGAAGCCCAACAATGAATAATCTAAGTAAAGGGAGATATTCTGCTCATTTTGATGGTCAATAGATGTTGGCCACCATTTAGTCCTTACTTTTCTGATTATAATAGTGATATTTTTGATACCAGTGTTTGAAGTTCCATATGAGATGTGGAATGTTTTCCTGGTCAAAATCTGGTCTGTTTTTATGGACTTAGGAATCCCGCCTAGGTCCCTGTATCATAGAATGCTTAATTGGAAGGGACCTTCAAGATTATCTGGTTCCAACTCCCCTGCTATAGGCAGGGAAACCTTCCACTAGACCAGGTTGCTCAAAACACCATCCAACCTAGCCATGAATGCTTCCAGGGAGGGGGCATCCACAACCTCTCTGGGCAATCTGTCTCACCACCCTCACAGTAAAGAATTTCTTCCTAGTATCTAGTCTAAGTTTACCCTCTTCCAGTTTAAAGCCATTTCCCCTTGTCTTTTCACTACATGTCCTTATAAAATGTCCCTCCCCAGCTTTCCTGTAGGTCCCCTTCAGGTACTGGCAGGCTGCTATAAGGTCTCCCTGGTGCCTTCTCTTCAAGCTGAAGAGACTCAACTCTCTCAGTCTGTCTCTGTAGGGGAGGTGCTCCAGGCCTCTGACCTCTGTGGCCCTCCTCTGGACCTGCTCCAAAGCTTTATGTAGTTCTTGTGTTGAGGGCCTCAGAACTGGATGCAGTACTATGGGTGGGGTCTCACGAGAGAAGAGTAGAGGGACAGAATCACCTCCCCTTGATCCTCTGGTCATGCTTCTCTTGATGCAGTCCAGGATATGGTTGGCCTTCTGGCATGCAAGCACATATTGCCAGCTCTTTTTGAGCCTTTGATACTCCCAGATCCTCCTTAGGACTGCTCTCAAGGCATTCTCCACCCAACCTGTATCTGCTTGGGATTGCCCAACTCAGGTGCAGGATTTTGCACTTGGCCTTGTTGAACTTAATGAGACTGACATGGGCACACTTTTCAAGCCTGTCCAGATATCTCTGGATAGCATCTCTTCCTTCTAGCATGAAAGGTGAGAAGGGCCCCATAAGTGAAAGTAAAAAGGCAAGAAGGTATTACAGTGACTAAGGGAGGTGAAGGGAGATAAAGATAGGTTATAGAAGTAAGACTGTAGAGCTTGTTAGAAAAGTAAGTGATGGCAGACACTAGGTCTGGGATAGTGAGGGGGATGAAGGCTATGCCAGTAAGGTTTGAGAACAACCCAGAGACGTCAGGCAGGGAGGTGATTAGAAGTCCACAGGGCTAGAAGAAACCAGTTTGGGGAATGCCCCCCTGAAAGATTAGAAGTTTACAGCGAGAAAGGTCAGAAGCCTTCGCAAGGAAGACAACAAATCTTCATCCCACGACCCACTACACACGTGCAAGAGGGGAGGGTCTGCATGCTAATGAACTCTTGGGGGTGTAATGAATATGTATCCGAATTCCGGGAAAACTATTGATTATGTATTGCTGTGGCCTATGTCTGTAGCATGATTTTTCCAGATGGTGTGCAAGTTAGGTAGATCTATCCCCCTTGTACCCACTGTACGTGCATTGCTGAATAAACCATGCCTGCTTTGTAACCTTACTTGGGTTACAGAGTTTGATTCCACATGTCAAGCACATAAACTGCACCACTCAGCTTGATGTCATTTGTGGATATCCTGTGGAGCTGCTGATAAAGGAGGGTTTTGGAGGTGTCCTAGCATGGAACAATCTTATCTACTTTGACATCCAAGATCACCTGGCTTTTCTTTTAAAATTTGACTATAATAATTAGATGATTATATGCTGTTTACACCACAGAGTGAGTGGTTCTAGATGTTGTTTCTGATCTGAAGACAGTAAATCTGTATGATGCTCTGTAATAGACATCCATCCTGCTTTGGGTTGGCAATAACTTGCATGTTTGCTTTTTGCTCTTTTTTTTTTTTTTTCCCCTACTTGTAAGAAGCTACTAATATATCCTTGTCCAAACTGTTGTCTATTATTGTCTGCAATCAGTTGCTTGGTTGCCTCATCTGCTGTGACAAAGTCTCTAAGGAAAGAAAGCTAACTCAAGGCATTTCCACAATGCTTAGGGCTTGTTCCACAATTAGTTGCCCTACTTTCTGATTTGAATAATCTGGTTTAGGTAGTGCATGAGGAGCTATGTCAGAACCCAGAAGCCATTGCTCCTTGCAATCCTTTAGGCCATGGTCAGGCAATGCCCGGAATCTGCAGTAACCTGGGAGATGACAATCTTGGCTAGAGCATTCTGAAAGCATTTTGCACCTTAATAATAGCATGCGTTAAGCTGTTCTTGAACAGTCTACTGGCCTAGGGAGAAAATCTAGTCTTGTTAGCATGTTATATGTCTATTTTTCCCATCACCACCATAGCAGAAGGGACATCAAAACTAATGATGGATTATTGTAAAAGTGGATCATTGTACTGAAGAAGCTAATGTAAACAACCCCTCTTCTTAAAACCTCTTTGAGGATAAAGAAGAAAATGAGCAGTAAAAAGCATTCACAAATGGATGTTATTCTGGTAGTAACATGTATTGAAAACTTTAGAGGGAAAAGAATGTTTATCACAAAATTTTGGACAGTAATGTCACGAGGAAAGTACTGAGCTGTAAAGATTTTCCATTTTTGGACCAACTCAAAACTCTCTGGTTTGATTAAGGTGTCATCAAAGGTGTTTTGTCTTGTATCAGTTAGACTTCTTGGCTGTATGTGTTTTTTTTTGCTTAGTATACTTGCACTATAGAAATAGAGGATAAACGTACCAGAAATAATTATCTGTGTTTGGAACAATTTTCCTTTCTTTTCTACACAGAGAAGGAAGATAAAGTAAAGACTAACTTAAATAAGAAGTGACTCTAGGTCAATAGAGATACAGTAGATTCAAAGCACTGCCATTTGTATTTGATAAGCTTGATGTAATTCAGGAGAGCCCAGAATGAGAGAATTATTAAAATTTCTATAATTGCATGTGTATTTTCTGCTGAAATGTAATCTTGAGATTCAGGCAGTTCTGCAGTTCTTGATGTAGTAACAATGCTGTTTTTCAAAATTCAGACTTCAGATGTGTAATTGCCATCTAAGATTGTTTTAAAATAGAGCAGAGAAGGAGTTTTCATATAATTTAGTTCAGAGTTGTTATTTTAGGAAAAGAATATGGATGATAACTTTGAGCATTGCCAAATTAAAACTCAATAAAATTGCTGGGAAGCCTGCAATTTTGTCCTTGTCATAAAAGAAAGTCATTTAACGTCCTGATTATCTGATATTGACTGTTGTACTCTTAATACTTCATTCTGGAGCAAAAGAGACTGAAATATTTTATCAAAAGAGAAGAACTTTTTGTGATGTAGATTTTACTTCTTATTGGTCAACCTTTCTTCTTCAAGTAAAACCATCTTTTTCTCTTTTTTTTTTTTTTTTTTTAATAATTTCTTCTCTAGCTGAGAAATTTAGATGGAAATTAGAAGAACTGGAGAAAGAAAAACATTCTTTAAAATTTCAACTTCCTTCAAGACATCCTTCAATTAGCAGTTTTTTGGATAGGTTTGTCACCCAAGTTCAAGCAGTATTGTGTCGGGCTGCGGATGGGTAAGTTCATTGACTCCTTATGTAAAACGACACTTCTGCTTTTCATGAAATACAGAACACAGTTTGTGATAAATTTTAACGCAAATTTGTAAGGACCTTCTGGCATAGAAATATGAAGTACATTTATGAAAAGTTGCTATCTCCTCTTTTTTTTCCTATGTTTCATTTAGAATTGCCTTTAAAAAGGCTGATTATTGTGAACTGGTGAATCAAACTGAACTTTTCTCAATGATGTTGAGTGAGAATGGGATTGAATCCTGACCCAGCAACAGTGTAAGGCGGTTTGAGTAATGGCTCCTTATGGAGTTGATTCTGATTCTCCTTTTTCAGACAATGAAAGGGCATTCAAATATAAAGTAAAAACAGGTTATTCTCTGAGATGTGCAGATCTTTGGGAGCTTCCTTTTATGCATCGCTTGTTAGGTGGCAGTAATGCGCTCTGCACTGTACAAAGTCACAAAAATAACTTCTCAGACTTCTCTCGAAGCAAGAACAGCTTCAAAGTCAGGGGGAATGTGAGATGCCTTGCATGACCCAAGGGAGGTAGTTAGCTTAGAAAGAAAAGATTGTCTCTATTCCTAGATCTTTCTTCAGCTGTGCTACTGGTGACTGTTGTTAAAAGTAAGAGGATTATTCAATTCCAGGTTTTGGAAGCTATTATCAAATGCTATAGCATAAATAAAAGAAGAAAAGCCTTTTATATTTTGGCAGCTTGTACATATAAAGGCTGCAATCTGTGCTAGTCAATAAATTCTGGTATATATAAATTTTTAATATTTCTGAAAATTAGTTAAAATCTCTACAGATTTTCTCAATAAATCCTATTATCTATTGAATTTTAAAGGTCTTTTTAGCCAATATGTGTAAAATTTAGTAATGAGAAATGTTTAATTCCACTTTCTATTTTCTTCTGCCTTCTGAGCTCTAAGAAGCTGTTTTACTATTACTTAAAGATTACTTTAAAGCATTTTGTCATTAAAATATTTTCCCTGTATGCATTAATTTATAACAATGTTTTTGACTTTTAGAGGTGGGGTTGTTCTCTATGTCATATAAATTGATTCAGTATAGCATCCCTGAAGTGTGGTCTACTAATTTTTATTAAAAAAAAAAAAAAAAAGTATCTATAATGTGAGTACATATATCTGCTCCAAAAGTAATGCCTTCAAATTTATTTTGTTGACTCATGGCATCAGAAGCAGATAGTGGTGATAGGACAGTAGAGGCTGAACCTTCCTGCCAATATTCTGTTACATGTTGTTGCTGTGTGACAGATGGCAGCAGAGGGGCAGTCTGACAAAGTAATGTATGACATGGAAGTGCATGTGAAGCAAAGGTGTGGCATGGAATTCCTCCATGCGAAAAAAGTTGCACTCACTGACACCTTGATTGATGCTTGCT
This sequence comes from Phasianus colchicus, assembly GCF_987193195.1. Classification (NCBI taxonomy): domain Eukaryota; kingdom Metazoa; phylum Chordata; class Aves; order Galliformes; family Phasianidae; genus Phasianus; species Phasianus colchicus. The sequence continues at coordinate 39,386,847 of NC_143437.1, read as the reverse complement.
GAATGTATGGAGACCAAACAGTGGATGTGAGCACAGTCAGGTGGTGGGTGGTGTGTTTCAGTGATGGTGACAGGGGGTCATCTCTGCCATGTTATGGTCTCCCATGCAGATATTTGAGTGTGGCATACAGGCTTTTGTTTGTTGTTGGCAAAAGGGTATAGCTAATGAAGATGACTGTGTTGAAAAATAGTATTTTGTGGCTGAGAATTTGTTCTATCAAGTAGTGTTATGCTCTTTGTATCAGAAATAGGAGGCATTACTTTTGGAGCATCCTATGTGTATTATATATTATGTAAACAGTTATAGAAGTTTTTCTGTTCTCCTTCTGATGGCTTTATCTGTAACTCTTCTCTTTGCAGAGGTGTGAGAGCAGTGCCATTCTTGAGGGTCAGATGAATATCCTCTTACTCCTCACTTTTATGTCTTGAACACTCTCCTTTCTTTGAGCTTGAGTTTGACTGTTGTCGTGCACCTTTTATCTTTCTTGCTTGATTTGTAGCCTTTCACACCACTTTATCCGCAGTCTGGCTCCTTTGTTGGTAGAGCAAGCAAAACTTTGTCTTCACCAGGAGTGAAAAACAGTTTAAAATTATACTGTTCCAACAGGTTTTTTATAAAATACAGCTGGAAAACAATACCACTTCTTAAAGGAAAATTTGTTGGCTTTATTCTTTATTTTTTGTTTTGAATCAGAATAAAGCCACAATCTCCAAGTTTATTTAATTGAAGCAAATTAGACAGACTAGCCCCAGAAGACCAGAACATTGTAGTTTTACAGTAATCAAGCCAATTTCATCTTTTTGCAAATGAAGAACGTTATAAATTTGAAGTTTATATGGCAAGTTTAATATATGAGACTGACATTCATACCTTGGGATTGTTTTATGTGATTAAGTTACAAGAACATTTTTTTGGTAAATGTGTTCAGAGTTTGACACTGGGATATTGTGGGTGCATGGTAGGAGTCAAGTTTGGTTAGGAACAATTCCATGTTCATTTGATCACATAGTTCAGTGGGATCAGGGATATCTTGTTTCTGTTTCCTCAAAATCAAACAGACAGAAGTACAGGCAATTTCCCAGGGATTCCAAGAATAACGTTTGTTGACTGTGGAATGTTTTCTAAATTTTGATCAGCTGCTTGGAATTTCTATTGCATTCAGTTTTCAGAAAGATACAGATTTTTCTTTTTTTTTTAAATACTCTTCAGAGCTGCTGAGAAGTGTTGTTCAAAGCCACAATGATCTGTGTATGCAAGGCACATATATGTAGAGATAGCCTAGAACCTCACACATATGTGTTTGATTTACTTAGTCATTGAAGAAATGCAGGTACACAATCCTTATGTCAATTTTAAGTATTAATGTCATTTACATTAGAACTTTTCCTTTTGCTTTTTTTTGTATATTCTTCAGCCTGTAGGGAAGGGTGTAAAGCACATGTATATTCTAATGATCCTGCAGGAGAGACATGAATCGCTTTTGCTCCATATTGTTAAACAGCTGTGCATGGAGATCATAATTGTTTGATTAGTCCTGCTTGCACCACTTGTGATGCATGTTTTGTATATGGCATGAACGTATGTTTTGCAAGATTACAGTGTGAAATCATGCTTTAAAACCCTCCTTCATCTGAGACAATTTTTTTTGTTTTTAAACAGGATGTTAAAATGTATCTTTATCTTTTATGTGGAAATGCACATGCTTGTCTCCAGAGATGGACATAGACATGCCATTGGTCTTACAAGTGCACATGGCCTTATTCAGAAACGTGTGACAGAATAGGTTTGCCTTGTTTGCAGGTGCATTTTGAGAGGATTATTATAAACTTGACACTTAATGTAACACACTGATTACCTTGGGGTCCAATCATGCAAAGATTTACAGCTGAGGGTTGTACCAACCACTGTGAGGAATCCCACTGACTGTGATTTTGAAAGAACTCGCTGTGCAAGAGGAAAAATAAAATCTGGCATTGTGGAGCAAATGCTCCAGATGATCTCTAGTGTGGGTTCCAAAAGCTGACAGAAGCTGCAAAAATGGCTTTGGCAAGTTTCTAAACTTCTGTCTAAAAGAGGTTTTTCTCTGTATTGATAGAAATTACATGCCTTAGTTTTGTCTCTTTGAAGGCGGTGAAGGATAAATTTCTGAAAAGTGAAGTAGCTGGGGAAGCCTCGAGCTACATAAGTTTTCCTTTTACTTTCTTCAGCGTGTTGTAAAAACAGTGTAAATGTTTGATATAATAAGGAAGATATGCCAAGGAGAATGTCTTGTTCTCTAACTGTGTAGATGTTTAAGATGTAATCATTCTGGTGAAGGAGTGTTACAGTTCTGAAGGTAACACGTAGTATTCTTGTCTTTTTAATCTTTGTGAAGTGAATACCCAGTGAGAAAACTGACTTTTAGCTTTTGTCTTTCCTCCCTGAAAAGGCATAGGAATGAAGAAACCCAACTTTGGCATGAAAACAGACATAAACTGTTGAGATCCACTTACCAGGAGAGGATACAGGTTTTGGCCATGAAACGAAATGATCTTTTGCAAGAAAAAAAATGTTTACAGGTAAAAGGACTGCCAAGTTATCTATAATAACCAATGCTGTGTGGGGGAAAAGCTTGTAAGCTGTCACATAGAATTAAATAAACTTATTATAATACTTCATTCTGTGCAGCAATTAAAGCCTTGGCTGTAGTCCATTTGATAATCTAAGTGATGATTGGAGATGGCAGCCATAGGAGTTGTGTTAATCTCATTAAAGAAAAGCAGAGCTGGAAGGCTCAGTGGCTTGTGTGCATGCTGTAATTTTCTCTGTTATCCTTCTAAGTGTGCTCTTTATGTTCTAATTTGCCATTTTAAAATTTCACTGATCTTCAGAAGTTTTTATTTGAAGACGGGAAGAATTTTGGAGGAAGAAATTTGTGACCAATTTCTGTTTAGATTTGATTATCAATATGTGATTTGCCAGCTTTTGGTCCTGTGGTGACCAAAACGTTTCATTACAATGCAGCAGTCTGTATGGAGCACTTGTCATTTGTCAATGATAGCTTTACACTGACACATGATGTCAGTGGTGTGGTAATGGTTAGTAATTGGTTGAATGTTTTAAGATAGTTTCTGTCCAATTGTAAATCTACAAACTTTAAGTATAATTTAGTTATTTTTTTCTCTGTCCTTCAAAAATCTCAGTTTATTGTCTATTACAAGTCTTTGCTCCATCTCCTTTTAAACTTTGGTGATCACACTCAGCAGTTGGACGTGTTAGCTTTATTTCTGTGCTCTTTCTTTCCCTGAAATCTCATTAATTTTGTTTTCCTCCTTTGTTGAATCCATTAGTACAATGAACTGTGTATACACATATATACATGTGTGCATATATGTATACATGTTTACATATACATGTACGTATACAAAAATGTGTACATCTGTGTATACATATAAAGAAGAATGAAATGGAGAAAAGCATCTTAGATGACCATTGCAAACTCTTTTGATCACGTCATCATTGTTCAGATTTATTTCCTCAATCATCAAGAGAGGATGTAGTTCAGATTTAAGTGTCTAGAAAATTAGTTTCTGTAATCCTCATATCTGTCCAGCCGTGTCAAAATAATCAACTGAAAAATGATGTCCTTAAGACTTGATGCCAGGTAATGTTTCTATGGTTGTTTTGGGTGTATTTCTTTTTCTAATGATGCTAGGGACAAATTAGCACGAGGGCTTGTCAAAATGATCATGAATTCTTAGTGCTGAAGAAGTCTGACCTGTAATGGTTGGTGACTCCTGGTATTTCTTAAAAAGTGATCTAGCCCCAAATCACACGTAATATGATCTATTTATTAATTTTCCTCCACCCTACTTTTCCTTTCCTTTCGGTGTCTATTCTTTTATTTCTGCATATACCTTCTGGGCTTCTAAAGAGCAGGTGACAGTATCTGAAATCTACATTGTAATGTTTCTACTGTGATCTATTTGTGTACAGTGTGAGCTTGTATGTGAAATTAGGAGTCTCACAATCAGTAGTGATTAGCTGTCATGTTAGAAGTCTCAGTTTAAACTCAAATCCAAAAAGTAAACCTCCAGGTTATGTTTAGTGAGCTAAATATCATCTGTTGCTCCATGCTGAGACTTTAAGTCCTTTTTATCCATCCCTGGAGGCTGCCCAATAGCACATTAAAGGCTCCTTGACATTTCTGGGAAAGAAAGAGAGAAAATTCCAGCTTGCTGGCTAAAATTTCCATTCTCTCAAGAATAAATGTAAACTGTTCCTGAGGAGAATAGTTTTTTTCTTTGTGAATGCTGATTCTGGTATCTGAGTTGTAAAAATGTTTCAGTACTAGAAGTATATTTTCAAAACCAAATTCTGTTCATCTCCTGTTCTGTTCCCCTTTAGGCTGTGTATTGCAGAGATTGCAATTACTACATTTTCAAAGAATATGAAGGTCTTTGTATTAAGTAGAGCCTATTAAGATTTTGGCAGTATTCCCAATCCAGTAATACAGAGACAGAATTGTCCTTTGTGCACACTAAAAGCCTTATTTGAGACTGAGAGAAACAAAACTGATGCTTTTGGCCTGCTGACCTTTTTGTTCTTGACAAATGCCTGTGGGTTGAAATACGGGCCACTTTGTTTTCTTGTAGCTAAATCTAAAAGAATAAAAAGGAAGAAAACAATTGGTAAATGTAGTCCAGAGCACTAACATAAGTAGAATTCTTTGAGCCAGTTCAGTCTTTTAATGTGCAAGGGTCTATTTCTTCTTGTTTTATGTAATACTCACGGTGTCAGAGAGCTTGCTAGAGCAACAAACCTGAATACGTTTGTTTATAAAGTGAATATCAGTGAACTGAACTTCACTTAAAATACACTAAAAATGTTAAAAAGAACCTGAAAATAAGCATGTTATTTTTTTTTCTGAATGTCTGCTTTATATATTGTTGAAAATGGAAAATGCTTCTTGAGATAGATACAAAGAATAACATTTTAACTTCATTACTCAATATTTGGCCTCCAAAGCTTTTTACTGTGCAACACTGAAACCCTCTTTCGGATGCAGATTCATTGCTTTGTGAATGGGCTCTTTTTAAAACATTAATCAACATGGTATCTGAGTGATTCAAACCGGCTTAATTTTGTCTCTGCAACTGTCCTAGAGTGAAAAGATGTTTCTATTGCTGTTTTACAGGTAGAGAATTAAGTAGTGAATTACAATAAAAAGCTACATGGCACTTTTTAAAGTGAATTTTGTAATGCCTACTTACTTACCTGGAAAAGGTCCCTGAAAAAGGTCTTTTCTCTTTGACTGGTCTGAATATGGTAATGCAGAATTTAAGCTTTGATTTCTGTTGAGAGTCTCTGGGTAGCACTTCAGAGGCTCTTCCTTTTGATTGTATGGAAGATGGTGAACATTCAGTCTGTGACTGTGCATGCAGATAATAGATTAAGTGGCTTGCAGTTTCACAGAGAACATAAGAAATGTAGAAATAAAAGCAAATGCTCCAGTATAACATTCAACAACTTAGCAAATAGCTCTCCTTTGATTTTTTTTCTTAACTCACTTTTCAAATCATAGGACAAGTGAGCCAAGGGCCATATATTAAGTAATTTTATTAAGTAGACAACTCAGATTCCTTTATGAAGTGCTCCTTCCCTTGGTGCAAGCTGTCTCTGGGGCTTCCAAGGAACAAATGGAATATTCTTTTGCAAGAAACATCAGTACCATAAAACATTTAATATTGAATGAGAAGTCTAGAGGAACCATTGCAGGGATATGCTGCAGTAGGATGGACAGGTTGTTGATCACCTGCCAGTCTGACGCAGAATTTTGTGACTGTAGTTGGACTGAGATTTTTTTTTTAACTTTTAAACAAAATTTTTTAACTTAGGAAGTACTGGTGATAGGCAAAATGTGCCTGTCACAGTTGATTCTGTCAGAGGAATCTGAAATATGGTATTGAGAAGCATAGGGGGAGTTTCAGACTGTAGAATTGCTAGAGCTCCTAAGTGCAATGGATGCAAGAAATTTTGCATGTCAGCAGAAGGCTGTCTCCTCATCTAGTATTGCATTAAATGGAACAACCTTAATTTATGCTATTTCTAAGACATTTTCCTAGGAGCATAGCCATTTCTTTTATTTTTGTTCATAGTAAACTGAGGTTTCTGTTCTATGCAGAAAGAAATTGAAGACCTCCGAGTGAGACTGTCTGTGTTAGAAGAAAAAGATCAACAGCTACAAAGAGAAATTGAAGAACAAGATCGACTTATTCAGTCACAGGACTGTGAACTGACTAGTTTACTTGGCTGTGTTTCTTTGAGAGAGCTACAGGAAATAAGCAAAGCTGTGGATGACACTTTAGCATCCTCCTATCAAATTCCATTCAGTTTGGATCTACCAGGGACAATAAAGAGGTATTTAAATATCAATATGTTATCATTGATATAAAGTCTTGTACCTTTCCAGTGTGGTGTAGAGTTCACTGCCAGTTGTTTCCTTAGTAATCGTGCTAGCTAATTACCTGGATTTGCAAACTTAAGAATTTCTAAGAACAGATATTGATGTTCTAATATACTTCCTTAGGAATGAGGACCTTGTAGTGATTTGAAGATTTTGTACTTCATATTTTTATGTGAAAGAGTCATCAACAGAAAGCATTTGATGATAGGTATTAACAATTGATGGATTTGATTTAAATTATTTTTTGGTAACTAGTGAAATTTATTTCTTAGGTTGGTAATGCAGTGATTGCAGCATATTTCTCAGTCTGAAAATGTGCACCAGGCCCCATCCAAATAAATATTAGAGTTGTCTCTTGCTTCAATGAACTTCCAAAAGTAATAAAGACTTCTATGATGAGTGTTGGGCTCAGACATTGGAATTGAGATAGTGGGGGAAGGGATAGGGCTTGAAGGCTTTTGGGACACCTACAATTAAATGCAAAGCATATGGTTCTTTCAGATGGAAATGTAGCTACTTTTAGTAATTTTTTTTTTCTTAAGTAACCTCATCTTTATTTTTTTTTTTAAAAAAAAAAGCAATAGAAGCACCTAAACAATATTGACAGTCAATGAAACATTTGTGATGGAACTTGGAAAGTGTTATTTCTTCTGTGTCATCAGGACAAAATAGAATTTCTATTTCTCCTAACTTTCTTTCCTTCCAGATAAGCAGTAGTTGTGTTGCTTTCTCATCTGTTTTCCCTCTCTTAGCATTTTTTGGATTTAGATTATTTCTATTAACATTCATGAGAAGCTGCTGCTCATGTATGCTAATTTATACAGGTTTTTTCTTAAAGTCAGCAGAATGTCTCATAGAAGACATCCCTCTGTTTTGGAGGTTTGTTTAAAATTTTAAATTAGGTTATGGGAATCTTGAATTTAGTTTGTTTTAATGGTTGCTTATACTTATGTTTCAAAGATTAAGGAATTAAAGGTTTCAAGCAATCTGAGAATATATGCTTTGATTTGAGTTTTCTCTTAGTTTTGGGTTTGCTTACAGAAGAATATTCAGGTTTATTTTTTTTTTCAGTCACACTGCTGATGCAACATTTTAGTTGCACTTACTCTTTAGGAAACTCTTTAATGATGTCTTAAATTAGTACTGGTTCAGGAGCAGCTTCCTCTGAGTTATTCATTCACCAGTGCCATGAATAACATATTCACTTGAAAGAAAGCAGCAGTTTGTCATTGGAAGTGAGTTCAGAACTTTAACAATGATGTATGATTACTTTTCTTTCTTTCTTTCTTTTTTTTTTTTCATTTTTTAATCAGCCTTAGAATGATCCTTTTTTGTTTTTGTTTTGTTTGTTGATCAAATTTTGTTGTTGTGGGAGCCAATGATTCATAGAATCATAGGAGAGGTTTTCCATAGTCATAGAATCGTAGAATGGCCTGGGTTGAAAAGGACCAGAATGATCATCCAGTTTCAACCCCCCTGCCATGGGCAGGATTGTCAATCACTAGACCAGGGTACCCAGATCCACATCCAGCTTGGTCTTGAATGCCTCCAGGGATGGGGAATCCACAACCTCTCTGGGCAGCCTGTTCCAGTTTGTCACCACCCTCTGAGTGACAAACTTCTTCCTAATATCTAACCTAAACCTCCCCTGTCTCAGTTTAAAACCATTTCCCTTTGTTCTATTGCTACCAACCAATCTCAACAATTGTTCTTCCTCCTGTTTATACACTCCAAGTATTGAAAGACCACAATGAGGTCTCCCCAGAGCCTTCTCCAAGCTAAAAAAAGCCAGTTCCTTCAACCTTTCCTCATAGAAGTGCTCCAGCCTTCTAATCATCTTAGTGGCCCTCCTCTGGACCTGTTCCAAGAACTCTGAGTCTTTCTTGTGCTGGGGGCCCCAGGCCTGGACACAGTACTGCAGGTGGGGCCTCACAAGAGCTGAGTAGAGGGGGTCATTCACCTCCCTCTCCCTTCTGGCCACCCATTTTTTAATGCAGCCCAGGATACTGTTGCCGTTCTGGGATGCAAGTGCACCTGTCCAGCTTCTTGTCTGCCAGGACCCCCAGGTCCTTCTCTGCAGGGCTGCTTTCAAGGAGTTCTTTGCCCAGTCTATATAAACACCTGGGAGATTGTCCTGGCCCAAGTGCAACACCTTGCAATTGGCCTTGTTGAACCTTGTTAGGTTCCACAGGCCCGCTTCTGCAGCCTGTCCAGGTCCCTAAACATGTTTTCACTTTCCTCCAGTGTATCAACTGCACCACTCAGCATGATTAGGTTCTTTGACTCTCTTTATTATAATTGGTGTTGTCCTATAGCAGACAGGGACAGGTAAATTCTAGATTGCCTAAGCATGCTTACTTATGAAAGCCAAGCATCTTTGACAGCCCTAAGGAAAAGTTCAGATCTTCTACTTCATGCGGTAGTTGTTTGTTCTTGTCAAACCCAAAAGCTTTTTTGGACCTGAACTAGTGACTGTGATGCAGGTACTCACCTATTGCATGGTCATGGAAAACCTACAGCTCTTGGTTCTGAAGGTGGAAGCTTCTGTGTTGAGGTGCTGTGTATCCTGTCTGGATCTGAAACTACAGCCTCAGAGTGAGCTCACTGTCCTTGGCATCATGGTCTGCTATATCTCATTTAAAATTTGCTCAAATGTTTCTATGTGCTGCGCCAGCTGCTCTAGTAAGGAATGCACTAGGGAGCAAGGATTGAAATCTCCAGACTAGGAGTTGAACTCAAAAGCTTGACTTTGTTATATGGCCTTTTCCCTTGCCTGTGTTTTTTGGATCTCTTAGCTTAATCCACTTGCTTCTTCAGGTACCTGAAATAATTCCAGGGCTGTTCTGTGTGATGATCATGTATGTTTCCAGGCTGGGTTCTCAGCCACTTTTTGCTTCCAGAGTAAAGTATATATCCAGAAGTGATGAGGAAAGTAATATGCTCCTGCTGTGGTTTCAGCTAATAGTGTGATATATGTGAAATGTTATGCTTAAAGTGATGGGTGTCTTCTTTTTAAGTCCATGCAATCATCCAATACATTGGATACAGTGATCTTATATTTGCGTCTAGTTATACTGTTTTTTCTTTATGTAAGATGAATACATTGCAAATGTATAAGGCAGGTAGCATGTGTACACTTCCAGTGGGCCCTCCACATTGTCATAAAGTTATAGGGTAACTTCCTGCTGAATGCAGGGCTACAATTTCAAAGTGAAATCATGTCCCTCATGGCCCTATCTATCTTGGTTTTGAATATCTCCAAGGACAAAGATCTTGCAGCCTCACTTGGTGTCCTATCTTTGACCACTCCTTCACCGCATACTCTTTTCCTACTGTATCTAGCCAGAATTTCTCTTGTTGCAACTTTCATTGACTTATCCTTAATCAGTATGTCTTGTGAAAGACAATATGTTAGGTAAGAGGTTGAAAACTTAACAAAACCAGTTCTGCCTATTAGTCCTAAATTCCAGAGTCTTGTAATATTAAATAGAAATGTTCATTTTATTTTATGATCTATTACTAAAGAAAAAAATCATTTTTTTCTGAAGTTTTGGCTACATATGTGAGACATAAGTAGACATGTAATTAAAAACACAGTTTATGTAGAAAGTCATTCAATACTGGTAGGCTGTTGACTGATGGCAAGTTTCTGGCTATCAGGATGAAAGATATTGTGCATTCTAACTGCGTTGCACTAGTCAGTAAAGTAGTGCTATACTGTGCTTTTGCATAATTATTTGTTGGGTTGCTTTCAGCACTAGGGTAGCACAGGGCTGATGTGAAGCATCTCTTAAGATAATCTCCGCTGTAACGAATCATGAATCATCTCACCGTAAAAATACACATTATTTTGCTTTTCTTGGTCTAAATGTTATCAACTAGAAAGTTATTAAAGCAAACTTAAGGGAAAGTGAGAGAACATTTTAAATGAAGAACAATTACCCAGATAGAATGTAATGTTAGCCAAGCATTGTTTCAAGCTTATTTTTCTTGTCAAGCATTGTTATTTTCAGGATGATTAATAATCCTTTATTTAGCTTTGTTTATCTTTTTCATGTGGTAGATTTTTTTTGAAAACTATAAGCCTTTGTCAGTAATTTTAACATGCTTAGAGTTTGAAGACTTGAGAAATGTTACATGGTTTACTCTGGGATCTTTCTTGAGGGCTAGTAGAGGCCTAGGTTAAAGCAGGGGCAGTTAATTTTCAGTCAAGCTAGCTTGTGATTTGACAGGGATTCTTATCCAGGTTGAGACCATAAAATATGGTTATTTTGCTCGTCAAGATAGGATTACTTACCCTTGATAAACTAAAGGGAGTAATTGTTATAAAATGAGGAAATTGTTCAGACTTCTTGCATGGGGTTCTTGTGTGTTACTTGAAGACAATATACTGAAATCAGTGAAAAATAGTTCTGAGTGTTCAGTGTGAAGGACTTATTCCTGGAGATAGCAAAATTTAAAAAAAAAAAAAAAAAAAAAACCAACAAGAAGTACAGTTGTCATATCCTTCGCTGAAGACGGGGCAGTAAAAAATATGTATTTCTGAAACTATGTGACTTGTATTGTATCTTCTCATTATGAGATAAGACAATGTTAATTATTTGACTTATTCTCTACAGTGCCCATTCGTTCCTTTTTTCTTTTTTTTTTTTGTTTTCCCAGTGGAAACTTGCTTCTACCAGTGGAGAAGTTTGTTGCACTTCTGTTCGTATTTAAGTTCATTTAGAATTTTTAGTTTTGATTTTACACTTATCTCCAGATGTATACGAATGCACAGCGTGTCATCCTTGAAATAAATTACAGAGTTCCATATGGACTATTGTCTGGGCAATGAATGCTGCTTGAAAGAAAGAAATTCAATTAAATATATTTCAAAAATTTGAATCCTCCACCTCTTTTTCCGCCCCTCCCATGGAGCAATTTTTAATTAGTAGGAATATTTTCCACATGTATGTGTGGGACCTTCTGAAGATATGAAAATTTTCTATTCTGTGTATTAGTTATTATAGGACTGTCTTGGCTGGTGGCACAAGGAACTAAGCTAGAAGTTTTATGCAACAAGTTCTGTCTGCTTTAGTGACGCCTGGAGCTTATCTGACAAAGATTAATTCAAAGTGAAATGCAAATGCTCAAGGGACTGAAAACCTTATTATGTGGAATGTACTCAGAGCATTCAGCGGCTTCAGTTTAGGCTAAAGCCTGGTGAAGCCAAGAAAGATGTTCTTTCTAATGAAGATAGTTTTCTAGGGAAAAGTGGGGAGGAAAAAACTTGTATGTAGTTTCCCTTATTAAGTTAGGAATTGTAGAAGCACCATTGAGAACGGTCTACTATCATTAGGTGAGTTGGCCTTGTGCATGCTTTGTTATTCTTCAAAATATATGTCTACTTGAAATTTCTAGTCACGTTAGTGGTTAGCAAGCTACGTGAAATTACTGAGAAAGTCTGAGTGTAGCCATGAACATTCACATCAGCCTTTCCACAAAAATCTTGACGTTACAGATTTGTATTTAGAAGAAGCAAAGCAAATGGCACCCTATCATTCCAAAAAGGTATGTATTGTTTCCAAGAGAATGTGAATTCTGTCCAGAAAAGTCCTTTTTAAATGTATGATATAAGGTTTTCTTTGGCTATTTCTGAGAAAATGCAAACATATTAAAAATATCTTCTGAGATCAGAGGCATAGTGCAAGTACAAAGAGCAGAGGGATGAAATGGATTTAGAACATCTTAAAGTTTCTACTATTTGAGGAGTGTGCTAATATTTCTTAGTGTTTGATGGGCCCATGTGTAGGATAGCAGAGAAGTTGTACTTGGAATGCCTGATATTCTGAGCCTTTATGTCTGGGAGTATTTTATTCTTTCTGGGGTGATTTGAGCTTTTTTGTTGTCTGCGCTTTTTCTTGATTTCATTAATCTAGTGGTGCTCAGTTGTAAGTAGAAAGTGATGTTGGTAGATTGGTTAGATAGAAGCAAACTAATCTCAACTTTCTTTTATATTCTTGAACATCTTGAGAGATTGCTATGCCATGTTGTGAATCAGACCATGAAGAGAGTTTAGTAGATCTCTAGGCATAATGATCGTTTTGAGCTGCTATCTGGCCTCATTTGATGCTGGAGAGCTTAGTTGGGACTGGGTGCACATGGAGTGTTTTAAGTTAGTTGCTGTTGCACTCTACGTCTGATGCAACTTGATTTAGTTGAGCTGTCAGGTGGGCTGACAAAGCAGATAATTCCTGTAGAGGCCACTACAGCTAGGGTTTAATCACTGAGTTAATGGGAGTAAGAAGAGCAAGCCCACAGACATCTCAGTAGTTGAATTAAATCAACGTTATGGGTCTGCAGGAATGGAAAAACAGATTGCATATGAATTACATCACATGAAGAAGTTCTGCACAAAAACTGTTCTTCCTGTTTTTGAACTTGTCCCATCCATAAGCTTTGGACATGGGAGTCTTCAGGACTACTGACAGCTTCAGTTCCCCCTGTAGGTCTGCTTGTGTTGGATTAATTTGCAACACTGTATCACTTTCCACCATATGAAGACAATGCCAATCTGAGTCTTACTAGTTTGACTTTAGGCCTTTCAAGTCACTGTGATTTTATTTTTTTCTAAAGCTAAACATGAGAATGTAAGCCTCTTCTCTCTGACAGGAGAGGTTTCTGACGGCACTGTGTGAGGTGAACCAACAAACAGTGCTTTTACCGCTACTGCTATAATAGCTAGATATGATAAAGACATGGTGTATTAATTGTACAGTTTTTCTTCTGTAATGATCCATTAATCCATCTTCTCCTGTAGCTAAGCTATAGACAGCTTCACAGAAGCTATAGCAGTTCGCAGTTGAGGTGCAGTGCCAGAGGAGGTACGTTCTGGCACTGTGAGAGGACCTTGCCCTTGGAAATTCCTGAGGGCTTTTGGGCCCTCAGAGAGTCTGAGCCCACAGCAAAATACCTCTGGCATGGTGTTTTAGGTTGTTTTGTTGGTTTTTTTTTGAGGAAACTCCAGATTTCATGTCAAATATCAGACCTTAGCCTGAGTTGTGATATTACAATTGCATTATTTTTAACCATGTTCCACAGCTGGGTTTGTGTTTTGAGGAAGAGGTTGTCACAACTTCCTCAAAGAATTTTTCTGCAAGCTTTTGTGAGAGGCGAAGTTGCATCATAGGTGAGAGGAAAAGCCTGTCTCTTGCTCTGTTTTGTAACTGGATTCTCTATTTCTAGATAGGTAGGAGCTTTCATTACTTTGTCTACATAGGGTTGATTCAATTCACTTGTTCTTTGCTGAAGTTTGAAGCGCAGAACACTTGGGCATGTGGCTTTCTTTCTTATTCATCTGTGGGAGCAACACTGGAAAAAACTTGATATTTTAGCATGCCAGATAATGTCTGTGCTTCAGCACATGAAACGAATTTGTTTCCTGTAAAGTTTCTAACAAAAGTCATCAGGCATAAGTTTCTCAAAGTTAGGAGTTGTGGTAGGAGACTTTTTTTCACTGAGTTGCCTGTGTGCTGATGCCAGTTCTGAATTCACTCCCCTGTTCCACGACTCTGCAGTTCAGTGACTCGGATCCTTGGATGCAGAGAGAGCCCCTGTTGTAGAGAGGAGAAGGACTTCTGCAAAGTCTGCTTGTGCACAGCAGACACTGACCATCCTTGGAAAGTGCAGGAGGAGCTGGAAACACAGTAGGAAAAGGAAAAAGTCAGTCTTCCAACACTCAGAATGAAGCAGTGCTAGAAAACTGAAATTACAATCATGGAGGCAGATCTTTAACCTTCCAAAGCAGCAGAAAGATGAGTACCATTTGCTTGAGTACCCATGTGTGCAGTGTAATGAGGAATCTGTTTTCCCCTGCTGAGCATCTGGTTTCCCCTGCTTGCCTTAACAGCATCCACTGGGATAAATAAAAGCCCAGGCCACATATGTGCTGATTCCTCTGGGTGCATGTGCATTTTAAAGACATTTATTTCTCTTTAGGGAAAAAATGACCAGCTGTCTCTGTCAATATAGGATACTGAATTCATTTGTATGTAATAAATAGTTAACAACAGTTCATGGGTAGACCATTTTAGCCAGTGAAATCCAGAGGATGTTATTCTTAAGGGAATATTTGCAGCTGCCCTGGTTATGCTCGAGTTTGTGCTGTTCTCCAACATGCTGCAGAATGATGTAGTAGAAAAACCAGTTTTTATTAACTCAACTGAAAATTTAAGGAGAATGTTGATGAGAATGTCTGCAGAGAACCATTTGATGATACCCTTGTTTTCCATCTGATGCTCCTGTTTCAAGTAGCAGTTGGAACAACAACTACCACTACCACACTGTGGCAGCAGCTGACTGTAATGGGAAATACACAGTGTGCAAATGGCTGGTTGGAAAAGACACATAGCTTAGGTCTCAGAATGGCGTTTTATAAGGCCAGAAGACTTCTCAATTCATGACAGTAAAAATTCAGTTTGGTATCTCAGAGATGCCAGCAACATCTAGCTGTTCTTATAGAACACTTTGCATGGATATGACTAAGATGTAGTTTTGTTTTTTTTTTTTTTGTTTTTTTTTTTTAGAGTAGATGAAGCCAAGTGCAGGCATCCTATGCTTCAACAGAAAAGCTTACTGGTAAGCTGAGGTTGTACAAGCGTAACAGGAAAGGGTACTTCTAGTACTGCCTCTTGACAAATGCCAAGTTGAGAAGCACATGTATTGAAGTCATTACGTAAGACAACACCAAAGAACTACTGCTCTGCAGAAGGATAGCTGGAAGGGCAATTGGACCAAAATCAGCTCCCTGATGTTTCAGATATAGGTAGATAATTCTGGATTCTCATTCACATACCTTGCAGAATATTGAAATGTGTGGAAGGTCCAATGCTCCTGTACCTTGAAGTATATCTCTTGATAATTTTTTTGTCTCAAATCAGATTAATTTTGAGATTGGAAACTTTCCAAGGTGATACATGACATTTTACTTCTTTTTCGGGTAGCTAGTCTTTTTAACTGCCACAAATTTCACTTTTACTATGAATTAAACACAATTTTTCTCTCCTTCTGCTTAGTGTCAAAATTTGCCCCTCAGGAGCATTGACAGATTTAGACAGAGAAATTGGATTCTTACTTACTCAGTTTGACAGAAATTCAGCTTTTATTTTTGTCAGTGTTTAGTTCTGTTGTCTTATAAATATTTTCCAAGGTCTGCATACCTATGGAAAAATGAGTTACTTTGAAAAACTCAACATTGTATGTATCAAGTATGAATTTGCTACCCAACCTGGAGATGTGCTACTGTGAAAACCTCATTGTTTAATCAGTGCAAGAAGTTGAAAAGGAACTTATGTGCTTGACTGAAATATTGCTTTCTTCCTATGGTAATATCCAGATATATAAGCCATGTCATTATGAACAGATCACATGGAATGAAAATAAAATTTACATCTGTTGTCTTACATGATTATGCTCCAAGTTTGATGTGGAATAGACAAATATATGAAGTATATATTTCACCTTAGTATATTTAAAGTGACCTAGTTCTGCAAGTTCTTAATTTGGCAGAAGTATAGGACTGTAGGTCTTGTCCTAGTGAAAATCTTCACATGGTTTCCGTAATTGTGAATTTGTTGAATTTACTCAAGAAAATTTAGATTTTACTCAAGAAAATTCAGGTATGTATGTTTTCTTAGTTTTTCTTATTCTTCAGTCCTAGTGGTAGGTATCTAACTTAAAGCTGCCTCGTGCTAAGCATAGTTTTGCTCAAAAGCTTTTTTTTTATTTTGTCTTCTCTTCAAAGTCTCCTGAAATATGTTCATTAAGGGAATCGTAGAAGTACAAAAAAGTTATTTATTGTTTGAATTGATTTTTATACAGTGGATTTCTTCCTTGAAGGTCTGCTGACATCCCTAGACTTAAAATTTCTAGTGGATTTTTGCTTTAGTGTAGGCTGATGTTAACACCAAATGTTCCAGTAGTAATGCTTCAGATTTTGTAAAGGACTGGACAAAGGCTTTTTTGAAGGTCAGCTTCTGTT